>NC_060272.1:25296299-25636061 GCF_021613505.1 Equus quagga
TCATGGTTATTTTTATTGGCTTTTGATTGTATTTCTTTTATCTATTTGATGTTCTTGTGTTCAAATTCTGAGTTTATTTTTATATCTCTGGGCTTAGTGCTGTTTCTTCTTCTTTTGGGGGGGTTGGAGGTTGCAAATTTACTTGCTATTTAGCATATTTTCTACCCCCACTAAAACATTATTATCAACTCAACTAGTTCATATTCATGTGGAAATCCTATTAATTTTGGATAGAACCGATGTTTCTCAATATTAATTTCAGGAACGTGATATCCAGGCATTCTTTTCTGTTCTTTAATAAAGTTTTGCTGGTTGATTTAAAAAAAAAAAATTGCACAATTATTTCATTAAGTTTAGTGTTAGGTATTTGATTTTATTTTCATTTTGAATAGATAATTTTCCAAATATTTTCTAACCAATTGTTACAGATATATTGGAAATCCAAGGTTTTCGCTTATGTGTTTTAAACATGTTATACCCTCTCTTTAGATTCAGAGTTTTCCAAATTAACATTATAAATCTGTGTATAGAATATTGTTTCCTCTGAGTACTTTAAATAGATTAATATCTTATAAAGCACTCTTGGACTTTGCATAGGATTTCATTTCCTCCTGTATAATATGTAATTTTTCTAGCTTTCTTCAATTTAGTTGTGATTTCCTGTTGCCATATTTGCCTACTTAAAAAGAGAAAAAAAATTGGATACTGGTGCTTTATAATCATTCTAAACATTACGGACTACTCTCATAAGACTACGTATGACACGAAGCTTGGGCTCCACTGTGATGCTCTGGGGAACCAGGACTGAATAGACGTAGGGTGGCAGCACCCGAAGAAATGGGACTAATGAAGTAAATGAACTTACACAATTTCAGAAAAAGGCACTAACTTACATAAACCCAAACCTGTGTGAAAGCTTCATATTTAAGTTTTATTGACATAAATAAAGTTAACTATAAAATGGAAGCTCATCCATAAGAATCAGGAATAAATGGCACATCAACCCAGAATTTGCAATTTCAGACGTTTATGAAATTTTCCTTTTTCTTTAAGATACCATAAGATTAATACAGTGCTAAGAAACTGTAAAAGTAGATTCTTGTAGAATTATTGAAAATCTAAAAATATAAAAATTGCAGTTTATAGAATGCTTAAAAATAATGAGAAATATAAAAACAAATTCCTTATATTAAGCATTTTTGTTTTATGCGTGCATTTAGTTTTATGCTTATAGTGTGCATGCATTTGGTTTTATTAGATTTTTAAAGTGTGTATAGCACTTAAGAGAACTGAATTCATTTGCTTCCAAATGTTAATTAAAGATATAGAATATTTTGCTAAATAAGTTTGTAATCAATGCATATGTGTTTGGAAAATATTACTACATTGAATCAATTTTAATTTAATAAATTATGCATTTTAATATTTAGGAAAAGTTAAATTATTTTGCATTTAAATAAATGTTAATCATTTGAAAATCATAAGCCTGATTAGTTCAGTATTAAGCAAAGCTGCAAGAGTAATGAGTGTTTTTCTTTTTATATTAGTCTTCTATACATTAACTAACCCATTGAAATTTTTTAAAAAAATACTTAATATTAATATTTTAAAGCTGCCATGGTGGCCCATAAAGACCATAGGTAATTTTTTATGGCATTTCTTGTGACAAGTAGGAGCTATAGCTGAATGTCACTCCTTTTTTCCCAATATATTTTATAGATTCTGTGTTCAACAGCAAAATTGTGCTATGGAATTTATCATGATTAAAATCTACTAGACTAATCTCCTTAAGATCAGATCTTATAATAGAGAGTCAATGAATTGTGAATGCATGCATGAAAGCAACTATTGTTTTTTTCTGCTTCATAAAAGCTAGAAATACTAGATTTTCTAATGCTCAAATATTTTTCTGTTTTTAAATCATATACATGAAAAAAAATTGTGTGCTTATATCAAGAAGGACTGAAAAGGAATATAGCAGATGTATATGAGTGTTTCCCAAATTTTGTTAAGGAAGGAAAAGTAATCCACCCCAAGATTACAAAATATCAGAACACAAAACCCTGAAATACTTCCTTATTTCAGGGCTAGTCCAGTGAACTGAGAGGCACTATATAATTAAAAACTAAGAGAAGGCAGTGTCATTGGTGTATCAGGGCCACAAATATTCACATATACTGAATATCTTCTGTAACTTACCTAATCTCCCCCATAACTCCTTCCCCCCATCCCCCGCATGTGAATAGGGTACATAAAACATCTTGATATGTGAATGAATGCTCAGCATCTTTTAGCAATTGGATAAACATTCTGGTTTTGTTTTGTTTTAGGATTGATGGTCCTCCTTTGTCCAGTTAGCTCCGGTAGCTCTTACCAGATGTGCAGAACCTTCGAAGTCACTTCTACCTCCTCCTTCTGGTCCCTAGATAAACTACAATCCTTTTGGTCTCTATGATGTGGTCACCTCATCCCTTGCACTCAAGTGAAGCACCCAAACTTCCAAGCTTTTGAAAAATCACAGTTCAGAGGAAGTCAAAATATATGTAACAAGGAGCTATGAAGATGCTATTTCAGGGGAGGACTATCAGGGCATAACCAAGCCAAAACAATAGTCAAAGTTCAGCATCTCCATCTTGGTCGACAGCAGCCCAAGGTCTTGGCCAGAGATGATTGCAGAGATCAAAGCTGCATGTGAAACACAGCTTTGCTAGCCATGGAGGTGCTTCATGACAGGGACTTTGTTCTGCTGATGGTTCAGAAATTTTTATTATCCAAATTTGTAGGACTCAGATTGGGTCACCCAGAAATATAATGTTTAGCAATGTTACCTCTTTAAAAAGTGTCAAACTAGATTAGATATTCTTAAAAAAAGATTTATGGCTGAGTAGTAGTCCATCGTGTATAAATACCACATCTTCTTCATCCATTCGTCCCTTGATGGGCACCTAGGTTGCTTCCAAGTCTTGGCTACTGTGTATAATGCCACAACGAACATAGGGGTGAAAATATCTTTATGCCTTTGTTTTTTCAAGTTCTTTGGATAAATACCCAGCAGTGGAATAGCTGGATCATATGGTAGATCTATCCTTAATTTTCTGAGGATACTCCAAACTGCTCCATAGTGGCTGCACCAGTTTGCACTGCCACCAGCAGTGAACAAGGGTTCCCTTCGCTCCACACCCTCTCCAACACTTGTTGTTTCCTGTCTTGTTAATTACAGCCATTCTGACCGGAGTGAGGTGATACCTAATTGTAGTTTTGATTTGCATTTCCCTGATAGCTAATGATGTTGAGCATCTTTTCATATGCCTGTTGGCCATCCGTATATCTTCTTTGGAGAAATCTCTGTTCAGATCTTTTGCCCATTTTCTAATTGGATTGTTGGTTTTTTTGTTGTTGAGCTGTATGAGTTCTTTGTATATTTTGGATATTAACCCCTTATCTGATATGTGGTTTGCAAATATCTTCTCCCAATTGTTAGCTTGTCTGACGAAATCCGGCCATTTGAGACAACATGGATGGACCTTGAGGGTATTATGCTGAGTGAAATAAGTCAGAGGGAGAAAGTGAAATACCGTATGATCTCACACATAAGTAGAAGATAAAAACGACAACAAAAAAAACACACATAGCTTTGGAGATTGGACTGGCGGTTACCATTGGGCAGGGGGGAGGGCAAAAGGAGTAATTAGGGTCACATGTGAGGGGATGCACTATAATTAGTGTTCGGGTGGTGAACATGATGTAATGTACATAGAATTCAAAATATGATGTACCTCTGAAAAAATAAAAATTAAAAAAAAGATTTAATTTTTAACTTTTGTTCTTTATTCACTACTGATAATCCTGTGAAATATTTTATTCAGTGAAATAGTGTGTATTAGAGAACAAAAGACCTGAGAACTCCAAATGCAAGGTATGTCAAATTATGTCTAATAATAGTCATACAATAGAAGCACTATTTTAATTGTAACATGCTCTCTCACTGAGCTAAGCATTCACCACGGCAGAAACAAATCCTGGAAACTTAAAGCCCATGTTATAATATTTCGCAGCTGTACCAGAGGTGAAAAAAAATGCTAAATTCAAAGTCTTTTTCTTTTTTTTGGCAAGGGGTGGGGTGCGTAGGAGATGATATCTTACCATCCATTTTTTTTAATATGGATATATCTCTGTGCTAACAGAAAATAAGTATTAGTAAAAATCTAGTAAGTATTATCACCTGTCAGTCTCTGTATTATGACCTATAGTTAGTCCACTTAAAATTAAATCCAATTAAATCTTCCCAACAATTAAAGAGCAAGGGAACTGAGGCAGAGTGATTAGTATTTCAAGGTTACATAAGTTTTACCAGCAAAGTCAAGATACTGTGCCTATTCCTGGCTCTTACTTATGACTTTATAGCTCCTCTTTGAACCATTGCATGATACTGCCTTGTATCTGTAGAATTTATTCTTAAGTCTGTAATCAACTTTGTTCCAAGTTTGTCCATGACTCCCATGCCAGGAAACACCTCAGTCTTTGGCAAACTTCAACAGTTGGTCATCCTATGATGGACAGTCTAATATGCAAATTAAGAAAGTGCAGACTTTGAGAGCAGATGGAGAAGCATCATTTGTGCAGTTATGGTTGTTGATATCGATGCATGGCTTTTAATTAGAATCTTTTTTAAAGTATCATCTCAAATGCATAATATTTTAAAATATCGAAATAGAAAACCTATAATTTATGTCAGAAATATTTTCATGAAATATTCATTCTAATGAGTTTAAAATTTAAGAGTAATTGTACATACTCCTAGCTCATTAATGATCTAAATTTTTATTCTGGTAGATCTATTCCTTTCTCAAAATTCCAAGATATATGTATCTTTGGATTTGTGTATTTTAGATAAACAAGATTTTCACCCGAGAACATGACTTCAAAATATTTTCAGTTGCCTGCAGCCTGTGAAGCAAGCAAAATTGGTGGCATCGGGCATTCTCCAAGACGCCTATTTCTTGATCTGATGATATAGAAAAACTCAGGCTGCTCTTTAACTCTTCTGAAGCCACGGTGCAATTTATTGAAGGTTGCTAGGAATTGACAAACTGATTTCACAGTCAAAAACTATTAGTGAATCAATATATTTTACTAGTTAAATATATGGAACATTTAAAAAATATTCAATCTGAAAGGTTTACTTCCAGAATTTATATAAGTTTGGAGTAACTTGGAATTCTTGTACAATATTCTCATTAATTAAATAAACAGCCATCTATTCCTTGCTATACCATGTCTATGATGGCCCCTTTACAGCAGATGGCAGCACTTGCAATATTACAACATTGTATAAAGAAAAAAGTCCTAAATTTTTTATTTTCTTATTATTGAACTTAGTTAAATAAGAAATACAAAAATTTAATTCTTTTAGCACTGGTGTTATATCTGACATATTCATGAATTTAACATAATTAAGCCCATAAAAACAGCATATAATACATCTTACTGAAATATTTAAGATGAATTATTTGGGACAAGAATTATTGAATGTAGTATATAAAATCTTTACTAGTAAATCATAGAAGCAAACAAAATTCAGTTATGCTCACCAAGTTTAGAATAATTTTCTGTATTTAGAATAAAAATAACCTGTTGCCTATTTGCTTGGTGCCTCAAAAGACCTTTCATAAGGTATGCAAAATGTCTTGGTAAAATTATTTGGTTGGTGAATGGCGTTATAAAATTACAGCTCTTCGAGTATTTTAAATAAGATCATTTATCCATTAATAAATATTAATTAAGATAATAGAACAAAACCTTGTAAATCCCCTTTGAAGTGATTCCACATTCATCAATTTCCATAAGAATGAAACTGGCCGTGTTAAGAACCCATATGTGTATATTTTTTGAGTTTTGTTCATTGTAAAATAAAACTCTATTTATATATGTATACATCTCTCCAAATTAGAATGCCCTTAAAGGAAAAACATTTAAATTAGTAGACAAAATACAATACTGATAATTAGATGGTGGAGTAAACATCTTTATTTTGGCCTTTTTAGTACTATGTCAAGTAGCAAAAGAAAGATCTATGATTAAAAATCCCTAAAACCCAAAGATATATACTGCTATGTAAATATTCCTAATTTACTAACCTATGGGGTAAGACAACTCACCTAGTTTCTTTTACTGACATCCCAGGCCACTGCAATGTCCTCCAACACGTCCTTATTGGTTTTTACAGTGTCTCTCCAATGCTCATAAACCAATCTGGTAATGTTAGCCATCGAGTCTGCTTTTCTTCTCCTTTTCTGACTTCTCATTTTCGTTTTCTCTATATTACTTTGAGGTGGCCTCCTCATAATCAGGCATTGTGCTTCTTCTCATGGTGAGTATATCTTTGCTATCTATGCTCCAGAGGAGTTCTATATACTGTTTAGAAACAGATGTTTTCCCCTAGTGACCCATGCTTTGTCACATATCAACAAAGAAGCAAACAAATCACCTGTGAACTAACTCCCCACCCAAAATTTTGTCTCAGGGAGCCCTTTTCCAAAATAACTTCTGATTTTGCCCATTACCTCTATCTACAGAAGCACAAAAATTAACATCCACAAAAAATAAAACCTAGGGGCTGGTCCCATGGCCAATTGGTTAAGTTTACATGCTCTGCTTGGGTGGCCCAGGATTTCACGGGTTCGGATCCTGGGCTCAGACCTAGCACCGCACATCAAACCGTGCTGAGGTGGCCTCCCACATAGCAAAACTAGAAGGACCTACAACTAGAATATACAACTATGTGCTGGGCTTTGGAGAGAAGGAGAAGAAAAAAAATCACCCAAGTGATTTCCGAGTCCCCATGTTAGGAAAAATTTTTTTAATTAAAAAATAAAACCTAAAGAAACTATGAGGTTGGACGCAACCAGTGTATCATAATGACTCTTAATTGTCTTCATCCTTTCTTCTTCCTAGTCATGGTGTACATATTCCTTTCATCCTGATGTAGGCATTCATTTTCCCCTACCAAAAATATAACTCATAATGTTCTCCACTAGTCATACGTCAGTGGGTATAACCAGAAGAATCTAAATTCCCTTTATGTAAAGCTCTCACTACAAAGTATCAAAAGAATGGACCAAACATCCATGCTTCTCATTCTCCACACTAACTTCTGATCTATGCATATTAAAATGGCCCTTATGGGGAACATTTTAATTAGACAAGATCATTCATTTAAGAGGGGCGCTGAAAAGAAGGGTTCCAAAATCAAACAAAGAGATGGGATATCTATTTTAATTGGCATGCAGAAGCCTCCAAAGGGCTTTAAGATTATAAAATAGCTTCATTGAAGGTTCACTGCAAAAGGCTAATGAAAAATTAAAGATACAGAGGGACCTAAAACAAGACTCTAAGACTGACGTCACTCCTACTGCTCCCCTCTATCCTCCTTTACCTGATTACTCTCAGTCTACTAAGCCTGCATCTGACTTGCCTTTCCATTCTAAGGAGACCACAAGACCATAAACAAAAGTCCACCAAGTTAGCTGTCTTACATCTGCAACAGTTCCAAGGCCGGAAACCTAAAACACTTGGGCCTCCCCTGTGGCGGCCTCCTAAGAGTCGGTTATCAAAACACTGGCCCAGAAATTGGTGTTTCACTTGCAATTACCTGGGACACTAGAAAAAGATTGTTTTCAAAGGTTTTGTCAAATCCTCCCATACCGACTCAAACACTCCCATATCTACCCTCAAAAGAAGGCCGCCATATGGGTCCCTCCCAGGGTTGATGGGATCCTAAGGGATTCTGCAGTAAAGTGCTACCAGTTATTCCCTTAAACAGCCAGGGGGAAGCTAAAATTAAAATTAACGGAAAATCTTGCCAATGTTTGTCAAATACTGGGCTACACTCTCTACTTTAAACCCGACTTGGTCTGTAGCCTGCAGATGGGATCCTGGGAAAAACGAGGAAGCTGGCAAAGGGTGAGGATTCTTACCAGAGTTAGATCTCGTTGATCTCTGTGGTGCCCAGCTGAGAGAGGAAAGTAAAATTGCAAGTTATCCCTTTATTAGTTATTGATTCTTTTCTCTTCCAGGGACAGCTATTGCCTTCTTGTTTATCTTGTTTTATGTCTTGAGAACTTGGCTTGGCTTTCTGCCTGCCTGTGACATTCAGGTGACCGGTTTTTGAGTCAGGTTAGGGTCTCAAAATATGGCTGGACAGTGATAAATAAATGAAAAACAATAGGATATGTTGGAGTATATGAGGAAGCCATTTGGTTTAAACCTAATTCAGCCTGATCTTGTTTTTCCAAAAGGACCTGATGTAGCCTGTTGAGCATGCCTTGTACATCTGCTTTAAATATTTACTGTGTCCCAAGGACAAGAATGATGCCCCTAAAGATAGGGATGTGGCTTCCCCCCATATCAGCATTTCTTTAAAGATAAGCATCTCTCCCTAAACTAAGGATTATTTACTGACCTGCTGTGCTTACCTCGTGACCACTCACCTTGTGACCACCAACCTGCTGACCACCAATCTGCTGTGCCAGCTAAGCATCTTGTGACAACTGTAAAGGGACATTTCTATCATATGTGATGTATGCTTTTTGGTCCAAGATGGTATATAACCACCATGTACACTCCACTTCTTTGACGCCCTTCCTTCCTTGGGGACGGAAGACCCTAGGCTACTCCTCAGATCTGGCTTGGAATAGACTCCCCCCAGTTTTGATTTATAGACTGATTATGGCCTATTTGCATTGACAGGAGAAGTAAGGGTTGCACCCCATTTGCAGCTAGATGTAGCCAGACAGAAATGTGTGTTGTGCTCTTTTTGAGGCTGGATATGACCAAACAGAAATGTGGGCTGTGCTCCACTTGCAGGGATGGTCCTACAGACTGTCACCAACTCTCTGGGGAATTTTCTAAGTCTTTTTTTTTTCTTTTGGCCATCTTTGGGAGTGGCTCTGGATTTTGAGAAGGTGGTATCTTTTGCACCATCTTTGGAAATGCCTCCCCAAATGACCACGGGGTCATTCAATACTGCCAGGAAAATTTACTCTTTGTCCTGGCTGAAACCTGACAAGATATTTGATTTTTTTTTTTTTTTTTTTTTAAGTAGCTGTATGGTCAGAAGTTGGCCAAGTTGGATGCTAATATTCAGAACCCGACAAGAACTATTTTTAGGCTTTCTCCCACAATCTAAAATAAAACTACATTCCCAGAGGGAAAGAAAAACATTTCAAAGACAAATAGCTCTAATCTAGAATGTAGCTATCTTTCGATTTCTATCTTAGTTGAAAATTTTCTCTATGATATAAAGAAGCAAACTAAAGATTCTAGAGTTGGATATATTCTGGGTTGCAACCCAATTCTTTGAGGCATTAAAAACAATTGTCCTGCAAATTGAGGACAACTTATACAACTTGTGTTCCGAGCTGTATCTTTATAAGAACAGAAAAAGCCCATCTATCCTCTTTACCAATCCCAAAGCTCCCTTATTTGTCTCAGAAGGCTTGTGGGTGTTGCAAAAATTCTAGACTCAGGAAGCGAAAGTCCTATTTGGAGGAACTTGAATTCTTTTTCTGTGCTTTTGAGATGAAAGTGTTCTACTCAGTCTTCTCTTTTTGTTTGTTTGTTTGTTTGTTTTGGAGGAAGATTAGCCCTCAGCTAACTACTGCCAGTCCTCCTCTTTTTGCTGAGGAAGCCTGGCTCTGAGCTAACATCCGTGCCCATCTTCCTCTAGTTTGTACGTGGGACGCCTACCACAGCATGGCTGCCAAGCAGTGCCATGTCCACACCCGGGATCCGAACCAGCGAACCCTGGGCCGCCGAGAAGCGGAACGTGCGAACTTAACCGCTGCGCCACCCGGCCGGCCCCTCTACTCAGTCTTCTCTAGGAAATGAGAGCTCTCTGTTTGAAACACAAACTTCAGGGAAGTAATTCTTATCAGAAGGAAATAAAAAGAGGGAAAGGCTATTTGGAAACTAAGTGAATAACAAATCTTAAAAGTCTTCTCCACAAATATTAGTAAAATTTTAAGCCGTCTAAGCAGGTAACCTTAAACTATTCTACCTGCAAGAAACATGATTTAGATCTAACTGTCCTATTGTAAACTAGTGATTTTTGCATTAGCATGCCTGTCTCTTGGCTAAAATTTTAAAACAAAAGCTATAAGATCTCTATTGGCATCTGTCTCTAATGTTTATGTATGTCTAGGTATGTATGTTATAGCTATACGATGTTTTTCTATCTCCAGATCATACTGCCAAAATTACTTTGTAAAGAGTTCCATTTAATTGGCTTAAAGAAAATTAAGCATTTGAATGAATACATAACTGAACCTTAGATAACTTTTTTGTCCCTCTAAACGTTTTGCTGGACCAGAAACACAGTATATCCAGGGCGATTATTCCCAAATGCCAAGCCAACTCTGGGCCTTCTCACCCCAAACAAGGTTGAATATGTGGCCCCAGCCATCCAGATATTTTCTATTTTTCTCTTCCTTGTTCATTATTCTTTATCCATAATGCTTCCTACCTTCCACTCCATTTTGCAGTTCTCCAAAAGGAGGCTATCCACTTCATGAAGTGTTAAATAAAGTTTGTACCAACTAAATGGTCTTCTTTAGTCATTTTTTAACAGATATAAAAGTTCCATCTTTTAGATTTTCTCTTTACCTGTTCCTCTCCAAGAAGGCCTCTGCCTGTATAGGGGAAGGGTTATGTCATCCATGGCCATGGGGAGAGTAGGGCTTAGATACAGGATCAATCCACTGCATTCCCATTGATCTTTGTCATGAGTTATCTCAACTATTCTATTTCTAGGTTGGCTTTTAATGAGATAGACTGGTTCAATTTGGCCTTTTAGAAAACTTCACGAGGGAATTCACTGCTGCAGTCATTTGATTTTTACTGCAAACAGTCTTTACATTCTGACTTCTTTGTCCTGTTACCAGCCAACCAGTCATCCTCTCACATACCTGCTCCCTTAAGTTCCCTGGCAAAGAGATAGGAAAAACATGTTTGATTTATTAAAAGAGCTGCCTTTCTCTGCCACTGCTGCATCAATGCTCCACAAGTTTCTGCACAGGCAGACTGTCACAGTAAAGCATCTTCTCTTACAGTCCTAAATAGAGATGGAAGCAAAAGACCTTGCCTTTGGATTTCCATTTAAGCTCTCTAATATGTTCCTCCACGTGACCTGGAAACACAAAAGCAGCTCAGAACATGCTTGGTTAGGCCCCTACTTCCCTGTCCTTCCCTGTACTCTGTTTTTAACCTCTTAGAAGTTTTAGTTTTAAGTCTTTTTTTTTGGCTCACCCTGTTTTTGGTATGTTCTGTCCTACTTATTTCTGGTGTAGAATTTTATCTACACCCTCTCCTTGAGCTAAAATGGCACAGTGGATACCACAGAAAATTATTTACTTGAAAATAAAATGTAAATCAGATCAAATTGATATTTCTTTATTGGAGCTCAGGTGCAGAAAATTGAGCTAAAGTCCTTAGATGATATCACATTATCATTTCAATTTACTATTGTAACACATTGCTAAAATGAGACTTGCTCCAAATCACTTTTGGCTGAGGTATTAGAAGACCAAGGGAGGTAAATATTTGGTAAGTATCTCCACATCCAAAATGAGGTGGGAGCTAGCCTGTGCAAGGTGTACAATAAAGGTGTGCATAAATCTGTTTTGAGAGCAAGGTCATCATAAGCCTTCAGGGAGTAAATAACCTAAGGGTTGTTGTGAAGGAAGCGATGACTTCTTTGGAAAATGTTATAATTCTGTGACATTTTCCTAATCTCCATGGAGAGGAGAAATACGTGATTTTTTTTCTCATTTCTCCTCAGAAGGGTCTCAAGGAGACCACTCAGGACTTAACCTGTGTTCTCTGATTTTAAGGCGATGCACATAGACTAGACCCACGCCTAGAGAAGCCTCAGCTGAAGACTGTGGAGCTAAGTCTCTGCTGACAGAGTAAGGGAGGGGACTTCATGGAGATTGAGCAGGATTCCTACAGTCTCTCGAGGCAAAGAACGATCAAGCCTTACCCACGAAACCAGATGTGTGCCAAGAGGGAAACAGCAGGTCTGGAGCCATCTTAAGAGCTTGTTGCCCTCAAAAGCTTCTTGGAGGCATAAGGCCGGAAGAGACCTCTCAGAAAGAAATCGTAAATGAGAGACCCTGAAGCAGGCAGCTGGAGGAGACAGTCTTCTGTATCACAGAAAGCATAGCAGAGCATTACCCGAGAGGACCACAGAACAATTCACAATTTGCACATCAAGTTAAACGGTCAGCTTTAAGGCCAGAGGAATGCTGGATTA
The DNA here is from genome assembly GCF_021613505.1 of Equus quagga. Classification (NCBI taxonomy): domain Eukaryota; kingdom Metazoa; phylum Chordata; class Mammalia; order Perissodactyla; family Equidae; genus Equus; species Equus quagga. Next base: position 25,308,610 of record NC_060272.1, read on the forward strand.
CTTAGCAACAGTGAAGTCATGATTTTCTTACCTCTGAACTCTCTTTACTAGAACTCATCTAGATTTGCAGGAGTCAGAAAGCAGTAGAGTGTGTATGTGGGTGGGGTGGCAGAGCAGGTGAGGCTCAATGTAGAGATATAAAGAAAGAGCTTAACATTCCCTTTTCCTTTTCCGTTTTTCCAATTAGGGTTTCCTACATCTGAAGCAAGCCCAGCTAGATGAGAATTCTTAAGTTTAAGTGAAATTAAGGGTATTTAGTGACTCATCTGGAGAATGAAGTGCGATTTACACGGACCTAAGAGTCCCAGGAATCACAGAACCACTGTCAATAATTTTCCGTATGGCCAGTCCAGCAGTCAGATTTCTGGTAATGGAGGTGCTTTCTACTCCCTGAGAGAAGCAAGACTGGAAGTGTGGAGGGACTGATGATAGCTGGCCTGTCAACTTGTACTTTCATCAACAAATTAACCCTGCACAGCTTCTCTGTTTATATAGTGTGACACCCAACACCGTCTGCTGTGGCTGCCAATTTCTATGTCATGGAGGGAGGACTGGGGAGGTAGTAAGTCTCCCAAGTGAAAACGGAAATGAAGTAAGAGTAAAATTTAAAAGCTTTCACCCAAATTAATTCACTTTGCCAAGATGTTTTCCATTCTAAGATGTCTTCACCTAAACGCGTAACAAATTATGGAAGCTTTTGTCCCCTTAGGCATTACTCAGAGTTTTTGTGTTAATCTATAAAATTCATGCTTACACATTATATTCATGGTTTCTCCAGAGTTGTCTTGGGAGTAGAAAGCCTTCTATATACAGTTCTTGTTAAAATTCCTGTCACTTATCTCTGTTTTTAAAAGTTTACCGTGAACTTTTCATAGCCTGATTCATTATGTGTTTTCATCTTCTTCAGCTCTAGAAAAAAAAAAAAATGAAAAGCTATCTTCAGTTACACACTTAACCAAATTGTTGAGAGGAGGAAGAATATACGAAAATCTTTAATTTTTTATGCATATAGATCACAGGCTTATCTTAGTTTCTTTCCAAATGTTTATTAGTGAGAACTGCAACTGCCAGAGTCCCATATATATCTTGTCTTTTTTCAAGAAGTACCCTTATTTCACAAACGGATATATACACATAGTTAAGCCTTTTTTTGACTCATAATTTTTGAGAAAATGTCAGCATAAATGTCAATTCTATGTGGAGTATTGCTTAAATTCTCAAATCCAATTACGTCCCTATATTACAAATCAGACAATTTTTATTTTTATCACTAATAATTGTAATTAACTATACTGCTGATTGTTTTTTTCTATGGCTATTCCTGATATGGTATAATCTAGAAAAGCTAGAATATTTTTTCTTGTTGATTAATATATCCAGCAGCTCCTACTTGGTTTGGCAATGATTAAGTTCTCCATAAATAGATTTTGAATACAGTGATAAGTAAATTCATGATGACTGCCGTAACAGAAGCTATCAAAAGAGGAGTAGTAGCTTTCAAAAAAGTCAAAACTCAAAATACTGCCAAGGGTAAAGGAATATAAATGTACAGATTTTTTGGGAAGGATGTGTGTGTGTGTGCACATAATTGTGTGTGTGTGTTGTCTAATGGGGAGGTGGTGATGAGATGTTGTACACTGAATGATTTTTAAATTGATTTTGAAACAAAAATTACAAATTTTTACTGTGTTACTTATTCTCAAATAAGATCATTGTCTAGGTTTATTTGCTATTCATATTTGCAGTAACAAAATTGTTCACAGCTGATGTTAATTTAGACATTGCTTAGCTTACCAAGGAAGATTTCTTTTAACATAGAAGGCTATTAATATTGTTGACTTATGAATAAATTTATTTGAGTGAAGAAATAAGCCACTAGGTTAGAGTTACTTGTCATTGCTCAGATTTATCTATCTGAGAGTTTTTGATAAAACTCTACATTAAGGAAAGGACCAGATGGACAAATTGCTGTTTTTTGGCAACCTGTTTTCCCTCATATAGACTAAATTGACTATTTTGCCTATGTGTAGGGCAGAGTACTAAATATCTCTTTGATCTTTTCCATCACTGCAAATACTGCATATGTTCCATAGATGCCTTTTAAAGAGTATATTAAATCAGTTGGTGTTTACCCAATCATTTTGATACTTTCATATCACTTTTTAGGCATATTAAAAGGCACAGAAAAGAAAGCTGGTTAATGGTTAATGAGAAATTGCACTACTAAAATTAAATAATTAACTAATTTTGTTACAAGTATAATAATATATTTTAGTAAATGTTTAACCTTGAAGGACTATAACATAGAGTATATGTTTTCATACTACCTTGTACCTGCTTGAAATATTGTACAAACCAACTCAAGGTTGAACTTAGTTTTATAAATAGCAACATTTTGAAATGGAATAAATAGAAATAAACCAAAAATATCCCTAAAACTAGAACCGCAAAATGAGTTCAGTAAAATAAAGATAAAACACTTAAAGGTACACAAATGTTTTCATTATTAAAAACATGATCAGTAAAAAAACTAAATAGCAGAATACATTTGTGTACGTAAGAATATAATTGTAATATTTAATAAGTAATTTTTTAAATTACAAGAATAAATGGAAACATACACTATAATCCAGAATGAGAAGACAGACTCAATATAAGGATGCTTTTATTTCCCATTTATTTTATATTAAATGTATTGCCATCACAAATATAAATTTATAATTTTATCATGATATCCACCTCGATGAGAAAAATATACTTTAGCTAAATTTAAGGACAACAGTAATGGAAACTCTCTCTTCTCAAATAACAAAGACACATCCAGAAATTTAAACTGTGGCACTGACAACTCAAAGGTACTTTCAAACATCTATGAACCAACTCCCAAGGGTACATGAGAACTTCAGCATCTCTTGAAAAGCTCAAGCAAGTGTGCAGACATGAGTATTTACTTAGGCTTATGTATCTATGCTATAGACATAGTTACCTGTAAGGATTCAAGTCTTAGAGACATGACCTCTTCCAGACCACATCCAAGGAAGCTCATCACTAACTGATTCATGTTTTCATGTTACTTGTTTGGAATATAGTATAACCCTCTTCAAGGTTAAGCCATGAGTTGAGAACAGAGGGATAAGGCAGTAGATATCCATGACCTTAATTTCTTACCTTTGTTTTATTTTTCTCTTCTTCCTTTGCATTCTTCTCCACAGCAAAGATGAAGCTTTCTATAGGTTTTCTTTTCTGGAAGTGGCTACCATTTAACCATATCCTCTTTCAAACTGAGGCAGAATAGGAACATACCATGGTTTTCAGAAGGAAACCTGCAACATGCTTATCAATCAAGGAGAACACAAAACATTAACACAATTGTTTATCCGAAGAAAAGGAAAACATTGATTCAAAGAGATATATGCACCACTACATTCATTACAGTATTATTTATAATAGCCAAGACATGGAAACAACCGAAGTGTCCATCAATAGATGAATGGATAAAGAAGATGTGGTATATACATGCAACGGAATATTACTCAGCCATGACAAAGAATGAAATCTTGCCATTTCCAATAATGTAGGAAGGCCTAGAGGGTATGAGGCTATGTGAAATAAGTCAGACAGAGAAAGACAAATGCCATATGATTTTACTTATATGTGGAATCTAAAAATAAAAAAAATGAACAAATAAAACAGAAACAGATGCATGGATACGGGAAATCAAGTAGCGGATACCACAGTGGGAAAAAATTAGAAGGCAGGTGAAATAGATAAAGGGGATTAAGAGGTACAAACTCTCACTTATAAAATATATAAGTCATGGAGATGTAATATACAGTATAGGAAATGTATTCAAGAATATTGTTATAACTTTGTATGGTAACTAGACTTATCATGGTGATCAATTAGCAATGTATATAAATATTTAATCTCTATCATGTAGGACTGAAACTAATAGGATGTTATATCCCAATCATACCTCAATAAAAAAAGAAAAAGAGTTAGAGATGTCTAGTTTCTACCAATATCCAGTTCATCCAGAACTCCAATGTAAGGTAGTGAAAATGATACACACCACTTCTAGGCCTGCTCTATAATAGTCTGGCAATCTTTCATGCTCTCTTTCTTTTTCCCTTTTGACATCACTAGAAGAGAGGGACTGGAAGGCTCTGAAATTTGTGAGCACCACAAGACTCTTCCATTACTGCCAAGAGGAGAGATTTCTGGCCAGAAACTGCACAGGAGTCTGTGCAAGCAAGAAATATCATTTTTATTGTATGAAGCTAAGATTAACTGCACTATAAAAATTAACCAGAAATCCATATGAGGTTTTAAAGAAAAAGTTGTAGCGGGAATATTTGAACAAACGGGGAGGCTGGAATGAAGATTGTAGTCAGAGAAGTCAGTTGTGTGCTGGAACTGGAGTGATTGTGTGGCTGTGTGCTTCTTTTCACAGCTTTACATTCAATGATATCACAATATTATTTTGCAATTAGCTGTTGTGGGAGTATTTACAACACAGAAATCGGCAAACAGGACATATCAAGTTTTGTTTTGTTTTGTTCTTTTCCCGCAGAGAGTTGGGTGTTAAACATTGATTGTTCAAATCGCTAAAGAGTGTCGTACTTGAATTCGTGAATTAAAGATGGTGCATTTGGGGGATGTGACAAGGAACAATGCGTGATCATGGAAGTGAATCGCTGGACAAGAAATTAGGGAAGAATCATCAGAGGTCTGCATGCTGGAACGACAGCGATAGCTGTCCGCATGATGAAGTGGAAGAAAAGAGAGGGAGACAGCTGCTATTTCTTTCAGTTGAAGACATGCTGCGTCCCTGGCAGAAAGTTATATTGCGGAAGAATACAAGGAAGCATCAGGGATAGTTATTGGCCCTCGGCCTCCAAGGAACAAAGATTTTTACAAACAGATCAGGGATTAAATAACTAGAAGTAAAAATGGGAGCAAACAGTGATGTTTAAGCTTGTATTATGTTGTCATTACACTTGATATTTCCATAAACAATATTATTAATTTGTGAAATTTATTTCCATGGATTGCAAATCACTTTGTGTTTTTTCCCCTGTGTTTATCTGTATTAATTTAACTTTCATATTCTCTCTTTCCTTTGATAAAAGTACTTAATTTTTTCACTTATTTTAATCTTCAAGTTTCTATTTCTTCTTGATTGTCATAAACAATAGAGAATATTAAATTATATCTATGTAATATTACCTATCACAAATATAATTTTAGGAAATAGTTTATAAAACACAATATTTATAACAAAAACAAAAATAATATATTCTTTTTAATATTTGTGCTATAATTTCAGAAACAACAATCTTGGTAATCATCTAACCTTTTGGTTTATATGTTTTATGATTGAGATTTTGTTTGTGGTTCTTAATCTCTATTATTAGAAAGTTGTGTTTGATACTGTATTTAGATTTTATCACTTTACTAATGTAGTTACTGAAAAATTATATACTTAGTTACAGTATTGTCTTATGCTGGAAATACGTAAAACTGGAAATTTTTTTCTTAAATTACAATTTATAACAGAAAAGAAAGTTAATATTTCAGTGCCAATTAATAGGCCATTTAAGTGTTTATTATTTGGAGGAATATCAAAAAGTTTGCATGTATTCTTTCATTTGTAGTAATTGTTATGTAGAAGGAAAACCTGAAACAATTGTATGACAGACATAAAATTTCAGGAGAGTAAATTAATCATATAAGTGATTCACTGTAAATTTAATGTCTAACAGTCACTATTTTTACATATTTCAAGAAAATGAAATGTTCTCTTAAATACAAGATTCACAATTTCAAAACACAGACGAAAGATTATGAAAATTTTAATGTATTTTAGTATTTGAAATGTATGAACTTAGTCTACCCTCTAAGTAAACACATAGGCTTAAACAACTTTCATTAGTGTTTTCTAACAGCAGAGGGAGATAGTGAACTACAAAATAAGTATTTTTCAATACGCATTCTTTTGCAGAATGATCTATACAGCCTATTAGACATTCGATTTTGAACTTTGTTTTCTTGACAAAACATCTTCTTTAACAAGTAGTTTATAAAGAAGTCTTTTCCCCAAGATGTTTCACCACCAAGTAGGTGTTTTATAAAAATCTTGAAAATTAATTTATTTACATTATGCTGATACGTCATTCGATATTTCACTTAAATGTGTCAGACTTAATCATTAAATAACACAAACCTTAAGCATGTTGTGTGTCATTAGAACTGGTTGGTGCAGTAAAGCATGTTTGTCACACTCAGCCAGACCTGAGTGGCTGTCTCTGTTCTGCCATTTACCAACTTTGTGACCCTCAGCAGGTTACTTTTCTTTCTTAACTTTCAATTTCCTCATTTGTAAAATGAAGATCACAATATTATGTCCTTTATAGGGTTGTTGTGAAGATTTAAAGAAATTGAAATACAGTAAGTGCCTAGAGCACTAATTTTGCATCAAAAATTGTCAACATGTATTTATTAAATTCATATTACCATTACTAATTTTAGTATTCACTAAATATTTATTGTATGTGTGAATACATGAAAAATATGCAATTATTAACCATATAAAAGCTACCTTATATAAAGAAATTCTGATATTATACATTTATACTTCATAATACTTTGTGTATGATAGAATACAATAACCTGATATGACTTGTAATAGTAAAATGCAATTATAATTTGTATCCCATACCATATAATCATCCTGATATATACTTGTAATATAAAAAGTTTTATGATCTAGATTTTATTATAATAGCTGATTATTCATTTAAAAATTTCCATGAATGTCATCAGAACACATGCCATCCCAATTGTATAAATTTCTTTAAAAAGATATTAAAAAATAAAAGGTGGAGAATGAGATAGTACTGATACCACATGGCCATAATCTTGGAAGAATGTTACTTTTATGACCTCAAATGGAAGTATCAGACATAATTTAATTATATTGAAATTAATAAGAGTGCCAGTTTTCCTTTGGGTTCATATCATTTGAATGATTGCTATAGCTTTGATTTAAACACAACATTATTCTTTATACGATGTTTAAAGCTTGGTTCTTGTTGAATTAAGAACTTCATTTTCTGATTTCTTTTATACATATGTATATGATATGAAGGAAGTTTCTACTAAGGCCCCATTATAGAACGATGTTTTTTCCACTAGCAGGTCCTACAGCTGAGATTTCTCCCATTTTAATTCAACTGATGAGGTAAACAAGAATCAAATGTTCCTGGTGGATGCTGGATTCGAAATTGGTCTATATGGACAGATAAGACTTTGACAGTCAGGATGAGCAACAAGAAGTAATACATATTTCAGTCAGGAGGAATAGCTTAAGCAAGGAAGTTTAAGTAATGGAGGAAAGAGAGGATATTAAGGAATCAATTGTAGGGTATTATCTACTATTACCTATCTAAGAATTTAACTAGGAATCAAATTGTGTAGAATTTTGAATGCCAGATTAAGTTGTTAGATTAGTAAGAGCTCCACATGTCCCCTGAGCTGCCTTGACTTTTGGAGGCCATTTGCAGAAGCTCCTAAACAACTCCTAGGCCCCTTTCCTGCCTCCAGGAATCCTTCCGGACTACATGTGTTTGTGACTTAGAGTCCTGATAAATAATACCTCATAAAGCCAATAATATATATTATGGTGTTTACTGTTTCTCAAAGATTTCTAGTGAATGAAACACAATTATATTAAAACCTGACTTCTGCTCTCAACAAATTTTCTTAAATTTTTAAATATTCAATACCCCTTTATCAATTAAACAATGTTTAAATAGGAGGCCTATGCATGACTGGTATTTGTGACAGGCTACTAAAATTTCATTGAACCAATACAGGCATACTACAATATATAGTTGATTCTTCTTATTCACAGTTCGCAGTAGTTCTGCTTCATAAAGTTGCCATAAGCACGGAATCAGTGACCGCTAATTGTTCCTAAGGGAGATGCAAGGCTAGGTTCCTGCCAGCCTCTGGTCACAACACATATTTTCAACAACTCATCAATCCCTAACCACACTTATGTGTGTTTCCATTTAAAGATACTTCATATCATATATATTGTTGATTCATTAACACTGAACTCATGGCCAACACCATTATAATTCATGTCTGAATGAAGCTAATCTAACATGGATGTTTTCCCATAAGCACATCACAGCCTTCTTGTGCTTAGGATCATTAAACAGCACTATGCTTGAGAGCCATTTTAAACAGCAAAATCACCAAGAAAAAGCACAAAAATGTGAAAAATAAGGCATTAAATACATCGTGAAACTTGTTTACAGTATGAGAGCTCAAACAAGAAGTCTGAATGTCACTTTCTTACGCCTCTGCTAAGAATGTGCACAACTAGCACTTCCAATTTTTCACCTCTCTGTGCATGTGCATGTCAGCAAAGTGCAGCGAGTATTGATTTTGGGGTTACAGATAAATATTGGTGGGTAAATGAATTCACAAATACAGAATAAGTGCATATTGAAGATCACTTGTGTTATCATTTAATAATATCACTTAACATAGTTATTCTTCTACTATTTTATATACCAACCTGCAGGAAAATCTATCCATCAGCCGTAATATAACAACGAGAGGAAACACTCTGAATATCAGCTATGAAATTCCCTAAACGATTTTTTTGTTTTCACAAAAAAATGGTGATGATACTGCTGATTTCACAATTTCCAAGAAGATAAACGAACTACAATTTACAGGATTATGTATTAGGAAACAATTAAGAATACGTATATGTTCTTGAATATATGAATATAAACACATATTCAAAAATAAAGATAATGAATCATCCTAAATAATTTAAAAATATTTCCACTTATTTTATGGCTTTCAAAAGAGTTCTGTACATTTTTTAGTGCAACAACAAAAAAGAACCCTGAATCAAAGGCCCATGTCAAACCTAACTGTGTTGCAATAGTGTAAGATAATTTTGAACAACTCATCGCTTGCTTTTCCTGAATTTTCATTTCTTAACATAAAATAATCACGTGAGTTAAATAATCTCTAAAATCCTTTCACATTTACATCAGTTTTTTCATGAATTATAAACTTATGAGTTGAAAAATTTGTCTGTATACAAGTACTTGTGACTTTATCAAAGTTAATATGAGTATTCGGAATGTATACTATTGTTGTGATAATTGACATTTGTTTTTTCCATAGATCAGAGAAACCAGATCAGGAGTCCTAGCTGTAAAAGTACTTTACCTATCTAGACGAGTTACAAACACAAGAAACTCAAAATACCAAAAAAGACCTTGGTACAAGACTAACTATGTATCACATTTTTAATAAACTAAAAATTATGCATATGATACCATTGTGAATTTATTTTCTCAAACTGTATGTACATTTAAAAGACTTGTTTAGGGGCTGGCCCAGTGGCGCAGTGGTTAAGTTCACACATTCTGCTTTGGCGGCCGGGGGTTCTCTGGTTCAGATCCCAGGGTTGGACATGGCAGCGCATGGCAAGCCATGCTGTGGTGGGCATCCCACATATAAAGTAGAGAAAGATGGGCATGGATGTTAGCTCAGGGCCGGTCTTCCTCAGCCAAAAGACGACGATTGGTAGCAGATGTTAGCTAAGGGCTAATCTTCCTCAAAAAAATAAAATACAATAAATAAAAGACTTGTTTATTTGTTTTAAAGAGAGATGATACAAATGGGTTCCCTGAAAGCAGTCAGAATAAAAGTTGATCACACAGGCAAGTATTTACTGTGATTTAAGGCCGTTTAGTGAAAGAATAACAACCTAATTAGCAGTGGGGAACTCAAGTGGTTAATCTACCTTATTAAGACAGAATAAAATAATATCCACAACCATGACTCTGAGCTACCAAGGAAAACATAGAATTTAATATCTTAAGACTTCAACAAAAAACAGCAAATTGAATCCTTAGGCGATGGTAAGCAGTATTAAGTTGTTACATTCGTTGTGAGAAGGACGAACTGGGTGATCAGAGAAGGATAGATAACATCACAGCCCCAGGATATGCCTGCTGAACACATGCTCTCATAACTCATTCCTGCTCCGATTTGTTCTTCAGATCACCCAGGGATTTGGTGCACACCTGCTCCCACCACTAGTACGTGTCCACCTCTTCAACAACTAAAATATACCTATATCTGTTATGGGCTAGGCTGGGGTTGGCGGGAGTGGAGGGAGGTATGTATACTATAAAGGGAAGATTATGTATCTATTGGGGAATCTTATGAAATATCTGGGGTCCACTCTAGATCAGGGAGACTACAGAGCCCCTGTGATGGAGAACATGTGAGATACATCTGATCCAAAGGGCTTCTCCTCTGTATATTGCACAAGAGGCTCCTCCCTCAGGCATACCTCAAGTGAGCAGAGCAGGATCTGACATAAATAGATTCCCTCTCAATGTCAATCTTTAGAGCAGCTTGATTCTCATTGACTTAGAGATACAGGACAAGGAAGTACAGATGGTTAGTAAAATGTAGTATGATGGGAAAACAGCTATTTATATACATATTTTACCACTCAACCAATTATACAGTCTTTCAGATATATCTGAGTATGTATGAGGCATACATAGGTGTATGTGTGTATAAATATAAATGGTTCGTCATTGTGTTTTCAACTGATGTAATGATTTGCCCACGGTCATCAACAGTTACATATTGAATAAAATATGTTTTAGCAAAGTATTTTTTATTAAAGAAACAACCAAAAGTATTCTTTCAAAATATGTTCCTCTTATATATAGGACAAAACCTGTTTTCTACAAATTATGTCCACGTATTATTTGTCCTGAGTGGCAATGTTATCTGCTTAGTAAACAAATTTTGAAGCCAGAGTGAACTGGATAGGTTAAAATCTAGACTCACTCTTACTAATTTTGCTACATTGGATATGTTATATTTACCGTTCGATTTTCTGATGCGGTAGTAGTTTCCACATAGGTTTGTTCTAAGGATAAATTTATTACTATGTATAGAGTGATTACAGTTGTTATAAACATGGGGAGTGCTCACACTTGCATATAAATATTGCTTATTATTAATATTGTTAATTAAACATCTAAGGTTTAAAAACTTTTACAAATCGAAGACAGTTTGGCTCTAATAAATAACGGCAGCATGCTGCTTTTTTTTAATTTGAAGAAACTTTATAATCCTTTGCAAGAGCATGATTAGTAATAAAAGCAATGGAGATCATCAGTTATTCCTACAAATAATATATTCTGTAATACTTTTCTTCTACTCAGGCTCAAATTTGGTTAGTTTTTTCTTAAAGTATACTTTTAACACACCATGGTAATTATTATGGGCCGGCGATAGAAAAAATACACACATAATTTACATATTTACAGTAAAATTTGAACAGTTAGCATGTTCCCCAACTTTCTCAGTTCTTAAGAATTTTAAAAAATACCCACTAGAGGGTGCTAAAAGAGTGAAAAAGCTTTAAACCAGGGGAGGTTTTAGGAATGATTCTCTTAATTCTTATTAATATTATACAAATATTCAAGGTTAGTTTTAGATTGAAAATCTTTATTTTCACTTTTTCTTCCTCCTCCAACATCTAGGATTACTAAACAATGATTTCTTCTAGCATCAAGATTTGTAATATTTTGTGAAAAGGCATGTGTTTCTATGCATAGGAAGGAAGAGCAGGTAAGTGTTATTTTGAATTGCTTCGTTTCTTAAGATAGATAAGCTGTTCTTCAAATTGTTTTACTGCTAAATAACTGTTTAAAGCTGTGAAATTTCTAAAAATCAGTGTTTTCTAAGTTGTAGTAGGTTGGAGTTTCAAATAAAAATCAAGAACTACTTGTTAGAGATGCCTCTCTGATTATAATTAGTCAAAGAAGATACAAAATATTTCAAGGAGTATTTGTTTGCTGTAGTCACATGACTTCAAGCTCAATATTGTTTGAGGGTGAAGACGTTGAAAGACATTCTTAGTTCAAATGAGTGTTTTATAAGGATTGAATTCTATTTTTTATTGCCCAGGAAAATCAGGTATAATAAATCCAAAATTAACTTGATATTTCCTTCTGTAGACTTCTCTCTTCCTCTCTAAAAAAAGAAAGGAATAGGTATCCATTTAAACAAATATAATTTACAGTAGTCATTATGTGTTAGTTTCTACTAGAATTTTATTAGTTTGTATTCTTTATTATATATTATAATGGTCTGTGTCTCATTTCAAAATAGGGAAACATGAAAATTAATAGATAATACTACCTTTATTTTCTTAGATATACAATATACATAGTAATATTATATGGGATATGTACATTTTCAAAATACGTCATGAAGAAGCCTCACTCATTCCATAAGAGATATTGGACATTACTATAGGTAAGACGTATACAGTAAAATCAGTGAGAGGATAGTTATATTAACAAAAATACCCATATTTATCTTCATGTAGGTGCATATGTACAATGTCAAATGTCCTTTTTTTGTGTGGAATATGATCGATTCTGAAGGAATATCTTTTTCCAGGTATCTGAGCAAATTATTTACAACTCAAAAGTTTGTTCTCTAAGTTACATAACACTTTTTAAAATTTTATATACCAAATATGATATTTCTTATTTTGTTTTGGAGTTTTTTAGCAAGATTTCTGTTAACAAAAAAAGCCAACGTTATTCAGTGAAATCTGTCACCAATTATTTATTCATTTTCTTGGTTAATATTAACATTCCAGTGATGACAGTAATAGTTCAGTAAATGTCTTTTTATATTAATTTCATTGTTATTTAGTTAAAAAGATGAAAAATAAAAAATTAGAGTCACCTGTTGAACTATGCCTTTATAGTTTTCAACAAACATGTGTATCTTGTCAATTATTTTCTTTCTTCACAGAACGTAGATTTACTTGTAACAAAGAATTTTATTTCTATCCAAATGAATGTAAAGTTTGGTACTTAAATTTCCATGTCAACTAATCAATCTTAGGTTGGTAAACTTATTACATTTATTCCACTACGTAGAGATCATCTCCATATAGATGATCTTACAGAATAATTAAATATATATATAATCAAATATTAAATATATAAATGCATGATATTCATAGTCATGATATTTACAGCTTTAGTTTATTGAAATAATACGTTGAAATAAATGAAACTGGCATATTTTGTAAAAATATTTGAATATCCTGATTATAAGATTAAAAATATTGAAATAAATTTGCATGCCTCAGTGATATAGCAATAGGTGACAGAGAGAGGCAGTGGTGTCTGAATTGTGATTGGCAATTTGAAGAGATCTAGGAATTTAAAATCTCCTGCAGGTAGCCCAACAAATTGATAGTCTATCATGCACATTTGATTCAATGGTATTTGCTTACCATTATTATTAATCAACTGAATACAAAGCAATTTAGTCAAGCAGATTGTGTTATAATAACTGCCGAATAACAACATTTGGAAAGATGCAAAGGATTGATTTTTGATTTTTGATTTTCAATCTTGATCTTCAACATTAAGTTTTTGTTATATGGGCAACTTTTAAAAATCAATCTCTATACATTCCTAATAACAAAGTAAATAAATGTCCTAAGATGACATGATAGTGAGAATATACAAAGGAACTGTTTGACTTGAAAACTAGTTATTTGACAGTTTTGTATACACAACTCACTTTATAGTACTATAGAAAAAAAATACAAAGTAGATACTAGCCTTCCCGCGAGGAGTCTGTACGGTCACAACTCACAGTCCACCATTATTCCACGGGAACTTGTTCCCTTGAACGCTGCTCATTGTTCATCGTGGAAATAGTCATCAACATTTTTCAGTTGTTTTTTTGTAATTTTTAAAAAGTTTTCTTAGTCATCCATTTGAAATAGAAAATTCTATGAAGACAGACAGCTTATAGTCCAAGCTTCCAGGAGAAAAGTTTTTGTTTCATTTAGGTGTTGCCAGGCTAAACAATGGCATCAGAGAGCTCCTTTGTGTCAACAGATTTCAAATCAAAACAGAAAGTTTGATTGTAAAACCTCTGTTAAAATAAGGTAATTCCATTATTAGTTTTATACTTCTGCTCTCAGATCAAATTGAGCATGAAGGAAACTTAAGTTTTAAATAATAAATAAATCTTTTTATTAGAGGTTCAATGCAAGAGACAAATTTCCTGAGCACACATTCATGTGTGACTTTATAAAATGTTATATCTATCATATAAATTCCCTCTAAGATGCACAGACTTTTCACTGAGAAGCCATTATTCATGGTGAACATCTGCAAATGTCCTTCTCATGGACAGAGATGCTATTGCTAAATGTGAGAAAATCTTCTATTCTTCCTCATAGAAAGGTCATGTTCCCTGAGTTAAATTGCATGTTATTGTCAGAAGTCAAGGTATCCATAATGATTATGCTCTGACTCTAACAGAACCAAAAAAAAGGAATGATGGTAAAGCGTTTGTGCTTCTCTTCCAGTGAAACATGAAAGAGAACCCTAAGTTCAAGATCGAAGAACCAAATTCAAAGTTTACTGTGTAGCACAGCAATGTGAAAGATGAAAGACAACATTCTTTTATCATTTTCTATGAATGGGATTTATGTAAATAAGTCAAATTATATATCTCAAGTAGACTTTACCTCATTACTATATTTAAAGATTTTTAAGAATTTCATAAGAGCTATTACTTTTGTATACAACAAACAGGATGAGAATACAAAATACTAAATTTTGAGTTGAATTTAAGCTATGAGATTGTTAGTAGATGTTACTGTTCTGATTTTCTTTGAATTTTCTTTAGTTTTATTATAAATACGCTTTTTAAAAAGTATATACAATTAAAATAACTTCTGATTTGAAATAGGAAAAAGGAAATATATCTTTATTAATGTTTATAAAATTAGTGTACATCTCTATGTGCCTGAAAATTCAGACATTATTTGCAAATATCTGTAACATTCTATTTTAGTAGCATTATCATGAGTTTCAATGCAATCCGCTGACAGCATAGAGCAGACAGAACTCACAGTAATAGCTTCTTTCAGAGGATTTGTGTTTAATATTTCCTTTAAAATAATTATATAAGTACTTAAAAAATAACATTGATGTAAGATTATTTCTATGTTTAAATTCTTTGTTAAAAGAATGAAATCACCAATGGATATGTAAAAGCCATCTATAGTGTTATCATCCCCAAAGAGTCACCAAGTTCTGTACGTTCTACCCTCAAAGTTTTAAATATGCCTCAGTCTACACAGATGGTGCAAGGGCCTCTCTTCAAGCCTTCCAGATTCTTGAGTTAAAATCAATCCAACATGTGTCTTCACTTTACCACTTAAGTATGGCACTGAAAAGGGGGGACAGATGCTCTGAGGTAGAACTGGTTCCATACAGAATGAGTAAATCTCTTTTATTGTTTAATTTTTTTCTTTCATCTTTCCAGTGCTTATTCTTGGTTTTTCATTCGATTGGTCCCACACACATTTTCAATCCAACAAGCTTCATAAAACATTCTTCGATCTGGTCTTTGTCACCAATGCATACGTGAGATGATTTCCCTCCCACCGTCCACCACATCAGGGAAAGGAAGGCATTCTCCTCAGTCCTGAGGAAGAATGACTGTGGGGCCTCACAGATGCCACTGCTCTACAGTGACTAACAGAGATAAGGTCGATTTCCTCTGACCGCTTGGTGTTCTTTAACGTAATTAAAACACTTTCACATTTGCTCCTTAAGATTCACATGCTAAAAAAGCAGTTAAAAGTCACAATAACACATAACTTATAGGATGTGATTAAAAATAATTGCTCTTTAGCATCTTCCAATATGGAGACACTGGGGTGAATTATGTGGAAAGAGTAATAAAATTTAGTGTTTATTATGATCACCTAGTAAATTTATTATTAAAACTTAGAGGAAGCTACACTGGGAAAGTTTTTTTCCGTGTAATAATTGGAAATTAAAAATACGGTTAAAATAAATGTTGTCTACCAACCATTAACACTTTCTGCCATAAGCATTTCGGAAAGAAGGGCTGCACTTTACCGTGTTAGTGCAATAACTGAGGGACTGGTTAACAAAACATGGCAAACAGTGGATTTAGTCATAATCATTTTGAAAGTGCTGTTGTATATTTTACTATTAAGTTTGAGATAATGCTGAGTAATTCATTGCCAATATTACTTCTTTGAATTAAAAGTCATAGAATGCTCCTCAAACAATAATTCTTTATCCAGCCTTTCTTTATGTTCCCGCCCAAAATTTACAGAAAAAGCAAAGAATTAATAAAAAATTCTCATTAGTCACTTCTCTCCTTTACTGCTGTGCATAACCAGTAATTTATACACAAGAAAGAGAGCATGTAATATGGAGGCAAGGGATTCAAGATAAATAACTTTGAATATCTGCCAGGTGTTCATTATGGATAAATAGACACATGCTCAAACTGGAGGAAATGAGAGAAACCTGTGTCAGTCTATAACGAACTCAGTTCCATTTGTCCAACATGTCTGTTTGAACGAATTTTCCTCCACAGACTATACTTCCAGAACATTTCACCTGTGACTTTGCCTCCAAAACCTAAAGGAATGCATTTGGAGAATTATGCCTGTAGTGTTGGAAGGGAAATTATTCTAGTTCCTTGTTTTCCCATTGATTCTAACTCTATTTTCTCACCTCCTATCTAAATCACTAGGTTGAGTTTTAACTCAACTTGGCCATCAGCTAGCAGCCAATTGTGCCCAAGATTAATTCCTTACCTTTATTCTCTCTTATTCCTTACCTTTATTCTCTTTCCCTACCTTTCATCTGTATCATAATCTGTATTTCATCTTAAAACACACAGTGTCAAAATAAATGAGGAACTTAATGAGTGAGAGAATATAATATAAAGGAAAGTGGGAATAATAAAAATTGCCTCAAATTCCTTATCTTTTAAAACAACCATTCCATACTAAGAATATGAAAAACTTATGGATTTGAGTGCATAACTGCAGACAATCATTAAATAATAATCTAATCTGATATTCTCCCATTTTGATGATTTAAGTGCTATGAAACCTCTTTTAAAAATAGCTTTTTCTGAAATGAGATCTTATATTTTATATGTAGACTCTAGAACCTACAGGCAAGACTGTTTCTAAACATAGAGTGCTTCAAAATGAATAAATGATAGTGTCTAGTACATTCATTTTGGATGTGAAAAAGCTCAGGTACTTGGAATGTAAGAAAGGGGAGTGATTTTTAAAATATAGGCATTTGGGGAAATAAGGAATCTGACAGTTGAGAGTTTTATTAGTGATGATTCAGAAACTTTTAAAAGTTGAAGAAAAAAGTAACATTTTAAAAATAACCTTTTTTAGGAAAGAAATGCTCTCTGAGCTAGTACCATAAAAATCGAGATGTAATTTCTACGTACTCATTTAACTTGCTTCATTTTATCTGAAAAACATAATTTCCTGTTTTTGACAGTGATAAGCAGTGTTTGACTAATGACAACCATTGTAATAAAGATTCTTGAATATATTTTAAAATAATCATATTTCCCTTGCAAATAAATACTATCTTAACTGAATAAAAACACCTTATTTCTAGTCTCATTTTAGCTGTAGGGAAAGAAATAATGAAGTGTAAAACTTAAAGTCTCTGACATGAGGCTTTAAAAAATTTTTAAATGGTGAACATAAAAATGTAAATGCTGTAGGAAAGCAGTGCATGTGAACATTTTAAAAGTTAATTAGTGCACAATTTCAACCATAAATACCACTAAAAAAAAAAACCTAAAGCGACTATACTACAGTTGCTTGCAGGTTTTCTACACATGTACGCAAATAGTGCAGAACTGTGCTAGATGAGGATTGAAAACAATGTATTTTTTTAGCTTGCTATATAACACCACATATTACTAAACATTTAAAATGACATGCACTTATTTCCATCAAAATCCACTTGCACTGTATTTGGTATAAAAGGGGAGTGGAAAGACCATTTGCAGAAAGAGGAGGAGTTGAGCAGTCCCAAGGTGGAGCTGTCTCTTGTGTTAAATGATACTGGCAGATTAAAGCGCTGTGATGGGGAAGGGCTTAAAGGCTGAGTCAAAAGCCAAGAAGTCTATTTACGCCTACCTCCCAGCCCTTGGCAATCTGACTAATAACAAACTGAGCTAACAAGAAAGACTAGAAAGGGAGGAAAGAGAACATTGCTGCAGCTCGGATCTACAACCTAAGAAAGCAAGAGTGATCAATCCCAGCTCTGTGAAACATCTTGTTTATTTACTGCATTCAGCAGCTTGCAAATGGTTAACTATATGCAGAAAAGACAGCACAGCTGTGAAGTATGCTGTGAATTTTAATTGGGGGAAAAAAGGACAACTGCTTCAGGATGATCTAGTATGCACTCTGCTCGAAATATTTTCAATGAAATGCTCAGCATTTTGTCTTTGACCAAAGGTTTTAACTTTATGAAGCAATGGGACTTGCCAAAAAGTGATATTTGAGAAGAAAGTACGTGGTGGTTGGTGTTTTCTCGTTTAATTAAAGAAACCGAATTTACTTTGAACATCTCTTCCAGCTGTGCGTTACAGATAACGTCAGGAAGAGTCTCTGCTTTACAGGTAAGATGAATGTTTCCAGGTTTTTCTGATACCTGTTTTTGCATTATCCTAAGGCGATTGAATTTATATGTTTGCCCCGTTAAAAAAATATAACTTTGCCTTAAAGGATATCTAGTTTCATTCTTGTTCACTGGCACAACTAAGGTTATAGAGACGCCTGTTTTCTCTGAGCAGCAGATATTTAGTCTAACAGCTGGCTGTAGAGAAGAACAAACAAAATAATGTGCCACTATTTCTTTGACAGCATGCAGTTTGTTATTGGAAACTAAATATGTGTGCTTTCTGAAGGAAAGATCATTTTCAAACGCCATTGTTGAATTTAAAATATAAGCAGAATATTGAAAGATTCTTTATATTTTGTACACTAGTTTTATTATTTTCTGACTTGAAAATACGTTTTCTGAGAATATGTAAATGAAGATTTTTGACCTCTTTAACACTGTATCAGACGTTGTCAATATGAAAGCACTCTTCAAATTTGTGTGTATTTCTGAAAAGATTAGAAACTGTTTCCCAGGATAATCTGAAGAACATGAAATGCATGTAAGATGAATAAAATAATGACAGGTTGGCTTCTGGAAGTTATTTACTATTTTCTCAAGATGCTATGCCTGGTGAAATGAGTAATATTCTTTCTCTGTAATGTATGGAGAAGCACTTTCAGGGTTTGTGGAAGCTAATCCACAAGTTGAAGATTCTGACTACAAGCTGCTTGATTCTGAGCACATCACTCAGAGATGGTTAAAATCAAACTATTTCCCTATGGAAACGTTGCGTCTGGTAACTTTTCCTTCATGTAGAAAGGCACTATATTGTTTGGTTTGGTTTGGTTTTCTTTTGCCTATCAGAAACTTCATACTATCCATGTTTTCCATGAAACAGTGTGTTTTCACAGAATGAAAGTTTATTTTCAGGATTATTGATTGTGTTCTGGGATGTTTTATCTGATTGTGAATTTTAATTAGATTCAAAGTTACCGTTCACATTCCATCCAGAAAAATGAAAGCAGTTACCATTTCGAAAAGTTGAATAGTTTTAAGATGTGGTGTTTGTTTACCTTTCAATTTAGTTTGTATGAGTTTAAGGTGCATTATTTAGAGGAAGGGAATAAAATTAGAGACCATTAGAGTTATATGTATTTACCTTGTCATTGCTGTCATCTCAATCTTTTAAAAAATTGCTGTTTCGGATGCCTGTCTTAAATTTTTAAGGAGTTGGAGTATGTGATGTCGTTATCCTAACCATCATTTTTTATTTACCAGATTAGAGATATCCTCAAATATTTTAGTATGGTGCAGTTTTTTTCAGAGTGCATTGCTTGTGACTTTAAGCCTGATAATAAAGGAGATCAAACGCTTAATTATGTGATGACATTCAGTGCCCTAAAGCTTGTTTTAAGACCTCATTTGGAAGTCATTTGCTAGAAGTTTATATGTGGCATTGCTTTTTCTTTTAGAATAGCTGGAAATGCGGGTTAAAGATAATTTTTTCTTGTTTTGTTTCTATGCCATTAACCTTATTCATAACAGAGGAATTAAACAGTAGCAGGATATATCCTACCTCTAAAAATTCAATATAAAGTGTGACTCAAGTGAAATTTGAAGGGGTACTCTTAATCATATATATCTAATATGATCAGGTTTATACAAACTGCCCTGGACAGCATAGTTAAGACAAAATTCTTTTTACAGCACTCCACTTTATTACAACAGGGTCAGAGACATATTTTTCACAAGATTTTTAAGTAAATAATAAAATTAGTAAGTGTCTTAAGCCAAAATCAAAGTAGGTTAAACACAAAGTTATTAGATGTTACATTATGATATCCAGTTCAAAAATAAAAATGAAGGAAATGCATAATGCATGCATACATACATACATTCTTTCTATCATTTTTGCATTCCCAACAGTTATCTCTGCTTCTGGCTAATATCTACATGTTTGTCTCTTACTGTGATCTTTCAGCCTTAGATTCCTCCTCTTTGAGCTAAAATAAATCAGGGTTTTCTCGAATAAACACCTTTGCATCATATCAGATTATCAATGGTCCATTTAGCCAATACCTCTCTCCATCTATTAAATAGTTTATTTAACAGATGTGAATAAAAATTGATTTAATATTTTCAATTCTCCTTGACCTAAATTTTATATTTTGGTCACAAAGCAGGTTAAAAGTAAAATCAACTTGCCTGTTATAGTATTTGAAAAAAAATAAACGAAAATGTCAATGCATTAAAACATTCATATTTTCAGAGTAATCAATATTTTCCTTTTTAGAGGAAAACCTATCATTTTGAAAGTGTCAGCTTCATCCTCTCCCTGCTCCTGTCCACTAAAGCCCATTGCTATTGCATTTTGTTTTACAGAGTCAGATCCATCACGCAACAACATGAAGCTGTGGACTCATCTCTTCTTCTCATGTCTCCTTGCCTGCATATCTTCACAGTCCCAGTCTCCAAAGTCCTCAGCCGGAGGTTCCTGTGATTCTCTCTGCAACTGTGAGGAAAAAGACGGCACGATGCTAATAAATTGTGAAGAAAAAGGTATCAAGAAGTTATCCCAAATAAGTGTGCCACCATCGCGACATTTCCACTTAAATTTATTAAATAATGGCTTGACGATGCTTCACACAAATGACTTTTCTGGGCTCACCAATGCTATCTCAATACACCTTGGATTTAACAATATTGCAGATATTGAGACCGGTGCATTTAACGGCCTTGGCCTTCTTAAGCAACTTCATATCAATCACAACTCATTAGAAATTCTTAAAGAGGACACCTTCCATGGACTGGAAAACCTGGAATTCCTACAAGCAGATAACAATTTTATTACGGTGATTGAACCAAGTGCCTTTAGCAAGCTCAACAGACTTAAAGTGTTAATTTTAAATGACAATGCTATTGAGAGTCTTCCTCCAAATATATTTCGATTTGTTCCTTTAACTCATCTAGATCTTCGTGGAAATCAGTTGCAAACATTGCCTTACGTTGGGTGTTTAGAACACATTGGCCGAATATTGGATCTCCAGTTGGAGGACAATAAATGGGCCTGCAATTGTGACTTGATACAGCTAAAGATTTGGTTGGAAAACATGCCTCCACAATCTGTCATCGGTGACGTTGTGTGCAACAGCCCTGAATTTCTCAAAGGAAGCATACTGAGCCGACTGAAAACAGAATCGATTTGCCCCACTCCACCAGAATTTGAAGAACACGAGGATCCTTCAGGCTCGTTACATCTCACAGTAACGTCTTCAATCAGTGGTAGTCGTATGTCAACCAAGACTACATCCCTTTTAAAACCACCCACTAAAGCACCGGGTTTGATACCTTATATCACAAAGCCATCCACTCAACTTCCAGGACCCTACTGTCCTATTCCTTGTAACTGCAAAGTACTGTCTCCATCAGGACTTCTAATACACTGTCAAGAACGCAATATTGAAAGCTTATCAGATCTGAAACCTCCTCCGCAAAATCCTAGAAAGCTCATTCTAGCTGGGAATATTATTCATACATTAATGAAGTCTGATCTAGTGGAATACTTCACCTTGGAAATGCTTCACCTGGGAAACAATCGTATTGAGGTGCTTGAAGAAGGATCATTTATGAATCTAACAAGATTACAAAAGCTCTACTTAAATGGTAACCATCTGACCAAATTAAGTGGAGGCATGTTCCTTGGTCTCCACAGTCTTGAGTACTTATATCTTGAATACAATGCAGTTAAGGAAATACTACCAGGAACCTTTAGTCCAATGCCTAAACTTAAAGTCCTCTATTTAAATAATAACCTCTTACAAGTTTTACCACCACATATTTTTTCAGGGGTTCCCCTAACGAGGATAAACCTGAAAACAAACCAATTTACCCATCTACCTGTAAGTAATATCTTGGATGACCTTGATTTATTGACCCAGATTGACCTTGAGGACAACCCCTGGGATTGCTCCTGTGACCTGGTTGGATTGCAGCAATGGATACAAAAATTAAGTAAGAACACAGTGACAGCTGACGTCCTCTGCACTTCTCCAGAGCACCTAGACAGAAAGGAATTAAAAGCACTAAATAGTGAACTTCTTTGCCCAGGTTTGGTCAATAACCCATCCTTGCCAACTCAGACTAGTTACATAATCGTCAGTACTCCTACAGCCACAACAACAGCGGATACTATTTTAAGATCGCTTAGCAATGCTGTACCACTATCTGTTTTAATCTTAGGACTGCTGATTGTATTCATAACGATCGTGTTCTGTGCTGCAGGGATAGTGGTTCTCGTTCTCCACCGCAGGAGGAGATACAAAAAGAAACAAGCAGAAGAGCAGATGAGAGACAACAGTCCTGTGCATCTTCAATACAGCATGTACGGTCATAAAACAACTCACCACACTACTGAAAGGCCCAGCGCCTCACTCTACGAGCAGCACATGGTGAGCCCCATGGTTCATGTTTATAGAAGTCCATCCTTTGGCCCAAAGCATTTAGAAGAGGAAGAAGAAAGGAATGAGAAAGAGGGGAGTGATGCAAAACACCTCCAAAGAAGTCTTTTAGAACGGGAAAATCATTCACCACTCACAGGGTCGAACAGGAAGTATAAAACCACAGACCAATCAACAGAATTTTTAACCTTCCAGGATGCCAGTTCATTATATAGGAACATTTTAGAGAAAGAGAGGGAACTTCAGCAACTGGGAATCACAGAATACCTAAGGAAAAACATTGCTCAACTCCAGCCTGATGTGGAGGTACAGTATCCGGGAGCTCACGAAGAGTTAAAATTAATGGAGACATTAATGTACTCAAGGCCGAGGAAGGTATTGGTGGAACAGACTAAAAATGAGTATTTTGAGCTCAAAGCTAACTTACATGCTGAACCTGACTACTTAGAAGTCCTGGAGCAGCAAACATAGATGGAGAGTTTGAGGGCTTTCGCACAAATGCTGTGATTCTGTCTTAGTCCCAACCTTGTAAATAAGTGCCTTATGTAAGTGTGGCATCAATCAGAACTTAAGCACAGCAGTAGTCCTATGGGAAAAAAAGAAGAAAAAGAAACTCAGGGATCACTGGGAGAAGCCATTAGATTGTCTTCAGGCAATTTTGTCTGTCCCCAATACAATAATCCTTGCATGTAAATCATTCAAGGATTACAGTAATATCTGCCCACATACTTAAAAGTGTTTCATGGAAGTCCTCTTGCACATCTAAAAGAGTCTGATATTTAAGCAACTCTTATTTTCTTGAATTGCTTTACCCATCGACTAAGTAGAATTGGATTTTGCCATTTAAGAATTATACCTGTATATGTAGTTATAACACATAAGGAATATATTGCTTCTATAACCAGTATATGTACTGCAAAAAGGTACATTGTCGGATATGCCTAATTTTCTTGCAATAAAGGTAAAAGGAACTGGAACTTAAAAATTACAAATAGTGATAGTAAATAAAAAAATGGAAGGTCAAATTATATAGGCTATGAGTGGCCCACAACTTTGAACATTTGAGGGTTAAAAAAATGCCACCGCTACTATGCTTTCTGAATTTAAAAATAAGAATGATTAATAGTTCAAGTGGAATGAATAAGCAAATTTTTTGGTTTTTCTGCACATTTTGTGTGGACAATCCTATTGTCAATGCTGCTGTGAACTAAGGTATGTCATTTGTGCTCAAAGTTTAATTCTTATCCTTGAAATATTTTAAAAATGCTACTGATATTCAGCTGTAAATATGATTAGTGCATCTATTCAGTTTGATTTCTTTCATAGAATCAGTCCTTTGCAAATTTGAATACTATGATAGAAATATGTTTCTGTGGCAAGTCATAATTCACAGGTGTAAATCAAATAGGAAAGATTATTTTATTTTTATTGATGTATACTGATAGTTGCCGTAAATTAGTAGCAAAAGGCACACATAAGGGTAAGTGGTTTGAGTTGCCTCAAGAGTGGGACAATGTAGCTTTATTCTACGAGAAAGTATAGCTAGATTTCTATGAACTATTTATTCTGTACAGTTTTGTATATTTTTGTTTCACAAAGGTAATTATTCTTGGGTGCCTTTCAAGAAAATTAAAAATATTGCTCACTACAATAAAATTAAAATAAAAATCCTCTTTTTAAATGTGCTTTCTTCAATTAGTCTGATCTGTAATTCAGTAAGTCAGGATTAACATATACACGTGCGAGCACACCCACACACACACACACACATGCAAAAGGAGATTTCTGTTTGTTCTTGCCCACACAAAAGCATCCTGTTCACCATGTGCAAAAAGGCCATTCAGTGTCTAAGTATGATTGACACAGAGCCAAACTTAACGTCTAACTGGTAGTGTTCCCTTTCCAGCAAATCATTTTCCCACTCAATATAAATAGAAATGATTTATTTTTCTTCTTTCTGATTATAGAATCAATTATATAGCAGATTTTCACATGGCAAAATGGAATTAATCTAGGTAATTTAGTTCTGTTTTCTGAACACCACACAGATCCATGCACAGGGTTAGGAAGGAAACATATTTCCTATTAGGAAGGACTTACTTTAATTGATTTAACACTATTTTAGTGATTCCTGAGTGTTCTCTTAAATATTTTGGTTTCCAATACTCAACTGTCTGTACTACTAGCAAAACATGCATTATTTCTTTGATCTTGAATGAGAAGCCTTCCCATTGATAAAATCAGTAGGGGCCTCTGCTGCGTGGTATAAAGGCTAATTATAAGTCTATTATGAAACCATGTCACTAGGTTTTCTTTTAAATCATTGCACATATTAATAGAAAACAATAAAAAATTATGTATTAAAAGGTTCACTGAAC
The DNA here is from genome assembly GCF_021613505.1 of Equus quagga. Lineage (NCBI taxonomy): Eukaryota > Metazoa > Chordata > Mammalia > Perissodactyla > Equidae > Equus > Equus quagga. The sequence continues at coordinate 25,334,041 of NC_060272.1, forward strand.
AGAAATTTCTCCATTAATTTCCAAGGTTGGAAAGGACAAAGAAGGGAATTATTTTTTTTTTTAGGTAATACTTACTAGAGGGAAATTTGTGTGCATATGGAATACTTTATGTATTTATCCACTAGAAAATATTCAGCACAATAATTAGTAGTAAATGAACAGGAACCCTCCAAAGCGTGATTGTAATGGCTGCATTCTAAAGACAAATAAGCAAAGCAAGAAATGAATTCATGTTATTGCACTTCTCCTGCTCAGTAGGGTATCTGCCAATATTTTCTGATTCTAATCAAGCACATATAGATATTAGAAAGACTTAAGAATTTCCCATGCCTGGAGGACCCTTGGCATGAATCCATGAATACAGACAGAGACATGTCCGCAGGAACATTCTTCTCTTTTGGGTGGAGGAAATATTTTTTAAAAATATTTATTCATTGTTAACTGCTTAAAGTAACAATGTTCATTTTTCTGCTTATAATCAAGACTGAACAAAGTTGTTTATGAAGTCATGTAAATACATCCCCCAGAATTAAATACAATCCCAGGACTAAAAGCCTGTGAGAGTCTGGATATAACTTATAATGAGGTAGAAATAATTATGGTGTCCAAAGAGTAAGAGATTTTAAAGGCTTAAATGTTTCATTCATGATGAAATCTTACTTAAGCGATTTGTTTCCCTATAAGAAATAATTGAGAATTGAGAAAGTTAGCAATGGTCTTTAAGTCTTAACAGGTCTGTGACCTATGATAATCCCTCAGAACTTTGGTTATTTTACCTGCATTTCCTATTTCTTCTCTCTCCCACTAAAGAATAATTTATATTATATTCTCTGTTTGATTATTTACCTAAGTGGCCAATGTGGTCTCCTTCTGCAAATAATTGTTAGATTCAGAGTCCTAAGTCCTAATTCAGTATCTTCAGCCTTATTCACATGTACCTGGGCATTCTAAAAAAATTAGATTTTTAATTATACTAGTTTTTAAAAAAATTTAAACGGAAGTTACATTTCACTCATTGCATATCAGTGCAGGATGTCTGAATCTTGATTTTTTATAATACTGTGATACTAGTGTATAATCCTACTGGATCAAACCTGCTTAATTCTGTCAATCTGTTGACACAAATAGTATTAATCATTAGCAAATCATTTTTCACTAAATTAGTATGAAAATACTTATGACATTTTTCTTCAGATACCTCCAGTAACCTCCACACTGAGATGGAAATTTTACAGTCTATATAAGAAAGGATCATGTCAATGATGCTGGTTCTCCCTCTTGAATCAATCTCTTATATTGTGGAGGGGAGAAAGCCTTTCCTTGTTGCTCTAATAGTAAGTAAATTGAAGTAACATCTAGGCAGCCATTAAGCTGCCTTGATGCTTTGACTCAATTAATTTAAAAGGCTTAAGCTTTGATCCAGGATTGAAGAAAATATGAGTACCTCCTTCTCATTAAAATGCAACTTTTTAAAATAATCGTTTGTATCAAATAACAATAAAGATGACCAAATATAGATGAGATAGATAGATGATGGATAGATATGTGATAGTCATAATATACATGTAATATATTTTGTATTTGTTCTTCTATGATAACTAATAGATGTATAATCAAAAGAACTCTTAAAAGGAGGGGAATACTACTAATTTGAAGAATTGTTTGATAATAAAGTGTTTTTTTTAATATAAACGAATACCTAAGAAAGCTCAACAAAGTGCTCCACATTTAATAAGACATAATTATAATTGGAGGAGACTGTTCTCTACATGAAAAGAAAGTTATCTATCTGCATAAAATGCTGAGTATTTGGGAAGAGCAGTTTGGATGTTCTGGTAATTGGAAAATGGTTTTACAATGAATTTGAGAATTCCTCTATTTCTTTTCCATCAACCCTTTTGTGATACAGGCATGAATGGCTACAGTTTTCTTCTTGAGAAGATGGGGTATCACAAAAGGACAATCTTTTATGATAAGAAAGAAGGCAATTACAAGTCTTTCTCAGGAGGAATGGTCCTATATCTAGATAACAATATCAACAATAATCCCTTTGATGAGCAATGGATAAGGGATTAAAAATACAGTATTCCTGGAGCCAGCCTGGTGGCGCCGTGGTTAAGCTTGTGCACTCCACTTCAGCAGTCCAGGGTTCACAGCTTCGGACTCCAGGCACAGACTTAGCACAGCTTGTCAAGCCACACTGTGGTGGCGTCTCACATAAAATAGAGGACAACTGGCGCAGATGTTAGTTCAGCAACAATTGTCATCAAGCATAAAAAGGAAGATTAGCAACAGATGTGAGCTTAGGGCCAATCTTCCTCACACACACACACAAAAATACAATATTCCTTTTCAGTTTATACATCCTGAAACATAGATATTCACCCAAACATTTCCTGATGTTTATAACCATAATAATATCTCAAATAAAAAAGAGAATGTAATAGCTGCTTATCATTGAATTATGACAATTATATTATTAAAATTATATTTAACAAATTTCTGTCATAAGGAAATAAACACCGTTTTATGGAACACGTCTAGTTTTTTCGAGATGAATTTATATTTATTATATATATACATCTATTTTCATGTTTATGTAACACAGAGAAAGCTGCCAGATGTAGAATCCTCTTCTAGCTGCTTTAAAAGCATAAACAGACAAATACTCTCCTGTCAGTAAATGTTTTTCAGTAGAATAGTGAACGAAGAATGGGAACAATTCAAGACAATGATTTGCACGCGCACGCGCACGCACATGCATACAAACAAGCATGCATTTCCAATTAAAATTATTTAAAATTGTACATTTTTTGAATACAGTGCTTTTATTTCAGAATTTTAAAACATGGAAAGCAGAAAGCCTGACCTTCCACAAGTAATTTTTGCCTCTTATACCTCTAAGTTTCTACCTGTGAGAAAATTGGTTATCTGTGAATGAGTAATGTGTTTTGAGTTACTTGTGTAAAATCTCAGGGCATTTAATTGTCATGTCTTCATATTTGGTGTATATAGTTCTTGAACAGAGGTACATACAAAATGAGTCATTTTGCTGTCAGAATGAACATGCTCAATTTTAAATTCCTGGTGTTTTCAGTGATGAATCATCATTAGTGAATGGATGTTAATTGTATTTCCATCCCATTACTTGGTGTTGTAAGCAATCTAAAGACAGATAAGTTCCCATTACTACGTTTTTATGATTTATACTGTCATAAATTAATATATTAATACATGGTTGAATAAGATGAGAACAAAATGATTAACAATAAAGTTCAGAGGATTTATGACTCTAAAAGAGAAGGATCAGTTTAAATGCTACATATGATTTCACCAATTAAGACTTTCCTAGACATGCTTTGGACCTATTCCTTGCATTCTAAGTATTTTGGCTTAAAAAGTACATAGCTGAAGAATACATTGTGTTATATACAGCCAACACAATTCCCAGATATCAGCACATCATAAACTTTCGAGTTTGTCTATTCTAATTTTCTCATTTTACAAACGAAGGAGATAAGAAATTTACCTTATGTTACGTAACTGTTAAGAGTAAAAAGGCCAGCATTGGAACTCTGTTTTATTCTTGTTGTTTTATTTTGTTTTGTGTTATTCTCAGGGGAGTGGTCTTCTCTAGACTGTCTGCCACAATCATGAGTATTTACAGGCCAGATGGAATCTCAGAAAACGTTTGTCTCGTGTTTCACGTACTTTGCTTCTGTGTTTACATAGGATACTCTTCTTTTAATATTTTATTGAAAGAAAAATTAGACATTTGAGTAATGTTAGACATGGGTTTCATAATTCTAAATTATTCAAAATGATATATAAACACATATTAGATACAGGTAGAAAAAAGCTGACTGATTTAGTGAATTGGACAACATATACATGTGACAGAAACCCATTGTGTCAGATTTTTCAAAAACTCAGAATAATTAATTACTATTTATCAATACTCTATAATTTTCAAACACAATTTATTAAGAATTTGATTTCTGTTCTGTTTCATAGACTCCAACACTGGCAAAGAAAATATAACATAGATAGTTCTCATGATATTGCATTGATTTAAAACTTCATGCATAAACGATATGTAATTTAAGTGTGTTAGAGTTATCATACATATAGAGATTATGGTATCAGATATTTTCATTATTCCATTTCTTTTTTAGGAAGATTAGCCCTGAGCTACCATCCGCCACCAATGCTCCTCTTTTTGCTGAAGAAGATCGGCCCTGAGCTAACATCTGTGCCCATCTTCCTCTATTTTATACGTGGGATACCTGCCACAGCATGGCTTGATAAGTAGTGTGTAGGTCCGCACCCGGGATCTGAACCAGTGAACCCTGGGCCACCAAGGCGGAGCACAGGAACTTACCCACTATAGCCCCTGGCTGACCCCTTCATTATTCCATTTTTTAAGACCTCTACCTGAAGTCACTTCATTTCCATGATATCACTTATATGTTAAAATAAAGATAATTATTTTAATGAATATATCATTTAAATCCTAGAAAGATAGTTTTACAATAGGAGGGATTTCTTTTTCTTTTTAAGCAAACTTTGTTTTTAGAGCAGTTGTAGGTTCATAGCAAAACTTATGAGAAAATATAGAGTCTCTGTATACTTGCTCTCCCCAGAGAAGCCTAGCTACCTGTACTATCAATATTCCCCACCGGAGTGGTACAGTTATTACAATTGGTAAATCTACATGGATACCTAATTATCACCCAAACTCCATAGTTTACATTAAGATTCACTGTGGATGCTCTACATTCTTTGAGTTTGACAAATGTGTAATGATATATATTCACCATTATAGTATCAAACAGCATATTTTCACTTCTCCATAAACCCCCTGTGTTTTGTCTAATTCATCCCTTCCTGGCAACCACTGATCTTTTTGCTGTCTCCATAGTTTTGCCTTTTCCAGAATGTCATATGGTTGAAATCATACAGTACATAGTCTTTTCAGATTGGCTTCTTTCACTTAGTAATATGCATTAAAGATTCCTCCATCTCTTTTCATGGCTTAATATCTCATCTCCTTTTTGCACTGAATAATATTTCATTGTCTTGATGTGTCACAGTTTATTTATCCACTCACCTACTGAAGAATATTATGGTTGCTTCCAAGTTTGGGCAATTATGAATAAAGCTGCTATAAACATCCATGTGTAGGTTTTTATGTGGACATAAGTTTTCAACTCATTTGGGTGAATACCAAGGAGCCCAATTGCTGGATCATATAGTAAGAGTGTGTTTACTTTAGTAAGAAACCACCAAACCATCTTCTAAAGTGGCTACCCCATTTTGCATTCCCACCAACAGTGAATGAGAGTTCTTGTTGCTCCACATCTCTGCCGGCATTTCGTGTTGTCAGTGTTCCAGATTTTGGCCATTCTAACAGGCTTGTAGTGGTGTCTCATTGTTGTTTTAATTTATATTTCCCTGTTGTCATATGATGTGGAGCATCTTTTCATGTGCTTTTTTGTCATCTGTATATCTCCCTTGGTCGGGTGTCTGTTAAGCAATTTGGTTCATTTTTTAATCAGGTTGTTTGTTTGCTTTTTGTTGAGTTTTAAGAGTTCTTGGTATATTTTGGATAACTGGCCTTTATCAGATATACCTTTAGCAAATATTTCTTCAGCAAATATTTCTTCTAGTCTGTGGCTTGTCTTCTCATTCCCTTGACAGCACATGTCACAGAGCAGAAGTTTTCAGTTTTAATGAAATCCAGTTTATCAATTATTTCTTTTATGGATCATGCCTTTAGTGGTATCTATAAAGTCATCTCCACATTCAAGGTCACCTAGATTTTCTTCCATGTTCTGTTCTAGGAGTTTGATAGTTTGCACATTATATTTAGACCTATGATCCATTTTGAGTTAATTTTTGTGATGGATGTAAAGTTTGAATCTAGATTCACTTTTTGGCCTGTGGATGCCAATTTGTTGAAAAGACAATATGATGGGATTTTTAAATCACATAAAATTTAAAAACTGATTGTTTATTTACAATATAATTCATTTTAGTCATATTTAATACTTGAGTGCCATTAATACTACATATTACTGCATGTCTGACAGAGCATAACATATAAGACACAAAAATGTCACATTATAAAGATTAGTATCATTGGATCGGAATTACCTGAAGCTACAAGTGTGTTGAATGTGAATATAAAACAATGAGCTTAGTTGGACTTTTCTTAGCTGTCGTCCTTTATAAGGTCTGCATTATACTCATGAGTTTATATAAATGATAAAGATAGCTAAAATTTAGTGTTTGCCTACAAGACACCTATACCTACTTGCAGATGCCTTGGATATACTCAGCTTACTCTTCATAGCAAACCTGCAAGTAATACTACTGTTCTCATTTTACCTATGAAGGCGATGAAGCTCAGAAAGTTAAATTGCCCTGAATCACACATGTAGTAGTGGTCAAGTTCAGATTTCCATGACTTGGAAAATTTCTGTTTCTATACCTTACCATGCCTCATCTCTCAACGGTTTTAGAAAAAAGTTTTAAAGTGTGGATAACATTTCATTCGATTGGGGCAAATACTACACTGTGTACATTTGCAAATGTCATACTCTTTCATCACACTTATCATATTGTTTTAATTGTGAATATGTTTGTTTAGCTTCTAGTCATGCCTTAAAGCTATCATTGATATAAATAGTAATCTTTGAAATTTGAAAGATCCGAAGTCTCCATATGTTTGTTGACACTTTATTCAATTAAAAGAAATTTATTGAGAAACATATGTACTTCAGAAACTAGTGGATGCTTCAATAACGACTCTTCATCATCGAAATACAAACTTTCAACATTATATTAATGATATACATGAAAGTATATGAATAAATTTGCCTAATTTTTTAATTTGATCAATATAGGTAATTAAGAATTAACAATATAAAGTTTTCTTCATAATGTAAAGCTTGGTTTTCTTTTGTAATATATATTTCCTGATTCCTCTGAATTTTTTTTCTCCTTTTTTTTTACTTTTACTTTTTTTCTTTTTGAGGAAGATTAGCCCTGAGCTAACATCTGCTGCCATTCTGCCTCCTTTTTGCTGTGGAAGACTGGCCCTGAGCTAACATCCATGCCTATTTTCCTCTACTTTATATGTGGGACAGCTGCCACAGCATGGCTTGACAAGTGGTGCATAGGTCAGCACCTGGGATCCAAACCAGCGAACCTCAGGCCGTCAAAGAGAAACTGCGAACTTCACTGCGCCACCACGCCGGCACCTCTGGATTTTTAACTCAGCTGTCTGTTCTCATTTTCTGCAGAGACCCATCCATAAAGACTACTCTCAGGAAAGCTCACGCACCCTCATTAAGCAGGAGGTCATGTTTCTCAACCTGCCCCACATTATGCTGTACAAATAGTCAGAACTTCACTCTGTCCTCCATCCTGTGGCTTGGCAGCCAATGGCATTCCCATCATGCAGCGCATTCTTGCTGGTTATTAGGTCTCCGCCTCCACAGCTCTCACAGCTCTCACACACACTGTGAAGGTAGACCTTCTGCCACTTTTTGAAGCCTGTGTCTTTTACTGATGTCTGCCTCTGAAGATGTAGGAATGCTAAAACTAATCTATCTAGTTTCAGATTCAGTGATCCCTGTGGAACAATTCTTAAGTGATATTGAAACAAAAGAAAATGGAGTAGGAAGAGTTTATAGCAATCAATTTGTAAGAGGGTGTGATTAGAGAATTAGGAGATGGAGTTTTACAGAATAAATAAAGGTGATTTTTTTTCTGTTCCTGCCTCTGTTTTCTTGGTCCTTTTCCATCCTCGATGCTTCTTTCCCCTACCCATCATGTTATTATTAACCTCCAGTAGCCAAATGCTTGCTGGAGCTCCATGAGGAATCATCCTCTGCAGTCCCTTGGGCCATGCATTTTAGTCTTCTGTTTTTCTACCCAAGTGGATTGATTTTCCTCTTAGCATTGTTGCTATCATCTCCAAATTAAACAAAACAAAGCAAAATGAAAGTTCCCATGATTAAAGCTACACTAAGCCATGACTGTTTTAGGAAGTTTTTCAATTGGAAAACCATATGAAGCTTTAATATGTGGAATTCCAGATAAAATTATAAAGTAGCCATTTCAAGAGTGGAAAGAAGATACTTTGGAAGGAGAAAGCCAAATTATAGCCAAATTGTAAATTCAATCCCCAAATATTTGACCTAGTTCTTCAAAAGATAAGTTTTTTGAGAATATTCAGTTAAAAACATATGCCTTGTACAGCCACACTAGTACTGAAGAAACTTGGATCATCAAATTTTGAACGCTTTCTGAAACCTCCTCTTGTACTGCAGCGTTTCAACCTATTTTCAACCAATGTACTATTTTTTGCTCATGTCAGTGAACTAAAAATTTCCCGTCTGTAAGATGTGTCTGGATCACTGATAACTCGATCAGTTCAATAATTAAATTCAATATTCCTGATCTGCTATATAATTACACAATGATATATTTAGCAATATGAGTGAATGGGTACTCCAAGAAGTCAAGTCTAGGTCTATCTAAGTCAATCAATTCTCTCTACAAAATTATGATAATGTGACACTGGGATTATGCGGAAAGAACATCTGCTTCAGGGCCAGAACACTACAAGTTCCAATTCAATCTCAGTTGTCTGCTGTGCAACTTTTTGAGCCATTTATTTAAACCTGTATCAGTCACAGATTTTTCATAATGGAAATAACAACTTACTTTTCACAGGTGATTTTATGGTTTATTAACATATACAAAGCAATTTCCTCTGCTTGTACATTTTCAGGAAAGTTTAGAGATGGTATTGTACTGTGGTAGTGGAAAAGGGAAGAGATTTTGGTAAATTTAAGGAAAGCACTTAAATTCTCTGAATTGAGTATCTTTTGTTTGTAAAATGGAAAAGAATAATAATCTTCCAATAATTGAAAGATTTTTGAAGATTCATTGAGGCACTCTATGTGAAGGGATTTCGTAAATAATTCAGCAGCATATAAATATTCATTTTTAACTACTATTGAGAGTTCACTAGCTATAATTGTTAGAAATTCCTATCATGCTTTCAACTCCAGCATTCCTCCTTAACACGTCTAACTGTTAACTTCATTTGTTTTCTACATAATAGCTAATTATATATTTACAGGAGACCATTTTATCTGTTTTTATTCATTCTCATATCATCCTTTACCTAGTAAAAGTGTATATAATATATATGTATAACTAATTACATATATTGTCATTATATATGTCATAACATATATTTGTCATTATGCATACATATTTATATATATTCAGTACATGCATATACACCATAGATGTGTGTATATGTATATGTATAGGTCTTTTACTTGATAGATCTTTTCTGTAAATCTTGCAATTTGCTAATGTGCTTCTTGAAATCTACCTATTAACAACGCAGGTTGAATTTTATCTGGCCACTGCAAAATATGATTACCCTTCAAGTACAAGCTAAAATTCTACAGATGCATCTAATGTGCTTAGTTAATTTTGACTGATATCATGCTTGCAGTCATTTAAATCTCTTAAATACTTTTCTTACAACAACAACAACAACAACAACAACAAAACCCTGGGTCTGATTTAGCCAATCTTACACATGAATAAAAGCTTTAAAGGTATGTTTATTTCTATTACTTGTCATATCAGATTCTGTCCTTGTAATTCAACTGAAATTAGGCTTTTTGTTTGAGAATCACTGTCACCCTTAATACATCACCCTTAATTTTGTGACCTTTAATATGACAGTACTGAGGGGACATAATATGCGTACGGGCAAAAAAAAGAATATATTATGTAGTAATTAGAATTTTCTAAAATGCAATTGGCAGAGTGCTCTCCTCTACTGGAGATATTCAACCAAACACTGGTAAACAATAGGACAAAACTACTTCAGCAGCATGTCTTGAATTAGTGATAAAAAGTTGGATGAGTTCTGCTGTCCCTTTTATTTCTGAGATTTTATAAAATATGGCCAATAATCTTAATATAATCTCTTGGTTTATCACATATTATTGCCTAAAAACCTTCCTCTGCTTATTAGGCGTTGATTCTGAGTCACGGAAATGTGAAATTGTTGTTCACATTGCAAGGCTGATGCTCTCATTTTTGGGTAGTAGTGGACTATTCCTGCTTCTGGCGACAGCTGTTCTATCCCTGCAATACCAATGGGTATGTTTGGAAGAACATGTGGCAGGACACCTTATCACTCTTCTGTGGCTAAGTAACTGCATTTGTGTTAGATTTTTAAAAAATAGCTTTGGATGCAAAAATCTGCCTGTAGTTATCCTTTGAGTAATTTGAGAATAACACAGTAATGTGTCATCAATTTTTCCTTTGGTTTTATGTAATATTCTCAACAGTTTTTTGTTTTACGAAACTTAAAAGTTGAGCTCTAGAGTATAGATCAATAAATGCTGTTTGGATATAAGATTTCTATTACCAGTAATAATAACAGCTAACAATTTTGGGATTCTGACTTTACACCAGGTACAGTTTTAAGGACTTATGTGTGTTAAATGATTTGATCCATATAATAATGCTCTGAAGTAGGAAATGTTACTATTCCCATTTTGCACACTAGGAAATTTAGACACCAAACTTGCTTATGTAGAAAGTGATAATATCTGGATTTCGCCTGAGGTGTGCTGAGCTTTAGAATCTGTGCTCTTACTCAAAACAGTTCACTACTTCTTCATAGAAATAAAAATTTGTAAAAGTAAAAATAATACAACTCTGAGTCAGAAAAGAAGTCTAACTTAGTTCAACTAGGTAATTTCTACCAACAATCATACAGAACAATAGAAATAGTATAGAAAAAATTAAATGTATTTTTATCAACAGTCATTTTACTTCTATAGCCTTATCATAAAAATTAAAGCCATATTTTTATGATATTAAATATATAAAATATGTATTCATATATGTAAATATTTATATATGCCAATATGCTAAATAATTTACATACAATTTTAAATAAAATTATTTTTACTATTTGAAGAAATGCTTGTATGGATCCTATAGTGGGTTGTATAATGTCCTCCAAAATTAATATCCACCCAGAACACCAGAATATGACTTTATTTCGGAATAGGATCTTTGTGGATGAAATATTGCTCATGAACACAGACAAAGAAATCCTCAACAAAACATGGGCAACCCAAATTCAGCAATACATCAAAAGGATCAAGTGGGATTTATACCAGGGACACAGGGATGGTTCAAGTGGGATATGATCAAGTGGGATTTATACCAGTGACACAGGGACGGTTCAACATCCACAAATCAATCAACGTAATACACCACATCAACAAATTGAGGAATAAAAACCACATGATCATCTCAATAGATGCAGAGAAAGCATTTGACAAGATCCAACAGCCATTTATGATAAAAGCTCTGAACAAAATGGGGATAGAAGGGAACTACCTCAACATAATAAAGGCCATATATGACAAACCCACAGCCAACATCATACTCAATGGGCGAAAATTGAACACCATCCCCCTGAGAACAGGTACAAGACAGGGATGCCCACTATCACCACTCTTATTCAACGTAGTACTGGAGGTTTTGACCAGAGCAATTAGGCAAGAGAAAAGAATAAAAGGAATCCAAATAGGGAGTGCAGAAGTGAAACTCTTGCTGTTTGCAGACCACATGATCTTATATATGGAAACACCCAAAGAATCCATCAGAAAACTAATAGAAGTAATTAACAACTACAGTAAAGCTTCAGGGTAAAAATCAACTTACAAAAATCAGTTGCTTTTCTACACTCTAATAATGAACTTACAGAAAGAGAACTCAAGCATATAATTCCATTTACAAACTCAACTAAAAGATTAAAGTACCTAGGAATAAATTTAACCAAGGTTGCTGCCACAGCATGGCCTCTGGCCAGTGGTGTAGGTCTGCACCAAGAAAATGAACCCACGCTGTGAAAGTGGAGTGTGCCAATCTTAACCACTAGGCCACAGGGCTGGCCCCTATGCTTTTTAAATAGCGTGTTATTTTCAAATAAAATCTTGTATCTTTTTGTTTCATCTGGATTCATATGACAAATACATTTCTTTATAGTGCATCTCTTTGGTATATATTCAGATGGAAATCAGATAATATATTCACAATTTGGAAAGAATATGAGAAATATATGAGAGTAACATGAGACTAATACGAGAAAAGAAGTCATTCTTCAGGAATGCTACACTTAGTGTATTAGGAATGTGTTTGCTTTCCAATAGAAAAGTATTCCCACTGAAGCTGCTAAAGCACCGTGTGCTGTTAATGTATATAATGCCAAAAAGACTGGAAATACCCGATTCCTAAATTACAGGGAATGATTTTCTTCCTAGCTCTCATATTGAGTTATATAATCATGAAATACATAATCCATCCAAATAGGGAATGTAATGACTCACAATGCCAGTATTTTGTAAAATATTAGTCTCAGCATTTCTAGGGATGGCACATTAAAAAATGAAGCTTCTAGCAATAATCCATATTGATGTATGTGTTGTTAACGTATAAAGGCATTGTAAAATAATCTCAAAATAAAGCTTCAAGGTTATGTTCATGCTGTTCACAGGTCCAAAAACACACCACCATTGATTCCTAAAGGATTCAAGATGAAGTAATGTCCAATTCCATATCTCTTAACATATCCGGATACGATTAGACTTCAGCTTTATGACAGGATCATAGTTCACCAAACAATTTCCTGTTGCCTTTGTTTAAGTTAATGCTGCCTTTTCTGTACTCCTACCACCATTCTCTGTGAAGTTCCAGATTAAAGGAGCACACTATATTTGAACTTCTTTACTGAATTCTCTCTCTGCAATACACTTTTTTTTCTAACCCTGGAGGAATGGAATTCTCAAGGAAAATAATTACAAATGACCTTGACCTTTTCACTTGAAAATTAACTTCTCTGATAATAGTCTTTTTGCTTTGGAGCTTAATAAAATAATAATGCAATGACACATAATTGTGTAATTAGTATTAAATTCAAAGGAAACCTATTGATCTAGGGCTAGTGTTTCATCTCAGGACATTTAGTCCTTTCAAAAGCATTATTTGTTACCCTTTTCTCTAGGGTATGAGTCACGCATACTTCTAGTGATAAAACATCAATAGAATAAAAATAAAAGCATTTAATTGTTGGAGCTCTCAAAAATTACTGAAAACTCAACCTTTTGTGACTCAATTACAAGCTGAGGGAAGTTATGAACTGATACGTGAAGATACGTGAGAATCTTCTCTGTAGATCTCATTCAGAGAACAGTAATTGGTTAGAAAAATGAAATGAATAGAGTGTAGTGTCTTGGTTGGGAAGAATGACATGTATATAATTCCCAGAGGTTGCAGATTTCTAAGAATACTTCATTTCTCAGTCATGACTATGCTAATTAGAGGTGGGAAATTTAAAAATCTAAAAGAACAAGCAAAGGGACAATAACGTATATTGCTTAAATTACTCAGAAAGTCTCATGAAAAATGGGGATGAGAGTTAGAAATTCCTCCACACATTTCTATGGCATTTCCAAAATTTTCCCATTATCTTTTCAAAAATCATCATTTGGAGCCAGGATTTAATTCACTGAATGTTTAAATAATGTAATATTTAGTAATAACTTAATAATCTCACAAATTGATTATAAGTGATCTATAGTATTGAAAAAGCTTCCAATCTTCATTATTTTGACAAGAAATAATATTGTTAGATTAAGTAAGTCTGTTCTCTTAAATTTAATTTTAGTTCATAATATCAATTTTATAAACAAAGACAAAATCTTAGCTGCTAATAAAACTTCCATTGACCGCTTTGTTTGGTCTCGTCACATTTCTCCCTTATCCAGAGTTGATAAACGGAGCTTGGTTAGAAAGGAAGTAGAAACATTCAAGTAATCAACCTGTGAAGTTTCAAAGGAATCATCCTTTTTTAAACAGCTTTGTGGAGATATCTGGCTTGTTTTAGAAAACAATATCTAAAAATACTGACCAGATGGTGGAAAGTGTATAGTTTATTCAAAAGGAATTAATATTTGTGAAAGACGAAAAATATGTCGTACCTTGATAAAATCCAAAATAAGAATTTTAACTGTTTTAATAACTTTGAAAATGTTACATTTCATTAAAAATGGTATTCTAATCTAATATTAAAGATTACAAGCTACAATACCTTTTATTTGAGGGGAGCTTATAAAGAAACCTCCATTTTGATCACTGCTATGATAAACAACAAGATTTAAAGCCTCTTATATTTTATTTTTTTAATTCTGAAATCAAAGCAAAACTCTTAAGTAATTTCCACATCTGGCGCAAGCTATTCTATCTCATTTCTATTTGATTTAAGCAAGACTTTCTTCACTGTTAGATCACTATAGTACTTGTCTAGATAGCTTTTTCCATTTCTGTTTCACTATTAAAGCTGGTGTTTGGTCAATAGTGACTGAAGTGATGAGCACTTAAGAATACAAGCTTTGCATGATGTCAAACAATTAGCACTGTTGGAGGCAATAACATAGTAGACGATTGTGCATTTACTCCCTTGTTGAGATATTCCTCACACATATATTAAAGCAGTTCTCTCCTGGGCACTTAGAAGCCTACATATCCAGCGTGTATATAAAGGAAGCCTGGGTGGCACTGTTGGGAAGCTCTGTTTGTGACAGGGTCACCATCTTAGCAAGAGTTGGGGGTCCTTACCTGGATTTCAACATCAGCATCCATTCAAATAATTCCTTTATACTCAATGACCAGAATTCCTTTAAGAAGAACTTAGGAACATTCTAACATGTCCCTAAATCATGACTAAACCGAGATAATAAATGCAATGTAACTATTTGCCTTGAAAAAAAGCATGCCTTTATATATCAAAAAGGCTAGTTGATTTTAAAACATGGCTAGATCAGAAATTGGAAGTGTTTATGAAACAGAATTTATTTTTCTATAGGTATTTCCCGACGAAGTATTTCCAGGGATGTGAAAGTTTGATTATAAAATATAATTGAATCGTGTCAGTTCAATAAATCTAGCCCAACTTACTGAACACAAATTGTAGGGTTAAGCATTATTAAGTATAAAATGTTTTAAAAATATCAAGATTGTTTTCTTCCAATAGCATTTCATTTTATAAGAGAAACTTAGCACATCAACCAAAACACATAACCAGCTGTGATTAATTTTGTACAAGTATTTTATTCTATGCCGCTGACTTTCAAACTTTAGTATTAATAACAATTGCAAGTAGTGAATGGACATTTTCACCCAACGATCATGGAACAGGCGATCCATAGACCGCAACTGGAAGCACTGGGGTAAAGCTGTAGAATCAGGGGAAGTTTCTGGAAATGGGAGAAAAATGAATATACTGGATTTAGGTAAATGATTCTGAGTAAAAGAGAAAGATAATTGCTAGGAATATGGGGGAGACATAAGAAAGAGATATGATTTAGGAAATTGAACAGTCTGTAGACTATACAGAATTTAGGTGGTAACTTGTCTGATGAGGAAAGATAGGACAACTCAGAAAAATAATCATAGGTTAAGGGGTAATTTTTTAATTAGACTTCTCAATAAATTTGGAACATGGTGATGAGTGGTAGTAGATCAGCATAATTCCCAAACCACTTTGTGACCATTTATAGAAAATTAGACTATATATGATGAAGGAGTTAATCCAAATGTTTTCAACATTTCTTAAAATTTAAACACATACTAATGAATAATTCATTTTACATTGTATTCAGAGACTCAAAAACTAACCCCTCCCAACTTCCCAGATGTTCTCTGATTATCCCCTCTCTGTAATGTGTTCTTCAGGAAAAATTACCTATAGATTTTTCCCTGAAGATTTCATGCACATTCACATATTGCATCTTTGGTTTATGCTATTACTTTCATCTCTAAAAACCCACAACCTCCCTTCTCAATGAGTTCCCTCTCAATATCGCCAATGACCTTCATTAGACACTAGTATATATTTCCTTTTATTATTGTTTATGTTTCTTGTCATTATCCAGTCTCTGTCATTAGATTGGAAAACCTTTGATGTCAGGAGGTATATTTTATATTTCTTTGTATTCCCACATTTAGCAGAGGAGTGTATGTAAGATAGGAACTCAAACATATATCAAGATTATATAATAGATAATTTTTGATCTTTGTCAACTTCTATTACCTGAGATCACTGATTTTCCTTTTGCATATCAATGTTGTTGAAAATCTATATTCTAAATATTCTTTAATAATTGGACAAGTCTGTGTACTAATTCACTAAGAAGTAATCTGGATTTGATACTATCACTAGTTAATTTTCTTATTAACTTATTAAGAAGTAATAGGAATTTGTTACTATTATCATGTATACTCTACATTCCAAAGTCTAATTACTGGATAAAAGAAATATAAATATTCTCTTGGAATGTTTGATTAGTCCATTATATACAAAGATACATTTTAAAAAACGTTACAGTGCTAGGAACATTTAACAGTAAATCTACTCTCCTAATATATTTTTAAGTGCACCATACAGTATCGTTAATTATAAGGAAAATGTTGTAAAGCAGATCTCTAGAAATTATCCATCTTACTTAACTGATACTTTATGTCCACTGATTAGCAACTTTCTATTTCCCCCTTCCTCCATCCCCTGGCAACCATTATTTTGCTCTGCTTTTGTGAGTTTAACTATTTTAGATACTTCATATAAGTTGAATTATTCCGTATTCGTCCTCCTGTGAGGGGCTTTTTCACCTAGCATAAAAACCTCAAGGTTCATCCATACTGTCACACACTGCAGAATTCCTTCTTTTTTAGGCCTGAATAATATTGTATTGTACGCTCATACCACATTTCTTTATCCATTCATCTATTGCTGGACATTTAGGTTGTTTCCACATCTTGGCTATTGTAAATAGTGCTGCAATGAACATGAAAGTACTAATATCTCTTCAAGATCCTGATTTCAATTCTCTTGGATAAATATCTAGCTGGATCATATGGTAGTTCTATTTTTAATTCTTTTGGAACCTGCATATTGGTCGTGGGAAAACTGGATATCTACATGCAAAAGAATGAAATTGCACCCTTATCTAGCACCATACACAAAAATCAACTCAAAGTAAATTAAAGACTTTACTGTAAGTCCTGAAACTGTAAAACTCCTAGATGAACCGATAGGAGAAAAGATGTATAACATTGTTCTTCATAATGATTTCATAGATATGACACCACAAGACACAGGTTACAAAAGCAAAAATAGACAAATGGGATTCCATCCAACTAAAAAGCTTCTGCACAACAAAAGAAATGATCCACAGAGTGAAAATGCAGTGTACAGAATGGGAAAAAAAATTTGCAAACCATGTATCTTATAAAGTTTCAATTTAAAAAACATATAAGGAACTTCTAGAATTCAAGAGGGTAAAAACTAATAACGTGATTACAAAATGGGCTAAGTACTTTAATAGATATTTCTCTAAAAAACATATACATGTGGTCAACAGGTATATGAAGAATTTTGCTGAGAAATTTCAGTACCTCAGTGATGGCGATTTAAGACAACAGCAGAAGACACAGTTACCTGTAATTTTATTCTATTTCCCTAAAATTTTTATATTGTGTGAGAATGGTGACATACTATCTTGCAGCTTAAAATAGAATTGTTTATTGGTAAATTACTAGGAGTGGGGGTGTTGCAATAGATTGGTTGTTAAAGAAATTGATGAGCAAATCTATTATATTATGTTCTCATCACATATTATAGCATCTATTTTTCCATGTTTGCAACACTAAGGGTTTTGATTTTTTTAGCATACTATCTTCAGATTATTATAGATTGTTAGCCACATTTATGATTGTATTTTATTTATGAATTATTTTCGAAGGGATTACAAAATAATCTAAGGACATAGAGAAGGAAGAAAAAAACCTGCGAGAGGGTGGTTTAATTGAGGGTCTTTTTAAATATTTGATTCAGATTTTGAAAAATTAAACAAAGGTGTCAATGGATAAATGCAGTTTAAATAGTCTTATGCTTTAATTCAGAGTTCTATAATTCCTGTTGACACACCTGCCCTCTTTGGAATGGTGTGAAACATAAGAAAAATGGAAAATAACTCCAGAAATTGTTAAAGCTACTATTCATCAACATGTTTATATTGGATCATAAGATTATTGATAAAATATTTGGAGACAAAAGCAGAGCAATAATGAGTTGGAAGATACTGAGACAAATGAAGAAAACATATTTTTCCAAGTTGTCTACAAGCAGAAAATAGAAAATCTAGTAAATAATTTTCAGTCGCAAATAGTTAAGCCTATATGCAAAATAAAACATTTATTGTATTCTAACATATTACACAAATATTATTAATGCTGTATTGAATTATCTTGCTATTGAATCATAAAAATTTACTGAAATATAACTATCTTTTAAATTTCTTATTATTTTATTATATAGTTATTCTGTATTTGAAGGATATTACAACTCCAAAAACTATTATATGAGGAGATTTTTATATATCTTTATTAAATTTGTTATAATTTCTCTTCTTAATGCATAAAGTCCTGACTTTAAGCTATCTGTTTTGTGATGAATTTGCTATTAGAATTCTTTGGAATATTTTAGTTTTCTACCTGGGTCCAAATATTTTGCATATTTCTAAGTGATAAGTTATAATAGGTTCTTAAGACGTATCTTTATTCAACAAATCTTTCGTTGCAGAACAAAATTTGGTTTATTTTTGTTCATTTTGTTTGATTTTTCCCGCAACTTCTTAGTAATCCTTTGATTCTTTATTTAGAGAAATATAAACAAATGTGATGTCCTCTGTCAGAAAGAAAAATACAAAGAAAATACAAAATCTTGATAAAGTCACCTAGATTGAAATATGTATTTAATATCTGGCTTTTCAAATGTGCCAGTCATTGAATGCACGAAGATGCTAAGAAGTATCCTACTGAATAAATATTATGATCATTATTTTATCCTCCCTGAGCATGATGCTTCTTTTTCTGCAATTGATTACTGTTTCCTACTAAAGGCACTTCAATTTCCTTCTTTTATTTAAATATCCGTAAGAAACGCATCGTATCCACTGAACATTCTTGATATTATAAATTGAAAATGTTACTTTTATTTATTATATCGTCATAAATTAATAGTGTTGAGATAGATCTCAGGATATCATTAACACTCTTGAAGAGTGATGGTGGCTATGAAGAGAGTAGAGAGACGTTTTGGTTTTTAAATTAAATTTTTATAGCAGCAGCTCCTTATCTGTGAATTGCATTCTTCTTGTAGGAGGTGTATTTTCAAGATTTATTTGTCTTAGTTCTAGGTTGATTTACTTTTCATTTTCTTGGTTTTTTATGGTTTCTAGTTTTCTTCTTAACTGAATTCACAATTCATATTTAGTCCTGGCAGTACCATTAAGAAGCACTATTTATGAGTGATCATTAGTGATATGAATAGGTAAATATAACTTACGCTGGCAGCAGCTTACAAATCTATTAAATAAACTATATGATATTTCCAAATTATTTTTAACCTCATTGGAGAAATAGATTCAGTATAATTTTTAATTCCTAATCAAAAAACTCTAAAATCTATACCTTAAAAATATAATTGCACAAAGTTTCTTTAAAATGTTATTACACATATTAAAATGAAACACTTCACTAATTAAGTATATTTTCTTTTTATTTTTGAATACAATAATTCCATTATAAAAAGGCATCTTTGGTAGTCTGCCACAATCTGTTAAATATTCTCAAGGAGACATTTCTAGAGTTAGACATTTTTTCAAAAAACATTATTTCTAGTGTTTTCTACTTTCAGCTTTTTGTCTGTACTATGACGATGGCCTTCTGATTGCTTTCCCTATATCACTCATGCTTCTACACAATGTCTACAATGAACTTTTCAAAAATTTCTTTGACAACTGTAGTTTCAAAGGTTAATTATTTTTTGCAAGAGGTAATGAATCAAAATAAACAAAGCTCCTTCCTCAGTCCCCAGTCTGACCAGATGTCTTGATCTATAATCCTCAGACATTTTACACATAATGCTTTCTCTGCCAGGAATGACTTCCCTCTTCTCTTTAAGTGGACAGTGCTAACTAACTTATTAATTCCAAGTTTAGCCTCATCTGATGTCTCATCCAGGGACAAAATCATTGGGTGTATATATATATATATATACTCACTGAACATTACATATCCCTTTTCAAGCACTTATAACACATAAATTTAAACTTATTCGTTCATTGGCTTGATTAAAGCCTCTGTTCCCCAGTAGACTATGAGCTCCACAAAGTCAGATCATTTCTTTTCTTGCTCACCATTTTATATTCTGAAGCTAACGTATAGTATGACATATAACAGACACTGGATGAATGTGTGTAGAATGAATGAACGAATAAAATGTTAAATATTCAGGAAGCAGTTTTCATTAGGTGCAGAAATCTGGCAAAAAATGTCCAAATTCCAAAATATAAAAATTTTAAAACCCAAAATTTTCATTTCTGGAAAGGCCGCTTTGGAACATAATTTATTACTAAGATGAACTCACATGTCCTGTAAACTAGCTAAATAATTCTTGGAAATGAGTTACTAGTTCAATCTTCAACTTCTTTATCTCTAAAATTGAAATTATAAACATGTTCGCTATTGAGTAAGAGGCCATTAGGTTTATTAAATGAATAATGTATATAAGTACTTAGGATCGTGTCTCTGTATAGAGCTTAATAGATAGCATTTATTATTGTTATCACCAATGCTTATCAAGTGTCAGTCACAAGCTAGCTACTGTGTTATAGGGACAGTAATGACCTCTCACCTTGGACCTTAGTGAAGAAGATCTGCTTCAATGAATAGTTAAATAGGAATGGGATTATAAAGAAATACAGTATAAGCACATTTCTTTGGGAAAAGAAAAAAGTATCTATTAAATCTATCATGAAGATTCAGCAAAGAATTCAATGAATAAGTAATGCATATGGTTTCCTCTAAAAGAGTAAAGTAATATTTTTCAGGTACTAAAAAGTGGTAGAATGCTTCACATAGTAGGAAAATAAGGGTATCTTAGAGAGAAAATTGTGAGCAACAGAAATTGATATTTTTAAGAGAATTGAGCCCAAATGTCATTATGCCATGCTAAGCAATGAAGACTTTATGATTAAGCACTTAGCATGGACCAAATACTCTTCACATTTTCCTAGAAATATGGTTAGCATAAAAAATTTAGAAAAATGTTAAGAAAATTTAGTAAAACAATAACTGGCTGGCTCACATGAAATAGAAAGTGAGTGAGGCCTAAGTTCTAGTTCACCATCATTTTCATGGAAATAATTGCTAGAGGTCTGAGTATCAGTTTTCTATGGCTGCTCAACAAGTTATCCCTAAATTCAGAACTTAAAACAGTAGCTATTTATTACTCACTGTTTCTGTGGGTCAGGAATTCGGAGGGAGCTTTGGCTCTGGATCTCTCATTAGGTTACGGTCAAGATATTGACTGAGGTATAATCCTATGAAGGTCTGACTGTGACTGGAGCATCTGCTTCCTGCATAGCTCACTCTTGTGGATGCTAGCAGGAGGCCTCAGTTCTTTGTAATGTGTCTGTCTCCATGGCACTACTGGAAGGTCCACATGCCACGGCACCTGGCTTCCCCAGAACAAGGGATCCAAGAGAGCAGTGTGTATACCACAATGTCTTTCATGACCTAGCCTGGAAACCACACTCTCTTATTTTCTCTATAAGTTACACAAGTCAGCCCCATGGAATATGGGAGGAGAATACACAAGATGTCAATATCAGGAAGCAATGATCAATGGGAGTCATCACAGTCTGGGATCATTTAGCAATTATAGTTTCAACCAAATGCAATTAGTGATATAATTTTGGACACTCTGAATTGTATTCCACTAACCTTACCTTACAAAATGAGATACTATGAATGATTTTAACATAAACAGTAGGGTAAGTAATGTTTATTTGTAATCATATTTGATGGTCTTAATGTCTCAGTATCCCGTTCCACTCTCCACAATTCACTCAGAATTATCTTTAAAGTTATAAATTAAATATTTTCACTTTCTCCTTGTAAAAAAAGAAAATACCCTCAGTAGCTTGTCAATCTTGTATTATCAACTGTCATTCATATAACTGTACTTAATAATGTAAGGCAGTGAAGAGGATCCATGCTTTGTGTTATACACAACTCAATGTGTTCACCTATGGACTACTATACTGGAAGATGCCTGTGGAGAGTATAGCCTGTGACACTTCCTAACTCGCTCAGGCCAGCTATTGATTGAATCTAAGGGTAGATTAATATCTTCCACTATGAATACATTTTCTTCTGCTTGGTTTAGAAATAATTATCGGGCAAGTGCAAAATAAGGATAATTGTGAATGAAATTGCCAGTTTTCCCATGAGTCTAGCTAGCTAGACTCTTATTTTTTGTTTCTCTTCACTCAATATTTCAGAAACCCGAAATTCAAACTGTTTCCACTTCTTCCTAAGAAACAGTCTGAATGTGACCATAGCAAACATTTAACAAAACTATGGTTGTCATCAAGCTTCAACAAATACCACCTAATTGGTCATCACCTTGTCCACCAAGGTATTCATCCACATATTTATCCGAGGTGATGTTGCTTTGAATACAGCATCTGCTTAAATTACGGGTCTCACAATTATAGGGAAAAAATGTGGCTTGCATTTATTCTTATTCATTTTCTTTATGCAATTTTCTTCAAAGGAATTTCATCAATACAGAACCATTGCAGAATAAAAATATATATCTCAGAGTTAGGCATCTCTTTATGACCTATAAATACTATAGTGCAGGCTTCTGAGTGCAGGCACATTTGGTGAATGGTCCAGTTTCTTTGAGCTAGTGGTCCGCTCTAATGCTCTGATGCCACAAGATGTGAAGCATATGTTACTATTTATCAGTGCCTAAGAGGATTTACGGCATTTCATTAATCACCTGGAAGAGAGACAATTTATTCAGTTAGATGGCAGCTCCTCTGTGATTATAAGAAGCACATGAAAAGAAGAAACACAATTTCAGGAAAGTGAAACACATAGGCAAGTAAATGAGTGACAAATAAGAAGCTCGCAGGAAAGCATATAACATGGCATCCCAGGAGGCATCCCAGATTTTTTTTGTTTTTCAATGACTTCTTAACATAAGGAAATAGAGTATTCTCATAAGACAGTGGTATATTAACTCTATCACTTTCAACCTCTATTTTCAAAGAGTTGCTACATATGTAACTCTTTAAAGTGTTTTCAACATTTAAAAGATAACTTTTTTGTAAAAAAAAGAGGAAGAATGGACTCTTTGCCTTCACATTTAACATCACTAAAGATTAACTTCTAGCTTGTTCCTTTTCACTTAACAGTGTGATACATTTTTTGAGAAGGTTTAGACACACACAGACACACACACGTTTATTTGGTGGCTAAAATTTAACACATTTTAAATATCAAAAAATAGCAAGCTAACAATAAAATGCAGAAATAAAGATAATAGCGTTTGTTAGCTCATAAAAACAATTTCTCACCACGTGGGATTTTTTTCCAGCTATGCACAGCTGGTTAAATGTTCAGAAATCAATTAAGGTAATCCATCACACCAACAAGCTAAAGAGGAAAAGCTCATGTGACATACCAATAGATGCAAAAAAAAAATCATTTGAAAAAATCCAACATCCATTCATGATAAACACTCGCTGAAATGTAGGAATAGGAGGAACTTCCTCAACTTGATAAAGAACTACTAAAAAATCTACAGCTAACATCATACTTAACGGCAAAGAAGTAGACAAGGAATAAATAAAATTGTCTTTTTCCAAAGATGATATGATTATCTATTTAAAAATCCCCAAAATTAGAAAACAAAAACAAAAACTCCTGGAACTAATTAGCAATAATAGGAAGGATGCAGGTTATAAGGATAACATACAAAATTAATATTCTTGAATAAGGACATAGATAAGCAACGAACAACAGGAATTTGAAATTAAAAATACAATATCATTTACTTTAGCACCAAAAAAAACAAGAAAGAAAAAAATACTTAAGTATAAACTTCACAGAATATGTGCAAGGTCTATATGAGGACTGGACAGGAAGAGTCAGTATTAAGATGTCGGTATTTCCATACGTGATCTACAGATCCAATGCAATCCCAATCAAAATTCCAATAAGTTATTTGATGGATTATCAACTTATTCTAAGGCATAGAGAAACCAAAAGATTCCAAGTAACCACCAAAATGCTGAAGCAAAAAGCAGAGATTAGACACTATCTGACTCCTGGACTTAATATAAAGCTACAACAATCAAGACAGTGTGGTATTGGTGAAAGGACGACAAAACAGATAAATGGAAAAGAATAAAGAACCCAGAAATAGACCCACACAAATATGGACAATTGCTCTTTGACCAAAGAACAAAGGAAATTCTAGGAAGAAAAGATCATCTTTTCAACAAATGGTTGTGGAATAACAAGACATCCAAATGTAAAACAATGACTCTGGACACAGACCTTACATATTTCAAATAATGAACTCAAAATAGATCATAGACATAAATACAAAATGCAAAATTATAAAATTTCTAGAAAATAGCGTAGAAAAAATATCTTTATGACCTTAGGTTTGGTGATGACTTTTTAGATGCAACACCAAAAAGGCACAATCCATGAAAGAAAAAATTGGCAAGTTGGATTTCATTAAAATTGAAAAACTTCTGCTCTGCAGATGATACTGTTAAGAGACTGAAAAGAGGAGCCACAGACTGGGAGAAAATATTTGCAAAACATATGTCTTATAAAGGACTGTTATTCAAAATATGCAAGTAACCCTCAAAACTGAACAAGAAGCAAAAACAATTAAAAATGGGCAAAGTTCTGAACAAACACTTCACCAAAGAAGATATACAGATGGCAATAAGCATATGAAAAAATGCTCAACATCATATGACATTAGGAATTTGCAAATTAAAATAGCATTAAGATACCGATGTAAGCCTATTAGAATGGCTGAAATCCTAAGCACTGACAACCCCAAATGCTGGTGAGGATGTGACATGAAAGAACTCTCGCTCATTGCAGATGGGAAGGCCAAATGGTACAGCCACTTTGGAAGACAGTTTGTTTCATAGCAAGCTAAACACAGGCTTACTATACAATCCAGAAATCGTGCTCCTTGATGTTTACTCAAATGGGGTAACAATTTATTTCCACACAACAGCCTACATACGAATGTTTATAGCAGCTTTATTCACAATACACACACACACACACATATGGCTTCTGAAAAAATATAAATGCCTTTTCCATCTGAAGGAGCATAGCCAAAATGACAATGAACTTAAAGTTCTTTAAACAATAAAATATTGAGCATATATCTGTGATTTTCATTTCAAGAGGTATAAAGCAGGAGGGATCAACCCTCTGCATTTCTGAATAGACAAAAATTGGCAGCAATCAAGATGTCCTTAAATAAGTGAATACACAAACTGTGGTACACACATACATGGAATATTATTCTGCAATAAGGAGAAATGAACTATCAAATCACAAAAAGACACAGAGGAACATCAAATGCATATCCCTAGGTGAAAGAAGAAAGTCTGAAAAGGCCACATACTGTATGATTCCAACTATGTTCTGGAAAAGGCAAGACTATAAAGACAGTAAAAAGATCAATGGTCACAGTGGATCAGGTGAAGCAGAGAGATGACTAATTGGAGCACAGGGCATTTTTAGGACAGTGAAATTTTTGTGTGTTATACCGTAATGGTAGATACATGACACATGCTGTCATGTATTCACCAGACCAAAAGACTGGACAACACAAAAAGTGAACCCTAATATCAACTATAGATTTAATTAAAATAATATATCGATATTAATTCAACAATCGTAACAAATGTACCACATTAATGCATGATGTAAAAACGAAGGGAAACTACATGGGGAAAGAGAGGGAGAGATATGGGAACTTTGTCTTTTCCACACAATTTTTCTGTAAACCTGAACTGCTCCAAAAAATAGTCTATTAAAAAAAAAAACACACATTTTTATTTCAGTGTTAAAGGTGTATAATTATATTTGTAGGAATTTATTATAAAAATAAAATGTAGTGAGAACATATCTATTTTTCATTATAAATACAGTCAATTCTGAGCTAATTATTTACACATCAACTTCCAGAGGTAAAGGTTTTGTCCTTAGAGATTTTTGTTAAAATTTAATGTGATTTTAAACTATTGCTTTAGATCCTATTTTTATTGACATTCTCTCCATCTTTTTTGTTTATTTGGGGGTTTTTTGGTGTGGAAGATTGGCCCTGAGCTAACATCTGTGCGAATCTTATTCTATTTTATATGGAGATGCTACCACAGCGTGACTTGACAAGCAGTGCCTAGGTCGGTGCCTGGGATCCGAAACTGCGAACCCCAGGCCACCAAAGCAGAGTAGAGTGTGTGAATTCAACCACTACGCCACTGGGCCAGCCTCAACATTGTTTCCATAATTTTGACTGTCTATGGAAGTACAAAAACGCTGAACCACACTGCAAGAGACCAACATAATTTCTGAAAAAAGATAAATGTCATCCCCATCTGAAAGAATACAACTAAAATGTAGATATACAACCTAAAGATAAACCATAATTTATTGAGTGTATATTCACATTTTTTATTGAAAGGTACAAAGAAGCATAAAGCAAGAGAAGTCTACTGTTTCCTAAATAATTGGTCAGGCTTAATGTAGGGCATTCTGAAAATTATATTTAACTAAAATATATATTTCTTGTAAAGTTTACTTTGAATAACATAGTTCATTGATTCACTCATATATAGCCAGCCCCAGGGCCTGACAAAGAGTGGGAACCTTCTTAATATGTATTAATGAATGGGTAATTCAGTTAATTCTAACAAATGTCTCATGATCCACTGAAGTTACAATCATTCTAGCCTCCACTCAAGGTCATGAAGTTGCTAATTCATTTTGAAACATGGCATCTCAGGATCGTTACTGAGTAAGGTTTCTTCCTTCATTTCCTGATTCAAATTTTCAAATTCTTGGCAATGAGGAGAGTAAGGATGGGATAATGGTGTCTCCCTAAGAAGAATATTTTTGTCTCATAACAACCCTTACTCCCTACAAATTGAGGTTTTGAATAATAATTACAAAGCAGCCTTGACTCCACGATTTATCTTAATTGGTTTAAAATTTCATTAGCAAAATACCTTCAAGCAAAAGAAAATTTTGATCTGTAGAGGCACGACAAACATTAAAGTGCTTTAACACTTCTTGTCATCTTGGAAAAAGTATTCTAAGTCTTAAGAATACAGCCATTCGTTTGGAGCATAGATAGATTTACTACTTAAAATTTACCAATTACCAAACTGTAGTCATGTTAATTGAATGTAAAATATTGTGGGAATTTATTAAGAATGTTTTTAAGCCATATGAAAACCCCTGACTTTCTTTTGGGATCTGTTGTTTTCATATAACATGAAAAAGGAAAAAAACCCTCTGAATAAGAAATAGAATATCATCCAACTTTAGATTAACAACATTATTGACGTTATTAGGAGGGCGTATTCACAGAAGAACATCTGTTTGCTCTGACTTGAATGGATAGAAGTAACTGGATTAATGTATTTAATTCTACTTACCCTTAAGAGGAAGATAAGCTGGCACCTGTGCATTGCACTGCAAAGATGAAAGAATATCCAGAAGAGTCAGAGCGTGAACCATATTGCAAATCAAAACTTCAAGAAAATCACGTTAATTTAGATGATAAGACACACAAACTTTAAAGTAATAAACACCATGCAGTCTTCAGAATATCACCTAGGAAATAACAAAGACATACACGCAACGGAAGAAGATAAACACCACTGAAAAGCAAAAAGAAAGACATGAAAAGTTTCTTCTATGTTTATAGGACCAAAACTTAACAAATACCACATCAAAGAGATGAATGTCAATTTGGCAAAAAGAAGTAGAAATCAAGGGAAAATAAATGTTTCAAATGGTTCCACTGTTTATTAACAGATCTATTTGATTAAACATCTAAAAGAACAAGTACTTAAGGTCACTCTAAAATCTATATCCACAAAACACTAAAAGCGTCCCCCTGCTCTCCCCCAGGAACCAAACCCACATTGGGCCAGATCTGGAAAAGCACTGTGTTCTCAGAAAGGTTCAGGTTAAGCTGTCACAGCTGTGGATGGATTCAGAGGCGGACTTAAATCATAAAGCCAGCAGATTAGCAGTGTAAACGTTTCAAAATAGGATGGAAACCTGTCTTACTCTGCTCTCCTTTTAGGATTTTTATCATTTGTGGGGATGGTGGGGGGGCGGGGAATGGATGGAAAGAGTAAGAGAAAGCAGATGGCAAGATATCATATTTTAGCAATGAAATAGCCTAACCAGTGAGAGGTATTGAGAAAGCAAGCACACAGTATGATACTGCAAACATTATAAGAGAAGACTATGACATTATTTGGAGCATGAATAAGATTCTGTTGTGCTTTTCGTTTTTGTTTTATGGATAGTGTAGGATATGTCAAAAGAAGTGAAGTTGTAAGTAGAATCCCCTTCTGTATTTTCACAATTTGTTCTCTTTCAACCTCCCTTCTCACCCTGACTCCTGGAAACATTCACTTCCCTCTTGCCTTTGCTCCAAAGTTGTCTTCATTCCTTTAATTCAATAGTATTCTCACAATAAACAAAGTCTTAAAAAACACTCAGTTTTTGAGTCTGTTTGGTATCAAGATGTTAAAATTCATTAATCTCAAGTAAGTGTTACTTTCACGTTAAAAATGATAAAAAGTGAAGCTAAAAGAAGTTAAGTAACTTAATTGTGGGTAACTTAGCCCCAAAATGAAAGGACAAGTGTTCAAATTCAAGTTAACCAGGACGCAAAGAGCACACTCTTGGCCGTGCTTCTAAATAATCCCTTTTTCCTCTCTCACCTTATCAATGCTTATGTCATCTTTCTTTTCTCCTCTAGCACTGATAGATTAAAAATACATTAATTTAATTCATTCCTATAAGATATTCATTTATAATACATAATATTCTACTCTTCTGTTGGAGAACAATGTGAATTAAAAGGAATATTTGAAGAAATAGCAGTATTCTGAATAAAATATAAACAAAAAGACGTAATATGCTGAATGTGGTGAGATTGAATATTTTGTTTCCTCACAATCATGAGATCAAGCATGTTATGCTCCTGGTCTGAGAAATTGCCCATGTATGCTAAGGCTCTCTTAGTAACTTTTGGTGAAGAATAATTTGAGAGCTCTGGGCCATTCCCCTTTTGAAATCAGAGGAAAGAAAACTGCTACACAGACGCCTGGAGCCAGAACTGAGTCATGCCCTCTAGAATCCTTGGCACAAATATCTAAAAGAGATCTTGGTACATACTTAGGTAATTAGTTATTATTTATTGAACCAAAATTTTTAATTACTATCCAGACTTCCATCTAGTTATTTCAAGGACATTCCAGCATCAAATTCCTAAATCCTTATCCAACATTATCCAAACCCTATACACATTCTAGGAATTGTATTGCCATCATATGTACTATACGTGTTCTCAAAGATTGTCATTAGATGTGATTTCTAATTTCTCTTTTGCTTTTGGGTCTATAAGGATAGAAAACTTCCTCAACCACCTCATTCAATAAATCTTGATTTGTAAAATGAAGTATTTAGCACACAATCAAATTAAGAGCCTCCATTTTCCTTCCACTTCAGAACCATTTAGTATAATACCTGGGAAATGAAAGACAGTGCCTTTTATTATGTTAACATAATAATTTCTCTTTGGAAACAGTGCAGGTTGGTCAAAGTCTAAATAACATCTCAAATTACTTAAGATTTACCTAGTAAACTTTTCCTTTTTGTAGCATTCCATTATTATGAGTTCTCATTATGAGGTAGGTAAAGATGAAATATAGGCTAGAGAATAGCAAACAAACACAATAGGAATAAGAAAAGGATAAACGATTCACAAAATAAAAGTCAAACAAGCCTCACCTGTTTTATTGCAGGTTTTATTAGAAAGGCACGCAAAATATTTCTTAGTCTGTAACCATGTTTTCAGTCTTAGATTTCAAAGTAAAATCTTTGGTGGAGGAGTTTTTTAAAAGGTTTGTAATAGCTATTTCCTTATTAAGGAAAATAAACATATTGTAGTGCCAAATAAAATTTCAATATGTTTCTCTGGCAATGCTCACATCAGCAAATGTCTAAACACTAAAATGTTAAATTATCATATAAATGTATAGCTAAATTCATCTCATAAAACAATCACCAAGTTGTGCCAACTGTCAAAAAGACTAAATACAGGCCACACTAATAAAGTTCACAATAAATTGTGAAGTGGCATAAAATGAAGTCTGTCCCTGTTAGTAATGAATCATTGAAGTAACAGCTTTTCTTCTCTAGCAGTAGGATATATAATCAAGAGAGAGAAAACTATCTTGATTAGCATCTATTAATTAAGTTCAGACATTAAAAGTAATGAAACAACATATTACTCACTAATTTTTACGATTATAAAATACATGTGATGGAGAAGGATGCCAAAATAGTGATGACTATGTTACCATTGAAAATTTCAGCAAAATTACTTAAAAACTTAAAAAATAGTCTGACGTTATGAAAACAATTAATATTACTTTGTAGAGCTAGTAACTCAAGCCGTCCAAAAGGTATCATGTGCATGCATGCATACTTCTTGAAACGATTAAAAACAGTCTCTATAGTCAAATCATAATACCTTCTAACAAGGAATTAACACAGAATTATTTCATTTTACTGAAGATAAAATTCCAAAACTTCAGTTTGACTTAGAGTTATCCTGAAAATTGATATACTAATGATGGAGATCGTATCTTCACTACACAAAATCAATCTTCTCTACAAATTCCACCCTCATTTTACTTCTATAACTTTTAATTCTTCAATATGTCAAATATATTTTAAACCTTAAATTTCTTTCCAAAATACAAACTACTTAATAATGTTTAGCACCTTTCTCTCTTATGACATCTATGCCATATGAGAAAAATTCTCCAAGATTTGCTCAATATAAGTACATTCTATAAGATAGTATTGGAACAGATGCTTGATTTACAGACCAGTGTGTATTCTGAATCAGAAAATTTTTGAATCAGAAAATTCTGTGGCTGGAAAATCATAAAGTATTAAGAAACAGAGACTAGTGAAATGCCTTCAATCCCTCTCTAATGTAACTACCAAAACAATATTTGATACTAAATACCGTGCCTCCAACCCTTTGCAAGATGGTGCAACCCGCCAATAATCTGAATGACTAGGCTAGCAAGCTGGTGTTACTAACTGGGTCACTAGGTGATAGATGACAAAAAGAACTTGGCCCCCTGTCTGCACCACACCCTCAGTGGAAAGTATTGGGCAACTATCTCAGCAAGGGGTGGGGTGTCCCTGGGGGAGAATCTTTTGAGCCATAGTTAAATTTATTTACTACTTCCTTTTGCCTCACCTGTCAAATAAGTAAACAGAGACCTCACTAATATATCTATGAAAATACGTATATAAAAGAGAATAAGCATACAAAATTCTTAAAGAATGGGTCTTTAAGTTGGGAAATGCAGACATCACCCAGTCCCTCTGATGTGACACTCTTTCAGGAAAAAAAAGCCCAATGATATTGGGTTTATTGCTTAGGGAAAATGGTCACAAACTATCATACTCATCTGGTTTCCATGTGAAGAAAAAAAATCATTATGTTATGTTGAAAGAATCTCAGCAACAACTTCAGAATTTTCCCCAAATAATCCTTGAAATAATTTCTTACTGTCTTTCTGTTTACCTCATGAGGCCAACAAACCATGGCTTCTATTGCCTCATGGCTTCTGCTTACTGCTTTCGCTCAGTGTGCAGCTTTGCTTGAGAATCTTGCTCCTCTGTCACATATTAAAAATTCTCAGTAGTAAGCGCATGACTGGAAGACCCATTTCCTTTTAGAATAAAAACCCCTGTTGAACAAAGATCTCGTGTTCATCACTTTAACCGCCAGCATATGTAGAGTTATTTGCCCTTAATTGAGCCTCCAATGACTGGTCTATTTGGCTGGGAATAAAGTAGCAACATCACATGTTACAGCACATAATCATAAAAATACCTAAGATGTTTTTCAGAAGAGGTCTATAGACTTGGTAAGCACTTATATAATTGCTTATGATACGTGAGGGCAATAAACATCATTTAAACATTAATAATTATTGTATTATTCTAATATTTTAAATTAATGGCTACTAGCAACCAAAGACAATAAATAAAGCACAAAATTTAAATTAAATTTATAAATTTTATATAAATGCATACATTTTAATAATTAATAAATTTATATATGAACTTAAAATATAAGCACAAAAATGACAAACTAAATAATTCAAAGATAAAGCAAATTCGCTGTGCATAGAAGAGTGAGCCACAGCCTTTAATGACTCAGTACACCTAAGGATCACATCTGCTTTATTTCAGTGGTAGTCCTTCAACAAGGCAATGTTTCTCAGGCAATGTGAGAAAATCAGAACCCTGTTGGAGAGAAAAGACGTGAAGGCAGAAAAACTCCAGTGATTCTTAGGCCAAATCTAAGGTCCTTGTCTCTCTTTGGTTTAGAGTCACTAATTTAGAAAGGACAGAGGTTTTATTTGTTTATTTTAGTACTCATTAGTGCTTTTAATATTTTACAATATTTTAATGACAATATATGTGCATATATCAAAGGACAAATTAGGTAAATCGTTGTGGAATATTTTATGAACTTCTGCCTTAATGCTGAGTGAGATGAGAGTCGTTGGATGATTGTTAAGCAGAGGTTTGGTGTAATATTGCTCAAGTATTAATTAACCATTTTAATAGCTTTATTTAAAAAGAGACTGTAGGGAGTATGGATGGAGGCAGAGAAATTCATATTCTAGGCAGTAAATGAATGTGGCTCAGAAGAGGGTGATAGCAAAAGAATTGGTGCGAAACAGTCAGAGTCTAGATAGATTTTGTAGGTAATGTTTTAAGCTTGATTCTAGGTCAGTTGAACTGAAAAATTGGAAGGATGCAGTTGCCATCAACTGAGATGGAGAATACTATGGGTGTAATAAGTATATTAAACTTGAGATGACTGGTAGATGTTCAAGAATAGATGGGAAGAAGGTATTTGGTAATATAAGTCAATTCTATAGTCCAGGAAGATAGGTGTAGGGAAATATGAGCAGTCCTATGGCACTTTAAGTCATGAGACACAACTGAGATGACTAAGGCAGTGTGTGTAGGTAGGAAACACAATGAGAGCAAGGGCTGAGTGAGAAAGCCAACATAAAGTGGTGAGAGAGGTAGAGGAGCAAGTGACTGCAAAGGAGTGTGGTTTCTTTGTAGCCAAATTAAACAAGCACGTCACCAACGGGGGAGCAATTGGGTCAAATGTTTCTTATAAACAAGATAAGGACTGCAAATGAGTTTAGGACTGACATGAGGAAGCCCTTGGTGACATTGTTTAGCACAGCTTCTGAGACGCTTTAGTGAATAAAGCCTTTGTAGACGATTTTAAGAGAATAGGAGGCAGCACCATAACAACTCCTGAGGAACGTTACCGCAAAGAAGAGCTAGGAAACGTACCAGTAGTTGGTATGGGAAGTGAGGTTAAAAAAAGTTTCTTTTTTCTTTTTTCTTTTTTTTGAGGAAGATTAACATCGAGCCAACATCCACCACTAATCCTCCTCTTTTTGCTGAGGAAGATTGGTCCTGAGCTAACGTCTGTGCCCATCTTCCTCTATTTTATATTTGGGACACCTGCCACAGATGGCTTGATAAGTGGTGCAGAGGTCTGCGCCCAGGATCCGAATTGGTGAACCCTGGGCTGCTGAAGTGGAGTGCAAAAACTTAACTGCTACACCACTGTCCTGGCTCCAAAAGAAGTTTCTTTCTCGTTTTTGTTTTCCTGAGGAAGATTAGTGCTGAGCTAACATCTGTTTCCAATCTTCCTCTTTTTCTGCTTGAGGAAGATTAGCGCTGAGCTAACATCTGAGCCAATTTTCCTCCACTTTATACATGGGTTGCTGCCACAGCATGGCTGATGAATAGTGTAGGTCTGCACCTGGGATCCGAACCCAAAAACCTGGGCTGCCAAAATGGGGTGTGCTGAACTTAACCACTACACCATGGGGCCAGCCCCAAGTTTCTTTGTTTTTTAATGGAAAAATAATAGCATGTTATGTGCTGAAGTGAATGATCTGATAGAGAGGGACAATTTGATGATGTAGGACAGAGAGGGATGCCCAAAGCATTGTTCTTAAGTAGGAGATTAGAGATTAGAGGATAGATGAGGATACAGTTAAAAATATGGGTGACTTCAGCAGTTAAAAGTATAAATTGTCAGGGCACTTTTGATGGGCTGTTTGAGTCTTGACATGTTGAATTTGAATGTATAGCAATAACCTCACTTCTACAACTATATTCACCATTGTTCAGTTGCTTGAACATTGTTTCAGAGTGAGAAAACATTTGGGATTACCAGTTATAGAGTTTGCTAATTAAAGTAGGGAAGAGTAACAGAATTAAGGATATTCGATGCTGAGTGATTAAAGTGTTGGACAGTGTACTGTTAACTAATCAAAGAGGAGAGGAGGTGGTGTATGAGTTGATGGACAGTAAACATATAGATGAATCAATTAAGTGGAATTTCCAGAATATTTGGAATGAAGTGACTAGGGAAATTGGTCAGTATAGGAAAGATCTGGTGGTCAGATTTGGATGTTTGAAACTGAGATTTTCAGAGATGGTGCAATTATTGGTGATAATGCCAAAAGAAAAACATGCTAAGCAAATAAAATTGAAGGGAAGAAAGGTCACTGGAGGTCAGAAAGTTAAAAAGAGAGCTCATAGTGTTGGTTAGATTACGCTTGTGGAAGTTTTGATCTCCTGAATGATGCCTAGAATAATTGTGAAGAGGATGATGGTGAAATAAGTGCCAGAATCTATGAATAAAGGGGAATATCCAGAAAGTTGGTAGATAGCCATAAAGAGAGGAAAGGACAGTAGTGTATGGGGCATGTATTTTAAAGTACTGCACTTTTTAAAATTAGAAATAAAGAGAAACATAAAAGAAGCAGAATGAGGAACGAGTAGGGTAGCTATACGACCTGAAGGCCCTGAAATAAGTGCTGTAGAAAAAGAACATCTTTCACTTAAGAGGGCTATATGAGGGAAAAATATCTTCAAGACATAAGCAGGATTCAATTAGAGCAATAAGGGGAAAAGAACAATTAGAGAATAATTAATGCTATGAATAGGAATTAGAAGGCTCTAGTAAGCAGCGTGGCATGAGAGCTAGCATCACCTTGGTCTTACAGAAAAACGTGGAGACAAGCGTCAGGATGAGGAAGTTTAGAATTTTTTCAGTGACTGGGCTGAAGAGAGAAGGGAGACATGATGAGACTGGTCCAGACAGTTTCCTAATAGTTCAAATAATTAACCAGTGTATTTAAGTGAAGAGGGAAATAAGTCCCTTTTACACTGGACATCTCAAAATTTGATGATATAGACCAAAGTTTTCAACCCGTTTGTGCACATGATGAGGAAAAGGAAAATTCTCTAAGGGGTATGACGGCATTGAAAGTTTTAAGGAAACAAGTTTTCAGATACTCAACTTCACTGGAAAATGAACATGTCTGAGAAAATAGCTTTGGTTAAAGCCTCATGATGGCTCTCCCTTTCCACTCTTGTCACAATCATGTTTCTCCCACCTTAAAAAGAAAGTATATCCCTCCTCCAATCCAAATGTTATAATGAAGAATTCCTGCCTCCTGTTTTTGGCTATGAAAGCAATCTGATGTGCCAAACAAAGAGGTAATCTAGACTTGGTGTAATGAAGCCCTCCTAAGCAAGGAACCATTTGACTATGATAGGGTTTATATCTTTCCCTGGTGTTTAAATTAAGAGTGAAGAACCATTTTATAAATCTGGTATTTCAGCATGAGTTGGAATACTATGAATTAGATATATTGACGATTTGGGCAGCACAGTGTTGATAATTTTTATTTAAGAAATTCACATTTCCATTCTCAACTATTACTGAATATGTTCTTGTTCTTCCTGGAGAGCCCCTTGAGACTAAAGCAAAGACCTTGTTAGGCAGAAATATTGAAACGCCAAACATGTTTTTTCGAAATCCCAAACACACAGCAAGGCTCTGTGCTTTTATATATCTATTTCTCTCTCTCTGTCTTTCATCTCTCTCTCTCTCTTTCTCTCACTCTCTATCTCTAGCTCTACTTCTAATTATCTCTAATTTTCTAAATTAAAAGTGGAATATTCGATTTTCGTAAAAACCATGCTGATAGACATTACTGGGCCATGAAGGTATGCTCTCTGCATTTTCATCTTTGTCAGTAATTTTTAAAGGATTTAGTAATCTAATTCATCCATATTACAGTCTGTGTCAGTTGTATGTCTATTTTCATAATTTCAAGGAAGAAGGGGGTGAAAGTATCATGTTTCTTCTGACAAATCAATCTTATGTTTTTTAATAAAATAATATATATATTGAAGATATTGTTTTATACTTTCTTAAACAATAATTCAGACCCATAAGAAAAACAGTTTTATTAACAGTTTTCTTTCAATGTTTGTGTATTGGTAATCAATATACAATTTTTCTTCGTTGCAAGCCTACTAATTATTATTGGTAGAAAACCATATTTTTACTAGTTTATTCATTCATACAATTTACTAATTGTATATTAAAAAACTGGAGTTGTAGATTCAGTCAAAAAATACACTAACAAAATTATTCATATAACTTTTAAAGCACTATATTTTCCAGTGTCCCTTAAATGCCTCTTTTTTGTTGATGTTGTGGGTGTTATTTTTCACAGAAGGTTTTATACTGTAATCTCAAGAGTGGGGTGGGGGAGCATTTATGTAACTGTGAAGAGCAAAATGCAATCTTGGGTTTAATGTCTTGGACTTCAAAAAGCCAGCTGCATTTAATTAGGATTAATTCTACTGTCTCAGATGCTGCTCTGTTTTACTAATCCACAAAAATGCATAATTATGCTATTAATTACTTTCAACTATTAAATGAGGATGTGCATCTCTCTGTATGTATTTACCAAATTGAAAGGATTCTGACACCACTTACATCCTGGGGGTTTTCTATAGCACCAAGCAATTCTCCAACATAGTTTAGTGCCCTACAATTTAACTTAATTCTGCTACTACCTACCAGGTGATAGCATCAAATTCTGCACATTAGGGGCTTAGTTCCACTAGACCAGCCCCTCCCACTCCACTTCAGATGCCAGTTGCAAGCCCAGGTTATTACCTGTGTTTCCGACTGACCCACTATAGATTGAAGGTTCCAACCACGCCCTCCTTGGGTTGGATTAATTTGCAGGAGTGGCTCACGGAACTCAGAGAAACATTTTACTTACCAGATTATCTGTTTATTATAAAAGGATATATCAGGAACAGCCAGATGGAAGAGATGTATAGGGCAAGGTATGTGGGAAGGGGTGCAGAGCTTCCATGTTCTATGAATGTGCCACTTGCCTAGAACCTCCATGTGTTCCTGAGCCCAAAAGCTCTCTGAACCCTCTCCTTTTGGATTTTTTGGAAGCTTCATTATATAGGCATAATTGACTAAATCATTGGCCATTGGTAATTGATTCAACCTCAGCATTTCTCCTCTCCCTGAAGGCCAGGGAGTGGGGCTGAAATTTCCAACCTTCTAATCACATGGTTGGTTCTGCTGGCCACCATTCCCCATTCTTAGGTGAGGTCTGAAAGTCACTTTATTAACATAACAAGAGACACCTTTATTGCTTTCATTACTTAAGAAATTCTAAAAGTTTTCCAGAAAGGGGGGAAAGACAAAATATATATTTGTTATAAGTCATAATATCACAGAAATATATGTAAATCTGTGTTTGCAGCCAATTGATAAAAGCCTAAGATGCAAAAAGTACGTTTTTATGAGGTTTTACTTTTACTAAATATTCATCTAACTTTGGTTCCATAAATAAGATATATTTAAGAAATGAATTAAAATGCATAAATAAGGTCATTTTATAAGTCAATAAATCCTTCTTGATATTCCTCTGAAAAATCAAGAAAGTGAGCTATTCTAACAACTAGGTAATAAATCCTTTGCAATTGTGTTTCAAAATTAAAGGAATGCTTAATTGAGGTCTTAACTGATAGGTCCTTGAAAATATTTTTATGAAAGCACAATTTTCAAAATGTAAAATCTTAACTGTCAGACAAATATAAAATGAACTTGTATCAAAGACTTTAATTCATTACTTAAAGAGGAAGCTGG
Organism: Equus quagga; assembly: GCF_021613505.1. Taxonomy (NCBI): domain Eukaryota; kingdom Metazoa; phylum Chordata; class Mammalia; order Perissodactyla; family Equidae; genus Equus; species Equus quagga. Next base: position 25,372,484 of record NC_060272.1, read on the forward strand.
TTCTATGCCATGACCAACGCAAAGAGGAATTGAGAAGCTTGTATATTTATAGGCAATTTAGTAAGAAATGTTAGGATAATAAATCCAGGTTAGATGTAAAACTGATAAATGCCCTGTAGGTTAATTAACTTTGGGTTTATTTGTACCATTGGGTAGAAATTATACGCATTACTGGTGAAAAATCTTTCAAATTAACAAAGTCAATTTGTTACCACCCAAGGAGCGTCATCTACCCACTGCAAAACATGTCAATAGTCAAGGCAAGGTGGTAGGAGAGAAAGGGGTTTATTACAACTTGTGAGCAAGGGGTAAGATGGCTGACTAATGTCCAAAAGAACCATCTTAGAGGCCCGTTATATAGGGGGCTTGGTCTCTGAGTGGGGAGGCATCTGGTCTTAGTTCATGATACTCTTTTGTGTTACTGGATATGCATCAGAAACCAGAACAATGCCCTATACCCAGATCTTTCAGTTGTCGTTGCTAATGGCTATCAGCATAGACTCTGTGCCCACAGGTCATCACATTCCTAAAGAACTCAAAAGAACAAAATTATCAACTTATAGCAGCTGGGAGGGGCCATAAAGTCTACAGAGCTTATCTGAGTTAGTTAATGAGGTCATTCAAAGTTACAATATGGTTTCTTTTCTACAATGTGGCTTCCCTTATTTAAACCCTGTGTTGAGCTGGTATCATTTGCACTAAATCTGAGTCCTTTAATCACTAACAGTGAGAGGAACTAAGTACTTTCCCCTGATAATCTTCTTAAAGATTTTGCCCCCATATGACACTGAAATAGTGTGCTACCCACTTTCTTGCCTATGTCCAAGCTTGGGATAATTTTTCTAACAATCGCTATTCGATAATTAGCATATAACTCAGAAGGAGCGCAAAGGATTGAGTGACATTGCAACAACTTATTTATATGAAAACATTTCACACTGCTTAAATCTAAAATAAAAAAGTAAGAATAGAATTCTTTTTGAAAGCTAGCAGAATGATATACCGATCCACAGATACATGGACTGACTGAGAATCAAAAACTCCATCCCTTTTGCTTCATTTCCACATTTCCAATGAGCGGATCATAGGAAATTATTCAATAAAACTTTCTTTTTTATCTGTATACAGATTTTTTCAAGTGTGTATAATATGGTGATCCACATAAGACTTGCAAGGACTAAAATATTACATTAGGATAACAATCTATGGGAAAAATAGAATGGAAATGACTTGAAATATAAGATGCAAGTATACAATTTTTTCCCACTATTTTAGAAGAGCTAGTTTTTTTAGCTTTTAAAAGAATATTGTAGCATCTGTGGGTATAAAAGCACTTTAGCATTTGGATTCCACTGCTTATAATTTTTAAAAGAATATCATTGATTTATTTTACAAATTTAGTAATACATTTATAGTTGGAATTGTGTAATTCCGTTATTTGCTACTAAGTAAAATTAAAAATTGTGAATATTAGAATGCAACTTAAAAATATTCAAGGAAGTACTGTGGATTAAAAGAATAGATATTTAAGAAGTATGTGCCAAAAATGTTCGAGCAGTATTGATAAAGGCGATTTTAAAATTTTTGGGCTCACAACGAAAGTAATGGAAGTTTTAATAGAATACTCACGATCATTAGATATAAATAAATGCTGTGCGAAAGAAGTCGTTCTCAGTTTTATAGACAACAAAAAGATATGATGAAATATATTCTCTAAAAAAATTCATTTGGAGACTATGCTTCAGTCAATAGCCTGTCGCTACAATCATGAAATCTACTTGAAGTGACACAAAGAAAACATGATACTTTTTAAATGTTTAAAGCAGGCATATTGGAGTGTGTGCATGTGTGTGTGTGTTTTTTGTTTTTAGCTCTAACAGAGATAATATATGTAATCCACTATGCCAGAGAGAGGTACTTCAATGAGCATAAAGCAATAATACGATATCCTCTGTGATCTTACCTGTGATGCTCATTCAAGTTCCTTGTATTCCAAAAGACCAAACACCACCACATTTGACACAACTTTACCATGCTTATCAAGTTTGAAATCATGCAAGATTTATGTTTTAAATTTACAGAAAGTTATAATAAAATTGGTTACTAGCATCTCCGTAATTTAGAAGAAGCAGATTAAGAAGGCTAACTTAAAACAGAAAGAAGTGTCAGTTAGCAGTTGAAACAAGGTAAAGGACTTTAGTTTAAAATAAGCACAAAAATCCGGAAAGCATGCAAGTCTGAATCTAGTTTCAGAAAGTCAACCATCGGCAAAAACCTCAAAGGCCTTCCTTGATTATACCGTACTTAGATGTTCATAACGATGATCCCAAGTCATCATAAAAGCTTAAATTATGTTCATTGTTCTCTGCTGAAGATGACAAATCATTATAAAATATGCTGTAAAAAATAATCAAAAGGATTATGTTTTGAAAATGTTTCTTGCTGAAAGGCTAAAACTTTAATTAGCTGTAAAATTTGCTCTTTTGATACACTACATTGCCCAACAATGTCAGACCAGCAGACATTATTTTACTACTTCCAGGATATACGGAGCTCGTTACACCTTAAAATACTCGAACGGCCATTTTCATTTCAAATTCATTTAAAGAAAATCGCAAGTTTCACAATCTTTCTAGAATTGCCCGCCAAGAAGAAGAGTGTCTGACATTTATAGCATAAGATAATTTCACTGCAAAATATGCTCTTTTTCTGATGTTTCTAAGATTGCACATTTTCTAAATTAGCCAATTCATTTGCTGTGAAGTAAAGAATAATTTACATCCGTAATGGATTTTTGGTAGTGTAAATTTAAAGTAACTTTATGTTACCAAACTCTCTGGGCTAGTACAATCAGGAATGGATAATTGTTTCCATACCATTTTACAGATATCATTTATTTTTTCTGTATATGACAGAATGCAGCATTAGAACTTTCCATGTGTGTATGACTAATACAGCATTAATAAAAACCTCTTACATTCATTTTTAATCACTTCTATCTCATTGATGTTGAAGTAATGTATTTAAAGACAACAATTTAACCAGTAAACTCAATTACAACATTATAAACTCATCAATTATACACAAATAAATGTAAAAATAAATATACAAAACATGAAACAGGATATACATCAGAAATCTCTCAATATGTCATTTTTTTTTTTTGAGGAAGATTAGCCCTGAGTTAACATCTTCCACCAATCCTCCTCTTTTTGCTGAGGAAGCCTGGCCCTGAGCTAACATCCATGCCCATCTTCCTCTACTTTATATGTGGGATGCCTACCACAGCATGGCTTGCCAAGAGGTGCCATGTCTGCACCGGGGACCCCAACCAACCAACCCTGGACCACCAAAGCGGAATGTGCACACTTAACCACTGCTCCACCAGGACGGTCCCTCAATTTGTCATTTTAATTTACTTAATATTACAATTATATTAGCTTTTGGATATTCCTCATGGAGAGTGAGGAGCAAAATGTGTGAAATTTTGAAGGTTATTTTTACTGTATTTAAACAAAACTCAATGTAAAGTAAATAATAACGATCTTGATCTTAATCACATAAAATATTTTAGATGGCATCCTGAACAGTCTCTAGAAGTAGTCACACATTGGGTGAAGTAGTTTCTAGGAGAGAAAACAAAATAGGAAACAGGGGCAAAAGTTTCCATTAAATAGAACCAATCCAGTTCCTCCAGTGAAACTCTACAAAGAAACATCAGAAAAATATGACCCATCTATCCTGATGAAAGGCAACATGATGTAATCTTGCAGACATATGTCTTTGCTAACATATTTAATATAAATATAGCAACAATTTTCGTACGGATGTTTCCTATAATGTTCCTGATCAAAGGCCAGTGACATAACCAAATTTCATCAAAGCAATTCTAAAAGTGGCCCGAACTGGAAGGTTACACTACTGTGAGAGCACCAGATGATCATTGGACATTACGTAAGTAATCGAGAGTGGTGGTTACACTGTACGTGTTTCAGGAGACCCTGCAAAATGACTGTTCTTTGCAGTAAAATGTTAGATAAGAATGAGGCAGCACAGAGTTTAGGATTCTATTATCTGATAAAAGTCTGAAGTACAAACGTGATGTCTATTGAAGTCAGGTCCATATGCCTTTCTAATTAATGTAGCAGAGTAAACAAAACTGTGGTGCATAAACAGAGAATGAAGTAGACCTCTCCAGAATTTGAGGATGAGGCTAAGACATTCCTGAAGAATGGAGTCCTTGGAGTTCTATGTCATAAATCAAGATAATGCTAAGCAGAGAGTAGTTAAGCAGGTGTTCAAAGATTACAAAGAAAATGTAACTGTTTGTCATAACAATAGTCAATTCATTAAAGCTCTCATCATGACACATGCATTTGAAACTAATTTCCTTTTGATTCATCCAGTATAAAAGTTAGCAAATATATAACTAGGAAATAGATGAGTTATTTTCATATGAAAAATGTTAGTTATAAGATTATTAATTGTTGGAAAATGCCTGCCAAAAATAATGATTTTTTGTTTGAAAATAACAACTCCTAAGGCATTCTCTCACAGTAATTTATAGTAGGATCACTTGATTCTTGAAATCACTCCTATTTCAAAACAATAAGATGATGTCATTAGCATGTTGTCTATTCTCTAGTACCATAGAGAAACAGCCAGCTTATTCAAGAAGTTATGAAATAATTAATGAACAAATGGGTAAAGGAAAACCAAATTAAGCACAGTACAATTTTATACCTGAAGAAGAAATTTTCCAGAACATGTTTCCTGCCAAGATTTCAGTCATTTGTTAGGGTTTGGTTTAGTTTTTAGGATGACTAACCAGAAGATATATATCGAATATGTACTAGTCGGTTTATTTATAATTCTTCATCATGAAAGCAAAGTCCAAGAAAATATCACTAAGGCCCTAAAGTATACAATTGCTATGAATCCTCCATTATTTCTCTATATATGGAGTGTCAATAGAGTGTGAATGGTAATTAGAAACTATAATCCACCTGTCCTTATGTAGAACAGTTGCCTTAAAACCACAGAGTTACAATTTTATGGATAAAAACGGTATGGTAACATAAAGCTTATAATAGGCTGTCATTTAAAAAATGGGATATAATCCATTCTGAATGAAGATCACACCATGAACCCCGTATTAATAAAAACTGTTAGAAATGGTGCTTTGCTCATATTAAGACAAGAAAGCCAGAAAATATTGAAGATTTCTCTATTTTGAAATTTGTCAGCAACCATAATCCGTGAGAAATATTCTGTACATCCTAGACAAATTGAGTCTTATAATTTAGAACATCAGACATTGCATATAACGCAGAAAATAGTAATTCTCCCAGGTGTCGATCTGCATTTTGGCTTCACTAAGCTCCTTCCCAAAGTGCAAGTCCCGGGAAATATCCCCATCTTTCTTCAAAACTATTACCACCTGCCAATATTATAAGGACTCATTTCTGAATTTTCCATGGAAATGATAATTTCGTAACAAAATTGAATTTGATTTTGAAAATCCAGGTAGTTATTCTTTATCTAAATTGCATGTTTGCAACTTGCATATTTTCTCCCTAACATGAAGATGATGTGTTTGTGTGTGTGTGTGTATGCTGTCGAAACTACCTCAAAATTCTTGTCAACACAGGTACAAGAAAACTGAGCCCCAGACTTTCACAAACACAGATGTGATGAAATTAGTTATTTCATCAACAAGATTTTGATAGGAGCAGCAACGCAGATATTGTTCCCAAGGCACCCAAAATGTTGCTTTAAGACATACTCAGCTATGCATCCATTAAAATTTGATGTATAAGGATATTTATGTCATTAAAAAGATGCTATAATAGTAAGTAAGAAAAGAAGCTCACAAACCAAGACATCTACTATGACTATCATCTCAAAATCATTATTTCTTAAATATATCTGGAAAATGATAAATTGAAATTATGAAAATGCTGTTTCTGTATAGTGAATTCTAGTTTAAAATATTATACTCTATTAATCATTAGCTTAAGTGCACAACCCTCCTATATGTTAACCTCCAAATAAAATCTGAACAGTTGTGTGAGTATCAGCAGTGCCTAACTCATGTGTACGAAGCTTTCAGCTCTTTAAGATTAATAGTGAATGTTTCTCTCTAACGCTGTCAGTTAACTTTTAGCACTAAAGATGATATAATTTAAGGAGAAAAAGTTTGGGATGATTAGAAAGCACTCATATCTGGCAAAGACCCTACATTACAAAATTTAAAGTCTGAAATCTAAAATACCAAATATATGTTTTTCCTAAAATGTAGATACCCTAAATTTAATGCAGAATATAGAAGAGAACATTTATGATCTTTTCCTTAAAGATGAGGTTATATTGCAAGAAAATTATATCAGTCATTGGAATGCCAGTTCCCCTGCTATAGGGTGGGACAGGGTGAGAGAACTATAGGACACAACACGTGAAATCGTTTGTCATTCATTAGGTTCCTCACATCTTCCTAAAAATCAAAGTTATTTTTGGAGTCATAGCATCAATTCAGAAGTAACTGAATTGCCCCTTTCTCATGGGTTAGACCCTACACCCTTTATTAACTCAAGTAGACATTGACTGCACTAGGGACACTAAAAGCACAATTTGGTTTTTGGTAGTACTCTTTTGTGAGATATATTTTGCTTTCCTGTTTTAACTTACAGAGCAATACTTAAGTCTAAGAATAAAGTAACATAAAAATTTGAGTTTATTGTTCAATGACAATTAATGTAAACAAGTCAACATGCCTCCATTATCTGGATGGGCAGCAAAAGGCATCTCCCTAGTAAGTCTTGTTTTGTTGCCTATATATGTGTGTGTGTGTGTGTGTGTGTATGTGTGTATATATTTTATTATTATTATTAATTTTTGATGAGGAAGATTGGTCATGAGCTAGCATCCATTGCCAGTCTTCCGTTTTTTGCTTAAGGGAGATTATCCCTGAGCTAACATCTGTGCCAATCATCCTCCACTTTGTATGTGGGATGCTTCCATGACATGGTTTGATGAGTGGTGTGTAGGTCTGCTCCCGGGATCGAAACCCTCAAACCCCAGGCTGCCAAAATGGAGTGCATGAACTTAACCACTACACCACTAGGCCAGCCCCTGTTGCCAATATTTTTAATGTTGATGATGCCAAACAATGACGTAGAAAGTGGATAATGTTATTAAAGTCCACTTATAAGTTCTCAAGATAAAGAAAAACAAACATCTCAACAGAAAAAAGTAAAATCAGCTGAAAAATAAATCCAAAAGCATAATTAACATGAAAATATTCTGTGTATGCAAAGTCTGAAAAAATACAATGACAAAAGACATTTATCCATGATCACTATAAGCTAGGAACGATACTATTTATTGCATAGCATTATCTCACTAAGTCTTCACAATAATCCCCTATAAGGAAAATAGTATCGTTCTCATTTTACAGATGAGTAAATTGTGGCAATGACAAGTTAGGACTTGCCCAAAAGTCAAATGGATTATGATTGGCAGAGCCAGACTTTGTTTTCTTGAGGTCTGTCTCTGTAGACATACACACACACACCAAGGAAATAAACGAAAAACCAAAATCCATTATTCTTATTACAGTACTATTTGTGCTAGCAAACAATTGCAGCCAACCTAAGAGAAATGGTAACGTAGATCATTGGACACGCGTACTGTGGAGTTACTCTGAAGTTGTTAAAGAATATAAGTCTGTCTGGATTAACATAAGTGTCTGTGATATATCACTGGCTAAAATAGCATGTTGCTAAGCAATATAGTATGATATAAATAAGTAAAAATTACAAAAACATGTACATATGAATACATATAAGTGTGTGTATATACATATATGTCTACACATATACATGCACATATATACATATACATGGAAAACTACCTAGAAGAATACAAGTTGTTAAACTGGGTAATGAGTTTAGGGTGTGTTTTATATGAGATAGGGCAAGAGAAAGATGGTGAAGACTTCACTTATTTTTTACACATACAAAGAACATGCATTAATGTAAATTTAAAAGAATGGCTTTTTTTTTTTTTTTTTTTGGTGAAGAAGATTGTCCCTGAGCTAACATCCATGCCAAACTTCTTCCACTTTGTATGTGGGATGCTGCCACAGCATGGCTTGAGGAGCAGTGTGTAGGTCTGCTCCAGGGATCTGAACCTATAAACCACAGGCTGCTGAAGCAGAGCACATGAACTTAACCACTCAGCCAAGGGTCCGGCCCCAAGAATGACTTTTTATTATTATATTTTTAGCATATTTACTCGTACGCTGTTAAGGTTACATTTCTGTGTGGCTTTGCTCATGGAATCCACAGAGAATATTAATTAAAAGAACCAACTGTAATTCAGCTCCAACCCATTCAGACTTTCAAGTTCCTAAGTAACTACATAGAAGTAAACAGGAAAAGCTACAAGCTAGCACACATTGGTGATTAAAGTTCAAAGTACTTGTCACTTCTTTACATAAAAAGTCATTCCAGAGAGTAAAGCCAAGGTTGTATTGTAGATTAGCAATGATATGATGATGGAAGAGAGGATACAAAAATGTTTGGATGTTGAGTTATGAAAATAAACAGTTTTTAAGGACTGACTTGTGTTCATGTGCTGTGTGCCTTTTTTTTCTTCTGTTGGCCTGCGTTGGGAGGAAAGGTGATACTTGATACTACTAATTTACTTGTAGGAAAACCCTTTAGTATTTTTCTATTTTTTAAAATCGTGGCCTCAAATTCAGGAGATGTTGGACAATCCTAGGAATTGGAACCCTGATTCTTTCAGTAATTCACGTTATTTATCTCAAATAAATTCATTTGCTGTCTCCAATCATAGCATTAAAATGAAAAATAAGACTTTTAAGAGGTTTTTTTCTGGATAATGTATAAAGTGATTAGGAAGCACTTCTACAGCACAACAAGGTTGAAGAACTATTTTCTTTTTTTTTTTTTTTAAGATTTTATTTTTTCCTTTTTCTCCCCAAAGCCCCCCGGTACATAGTTGTATATTCTTAGTTGTGGGTGCTTCTAGCTGTGGTATGTGGGACATCACCTCAGCATGGCTTGATGAGCGGTTCCATGTCCACGCCCAGGATTCGAACCGACGAAACACTGGGCCGCCTGCAGCAGAGCGTGCAAACTTAACCACTCGCCCATGGGGCCAGCCCCTGAATAACTATTTTCAATGTAACTATTTTCCTCAGGTTACCTAACACACCAGGGAACAAATCAACATCCTCACTCGATATCATTTCCACTTATCCACAAGCCAAATGCTTACACAAATGCTTCTATTTTGACTTATATAAAAAACAAATAACACTAGTTACCTAACATTTTATATCTTTATGTTGAAAAGCAATCATACTATTTATGCTATTTTCCCTTGACAAATAACTGCTCAGAAAGCTTTACTAGTTTGTTTTTTCTTTCCAAGGATACTTTTCAGTGAAATATCAAACACTTTGTTGGTGGTTTTTATTTTTTAATTGTTTTTATTTATTTATTTTTGCGAATTTTTTTCTCTGAGTCTTTTTTTTTTTAAAAGATTGGCACCTGAGCTAACAACTGTGGCCAATCTTTTTTTTTTTTTTCCTGCTTTATCTCCTCAAATCCCCCCTGGTACATAGTTGTATATCTTAGTTGCAGGTCCTTGTAGTTGTGGCATGTGGGATGCCACCTCAACGTGGCCTGACTAGCAGTGCCATGTCCGCGCCCAAGATCTGAACCAGCAAAAGCCTGGGCCACTGCAGTGGAGTGTGCAAACTTAAACACTGGGTCACAGGGCCGCCCTGATGTTTTCAAAAATCTTCTATATTACTTTTTATCTAAGGATGTTTTTTATCTAAAAAATTTGTATTTATATTTATAAAACATACATCTCAATCACTTGGGTGATTAAATACATGACTTTAGATAAAGAGAATGCAAAGGTGGACATGGGAATACACATGATACAAATGGACAGAAATACAAATTTTTTATAACTACATTAATTTTTATGGTATACTTACCCAAAATGATTTTGATATACCCTTAATCTCTATTATTAATTTCAATTGTTAAGTATTTTATGTCAGAATGCTTTTTTATGGCAAAAAGATTATTAAACCACTTGATTTTTTAATTAATATTTTATTTAATTAAATTCAAAATTTATGAAATTCACTTTATTAAGCCCTTAGTTTTAATTTAAGAAATACTTATATTTTCATACATAATCACCAAATAATGCTGTTACTCAAATGTACTCATCATTCCAATAGTATTGAAAATATTAAAACACTCAGTGTTGCTTGTTCCTCCAAAGTTGGTAAACTGAGGATTAGCATATTTCCTTAAGCAATAAATAAGGAGCAACTTTGTGTGTAAAATTTATAGGCATAGAATACCAAATCATCTTAATCAATTCTCTTTGTGATATTGAATACACTAAATTTATCTTTTATTTTTAAACTGAAATCTGAATTAACTAAACATTTTGACATTGAAATCACTAACCTACTTCATAATTACATCTAAAATGCAGGATTCTTATATAATTATAGGCAATTTACATAATATACATATTATCCAAATGATTACTAAACTCATTCCTAAATCTAACATAGAGCATTAATATCTGAGCTTGAAATATTTCATCTCTTCATTCGTAGGCACACATACCATCTGCCTACCCAGAATTCCCATTAGAATGTTTAATAGACAACTAAATGTCTTAACAGATCCAAAAGTCAGCTCTCTTTCCCCCCAAGTCTGCTCCTACAGCAATCTTACTCATCTCAGTAAATGGACGATAATGATCTTTTTCTACTTTCTTAGACCAAAAACTTGGAGCATTCCTCAATTTCTGTCCTTTTGCAGTCTGTATCCAAATACAAGCTTCTCAGACAACCTCTTGTAGAATCCAACCACTTTTCACCAACTCCATTTTTTTGGTCTCTCTCTCACAGTATTATAATATTTTCCTAATTTATCCTTTTCTGTCTTTATAAACTATTTTCATGTCAAGTGGAGTGAAGATGCCATTTCCTTGCCCAATGTGCTCCAAGGACTTCCCTTCTTAGAGTGAAAACTTAACTATGTACTGCAGCTCGCCAGGACTTGCGTGAGCTCCCTCTTAACTCTCTGCTCTCATCTCCTATTTATTTCCCCATAATATTGTACAATAACCTCCAGTCATACTAACTTCCTTGCCATCTGCGCTTGTTTTCTTCTACCTGGAATTTTTTTCCCCTGGATTGCTACATAGTTCACTCCTTGAACTCCTTCATGTTTTTGTTCAAATGTCAATTGAACCATCAGACAACCACTCCCCAGTTCTCCTTAAACCCTCATTCTGGCAATTTCTCTCTATATTGCTCATCTCTATCTGATATTTATATATTTCTTCTTTCACTGTCTGCACCCCCTCCATAGATTGAAAGCTCAATAAGGACAAGAAGGGTTTTTTTTTTTCCTATTTATTCACTGATGTGCACTCCATTCATAGAAAAATACCTGACACTTATTGAGTTCCCTATAAATACTTGTTTTTGGAATGAGTCATTTTGAACTCCATCAGATATAAATGTAGTAACATATCTGAGTACAGGGATAAGGTAAACTACAAACCTTCCACTAGATAGGTATTTGCACACTGGTAATATTTAAAAATATGAATGGACTTTCTAGAGAATCAGTAAGGCCTAGAGATAAAGATAATTACATTACAAATAATATAAAACATTTTTTTCTTACAATTTCTTATGTAGCAATGTGACTGAAAACAAGGGCATATGAATATATACATGCATTTTATGCAATAAATATTAAAATATAATACTATTAAGGGTAACTATAGTGAAAGGCTCATTCCTTAAATCAAAAACTTAAGTATTAGAAAGCTTATTTTCATAATATCTTTTAACTTAAGGTGAATGAAGTGGTGATGGTAAGAATTAAGTGAATAATTAGAAAACAATCTGTATTTGTTGAGGTATGATCACATAAAAGGTATTTATCTAGGTATGGTCATATAAAAGGAAGGTAAGGTATTTATTCTAAAGAATAAAATAAGAATAATTCCTAGAAAATCCACTATTTAATATCATGATTGCGCTTTCTTGGTCAACTTTTATAAAAAAGAAGCTCTGTATTGTACCTCAAATGAAGTCCAAGTAAGAGCATTCTGAAAATATTAACATGCTACATCTTATATCAATATATTATATATGGATATTAATTTTTTTGCACTTGACTACATTCAGGTCAGTTCAGAGCTATAAAACATCAAAGCTAAATGCTCTCTACTGTGAAATAGAAACCACTATCAAGTAGCAAATAATCTTATTGATAATGAGAAGAATTCTTGACATATTTAGGTTGAATCAAAATATGGATTTAATTTCTAGTTCCTTGTTCACATATTATTAATAAAGTTCACCAGGAATCAACATGATAAGCAGACACTTGGACATAGGAGAGCAATTCAAGTTTCAGATCTCCAACTGGGCCTTGAATGTTGGTGCTAACTGTATTGTCTGCCTGCTCTGATTCGGAAATAGACTACAGTAAGTGAGCTCATTATCTAATACAGTATTAATACATTCATACATTCATTAAATAATTAACCAATATAAAAATTAAATACTCAAATAAATACTCATTGTGATGGTTATTTTTATGTGTTAACTAGGCTAGGCTATGTGCCCAGTTGTGGGTCAAACATTTGTCCAAATGTTGCTGTGAAGGCTTTGTTTTAAAGATGTGATTAACTTTTAAATCAGTAGATCTTACTTAAAGTAGACTAGCCTTCATAATGTGTAAGCTTCATCCCATCAACTGAAGGCCTTAAGAGGAAAGACTCGTTCCCTGAAGAAGAAGCAATTCTATTCTCTCAAGAGTGCAGCACAGAAACCCTGCATGAGTTTCCAACCAGCAGATTTCAGACTCAAGACTTCAATATCAACTCTTTCCTCCATTTCCAGCCTGCTAGGCTGCTCATTGCAGACTTGAGTGACAAAAGAGCTATGAATAAAGTGAGAAATAGAAATCATGTGTGGATGTGGGAGAAGGGCTTTATGCACAGAAGCAAGAACAGATGTAGAAAGAAGCTTGGGACATTTGAGGAATAAGAACGCTGATGTGGCTAAAGAATAGTAGTAAAGAGGAAAACTGTAGGATCTAGGTTTGGAGAGAAAGGCAGAGGCCAGCCAAACTGGTCTGTAGCCATAGTTAGAAATTTTGATTTTATTCTAAGCCTTTGGAGTTTCTTGAATGTGGGAATGATTTCACCTGAAAAACACCAATTAATTAATCATCTCAATATTGAAAAAGCCCAGTATGACAGGCAAGCACAAATCAAATTGCAACTAATGAGCCCACTGCATGATGAAACTGATGGTGTGGTGAGTGGTGATGAATACGAATGAAGTAATGCAGTAGTCGTCCCTTATCCTCGGGGGATATGTTCCAAGACCCCCAGTGGATGTCTGACACCGGGGATAATACTGAACCCTATCTATACTATATTTTTTCCTATGCAAACATACATACCTATGATAATGTTTGATTTATAAATTAAGCACAGTAAAAGATGCACAACAATAACTGATAATGAAATAAAACATTGAGAACAATATCAGTAATAAACTGCAATACAAGTTACCAGTGATCTTAATAACCTCAGCATATGACTTTTTTCTTTCTTTATTAAGAACTTTCATCTTTTCACAGAAAGGAAGCACTTCATGGCTTCTCTTTGGCATATCCGAATTGCCAGCATCACTACTCCTGCACTTTGGGGTCATTACTAAGTGAAATAAGGGTTATTTGAACACCAGCACTGCGATACCACAATAGTTGATCTGATAACTTAGACAGCTACTAACTGACTAAAGGGCAGGTGGCATATACAGCGTGGATGCACTGGACAAAGGGATGATTCACATCCCAGGCGGGACAGAGGAGGACAGCATGACATTTTATCACGCTACTCAGAACAACACACAAATTAAAATTATGAATTGTTTATTTCCGGAATTTTTCATGTAATATTTTTGAAGTGCAGTTAACCACAGGTAACTGAAACTGTGGAAAGCAAAATTTCAGAAAAGGAGCACAATTATATCTGTGAAAACAACAATCATCATGTAGAGAGGACATTCACATGTTATTGCCTTTCTTCAGACCTTTAAGCCAGCCAATGCTGTCTGACCTGGTGAATCTAATTAGAAGTCCAACCTCAAATGTATGCAACATATGAATCTCGAGGTGCTATATTATGTGAACACTCATTTCTTTTTAATAGACACGCACACAAAATGTTGCCTTCTAAGCTTGTCAGTTTATCTATGGATAGAAAGCACAATGCTGCCATTCTTGCAGATAAAAATCTAGACTGCTCCAATCTTCAACTGATACATGTCTCAAACGTGCAAATTTCCTTCACTGCCTCCTTTAGGTGAATGGTCACAAGAATTCTATTTATTCTCCAGCTTCTCATGGTCCTTCTCGTATTCCTTGAGAATCTCTCTCCTCTATACCCCATCTCTAACGCTCCCTTTCATTGATAGAAACTCTATTTCCAACTTTTTCTAAGACTGACCTGAAGAGAAATGGCAGTAATAGCATGGACTGCAATGGGAAGTGATAAATGAGAAGTAAAGAAAACTAAATGCCCCTTACTATGCTGTCCCCTGGCAACACTAGGCTTCACCCACAGCTTTCTTCTCACCTACACTTTCTAAGCTTCCCTTGCTCTTCTGAATACTCTGGTCTGTCCCCACCTCAGAATCCTCATGCAACATCTGTGGTAAAATACATGGGTGAGCCATCATTTTAAGGAGGAGGAAGGAGAAGGGACGTTTGTATAGGTTTTTGAAATATAGATGATTTTTAATTTGGTTCTTCGTATATGGAAATTCCAATCTTGATCATCTACACACTTTTATCATAGACATACTGGGTCTCTGTTGCAGTCACAGGTTGGGTTCTGCAGGAAGCTAACTAAGAGATAAACATTATCAAGAAGTGCTCCTGCAGATGTGTTATTACGGAGTATCCTTGGAATAAACACCTGTGGGAGGAAAGAAACAGAAGCGAGCTTGAAAAGAAGGAGAAGTTGAGATGTGATGCAATCCCAACCATGATCTTGGCTTGCCTCTCAGGATGCAATGGAATTGCAATGGACCATCAGAGTTGTCATGAGTTTGATGTAGAGTCTTCATCTTTATATTTCCCCATTGGTCAATCATTGGATGTGGGCCATTCTGAGAAGGCAGAGTAGAGAGAGATCTCCTTTAGAGTTGAGGTATCTCAAAGAGACCTGAAAATTAAAGGTATATTCTGACAACATTCTCAGCAGCTGAGGCAACAAGTTCTACATTGCTAAACAGAAATCTGAGCACTGCATCATGACATCCACCACAGAACAGGGAAAAGGCACCAGTGGAGAGGTGTGGGGTTACCTATTCGGGTAAATTATGACTGTGATCTCTTGGAAGAAAGAGAGTTGAAAGGACAATAAATAGGAATAAAGAAGAGACTGGGCCTGCATATAGAATTCAAGTGAAGCCAAAGACAGCTTTTATTAGAGTTTTTTTTAAACTTTCTTTTCATTTTTTTCTCACTTCCTGGATCTTTCCAAAATAATTGGCTGTAACAGATAAGTCATAAAACTGAAAAAGAAAACCATTCTTGCCTTAGGAATAGTCAAGAAAGGGGGAAAAGAATAAGATGCTGTTCTGTTTCTGCGTATGGTTGGACCTGGAGAGGAGAAAGACTGGTGGCAGGAAAAGACAGGAAGAGAAATTAATTCCCCAAGTTCAGAAGAAAAGTCACTGGATTGCTATGAAGCCTCTCTGAGCACACACAACATCTCCAGGAGGTTTGCACTATCAAAAGTATGAAGTTTCCTACCTTCACAATCCTTGCGTTTCTGTCTTTTCTCTACTCTTCTGATCAAGTGAAAATTTTAAGGTATGATAGATGTGTTTTATAACTGAAGCCTCACCTGCTGGCTTAAGGATTGGGACACAATCCATTGTCCTTGCCAGGTGTTTCTCACATCTCAAATTAAAACTATTGGAACAAGCACATTGACTTTTTTTATTTTTAAGATTGGCACCTGAGCTAACAACTGTTGCCAATCTTTTTTTTTTTCCCCTACTTTTTCTCCCCAAATCCTCCCAGTACATAGTTGTATATTTCAGTTGTGTGTCCTTCTAGTTGTGGCATGTGGGATACTGCCTCGGTGTGACCTGAGGAGAGGCGCCATGTCCGCACCCAGGATCCGACCAGCGAAACCCTGGGCTGCCGAAGCAAGCACGTGAATTTAACCACTCAGGCATGAGGCCGGCCCCACACACTGACTTTTATAATACAAACGATTAATATTTCAGAATTACAGAGTGCAGAGAAAGGAACCAAGGATCCCGAAAAGTCAGGATAGGGAAGACTCGAGCTATTGAAAGGTGTTAAATATAATAGCATAATTGTCAAGAAGATCAAATCATAGCTGTCATATGAATGTAAATTGAACACGTCAAGTATTTTAACACTTTATTTAATTGCTGGTTCAAAGAGCATTTGAGAAGCTAAAAATCTTATAAGATGGCAAAATTGCTGGGTTAGATCAAAAGCAGCTACTGAATGTCCAAGCTATAAACTACTATCTCCAGGGGTATTTTCTCCACTAAACACAAATTGTTTGCATCTCCACTGGACAAAAATTTACAAATTAATTTGTGGTTCTCTAAATCTGAGACCTTTAATCAATAATCCTTGGGGGACCTTAACCCCCATAAAGAATGAAAAGATGTGTGGCTCAATTTTTTGTTTATGTTCAAGTTCCAGATAGTTTTTCTGACCAAGGTTCAATATAAAAGTGTAGAGAAATAATTCGTTTCCATGTTCAAGAACAAGTAATTAAATAAGGAGTTGGGAAGGCAATTGTAATCTAAAGGAACTATCAAAGGTTGTAATTGAGTGATAAAATAAAGATTGAGAAAATAATCCTAAATTTTAGCATACAAATTCTCTAACTGAGCCTTTGAAAAATTCTAGTTAATAGTATGCTTAGGCCCAAGAGTGTTTTCTTTAATTTATTTACACCCTTGTTTGTTTGTACCCACCAACATTTTAAGGTACTGCCATCATTCTGATAGGTATTTGCCTAAGAGGACAGGGTACTGCTCAGTATTAAACCAGGAGATGCAGAAAAAGAGAGCTGTGATTGGAAAAGGAAAGAACAAGGTGCAGGGTGGAGCAGGGAAAGGAAATAGAAGTCAAAATCATCTATAAAAACAAGAAAGAACGGGGAATGGAGAGTAGGATTGAAACTGTAAGAAAGAATAACTTAATATTAACTCAGTTTTTACTTCCTTTTCACTCATTCAATTCTAATTTTTTCAGGTATCAACTCAAATCTTTTCTCTAGTGAAAGTGTTTTGCAGATCACGTTAGCCAGGATGAATTGTAGATTTCATAAGGTTATCAATTTTACTGATTTTTGTCTTTCACTATCCATTCAATTATATCATGTTAGTGTGGGGACCTGAAATTGGCCACCCCAAGATATGTCTCTTTGGCATCAGGATTATTTGAGGCTCATTGCTTTTGATAAACTGGGACAGGCAAGGAGGCTCTGAGGAATGGAACTTGCCCCTTGTTAGGACACGTTTACATTTGTAAGGTAAATCTCTATCTGTAAAAGGTGCCTCCCTCTCTGTACCAGGAAGAAGAAAGGCGATGACCTACTCTCCAAAAACTCTTAATCAATACCAAAGGCAAGGACTTAAAATCTGCATTTTATTGTGCTAGTCTGGTAACCTCCTGTAACTGACTTCCCTCCCCCTCCCAACGTTGGCATCTCCTTAAAGATTAAGCATCTTTCTTTAGGCTGGGAACCGATTGCGGTGCTCATCTGTGACCCCCCCCCCCCCACCAGCCCGAGGCAACACACCTGCCACCCTGTGGCGCTCACTGAGACAGCAGACCTATCTGCAGTTTCCATCAAGCGCTGTGCTGACAGAGCAGCCTCGTGACTATTGTAAAAGGGACATTTCAATCACATGTGAAACACCCCGTTTGGGGGCTATATAACCACTGTGTGCACCCCACTTCTTCGGTGCCCTTTCTTCCTTCGGGAAGAAAGGCCCCGGGCCATGGCTCCTCATAAAGCTTTGTTTAATTTTCTCTTGCTATTCTGTCTCATGTGAATTTAATTCATTCTCCAGCCAGACGAACCCCGATTTGGGGAGAGGACATGTCCTCCTCCCCTACATTAGATAGATTTAACTCTTCTTTTAAACTCATGCCTACCATCCTAGAGTATATTTTAAATTCCTTGATTTGAAGAACGATGTAGTTTTGTATGTATATCAAAAATTAACAGAGCAGAATTTAGATAAACGATTGTTTAATTATTTGTATGTGAACAGAGAAGCTCCAAAGAGAGAATTACAGTGCCTGGGTGTACATTCTGGAGATGAACTGGAGTTGACTAGGGAAATAGGCCAGGCTGTTCCTGTAGGCACAGGAGAATTCCAAACTAAAAATATCTCAAAAAATATTATCAACAACGCCAATCTCCAAATAACATTGCTTACTTTTTCTCATGCTTTAGTTTCTAAATCTGACTCTCCGTATATATATTTTTTCAATAAGATAATGATATAATATACTTGTGAAATAGATTTAATAGTGTCCTTTAATGTCTTTATCTGATTTTGTTTGAGATCTTTGTGTAGATACCTAGGCTATCAATAGGATGATGTTTGTTTAAGAAATGTTCAAGCTAAACAGCACTAGCCAGGAGAAATCATTGCCAAGTAGTTTATGAAAACACAAGCATGTATGCTCTTGTCAGCATACATACACACACACAAACACACACACAAGCATGCACGTACTTGTTAACATAAAAGAATAAACTGAGTGACTGAAGAGTAATAAATCTTCAAATAAATAGATCAGCAAAGCCACTTGCACGCATGTTACTCTTTCCTTGTTTCTTCTAAGTAACAAAATGTTCACCGTTATATCAAGGATTATTCAAGAGAGCTGGAAAGATAAATGAAAAAAATCCAACTTTTCTAAACACTTGCACTATGTACAAAAAGCTTATTTAAAGAATCTAATTTAAAAATGATAAGTAGCTTCAAGGAATGCTGATAGTAGCAAATTAGAACATGCCATTTTAAAAGCTACTTTAC
Source organism: Equus quagga (assembly GCF_021613505.1). Taxonomy (NCBI): domain Eukaryota; kingdom Metazoa; phylum Chordata; class Mammalia; order Perissodactyla; family Equidae; genus Equus; species Equus quagga. The sequence goes on from NC_060272.1 coordinate 25,391,703, forward strand.
ATATCTAACAGCAGTCATTTTCACAAATTTTGATTGGTTTCATCTCAAAATAAATATCACTATTTTTAAAGGGATATTCTAAGCCAGTTTCTCTAGGTTTCCAGCTTTATTTGTTTTTAGAGAAGGCTAATCCACGTGTATTTAGGCTTTTATCATTTCATCTCTATTAATAATAATGGATTTTATTTTTGATTATATATTACATAAGAAAATATACAGGTTTTTGTGTTTGTTACCACATCTGATCTTCACAAAAGCCATATGGGAAAGTTTCCTTGAATTCTCAACTTACAGATAGGTGAACCAACATAAAACTGTTAAATAATTTGGCTATGGCCACAAAGCTAGTGAGTGGGAGAAAAAAACGTGGAAAAAGTAAATTTCTAGACCTGTTGTTACCATAATTGCACCACCTCCAGTGTATGATATTTAAACAACCCATTTATTTTTTTTGTGTCAATTAGCTAGTTCACTGCCACAATCACTCTATGCCTGTGAGAAACACCAGCACACTGATCATACCATTTGTTCATTGTCCATGATTATTGTCCTGTACTTAATTCTTTCCTTGTTTATCACAGAGATCCTCTCACTTGTATACACGCTCAACTCTTCTCATTGCGAGTACTCATTAATACCTGGTTTTCCTCTCTTTGTGAGCACACGCACTACTGCACCTCCCAGTGGTCTTGTGATTTGGCTGGACATATGAATTGCTCTGGTCAGTGGGTTATTAAAGGAAGTGAGGTGTGTAATTCTCTGCTGAAGCATTTCATTGCCAATGTAGGATTCCGCAGTGGTTCTTTTAGCTGCTCTGGTGACAGAGAAGGCTGTATTAGCAGATAGTATAGCCAAAGATGATGTTGCCTGTTATCTTGGGTAGCTAATGACTGTTCAGAGTAGCACCTTGCTGACATGTGTCAGACACACAATATAGTTGAGAAATAAATAATTTTGTGTTAAGTCTGGGATTTTGGAAGTGTTTGCTTCTGCAACATGATCTAGCTAATTGTGCCAAAGTCTCTTGTAGATCTCTCCTTTTTTGGCCACCTGGAAACATCTCTTTATCCACTCTGCTTACATAAACCCCAGCATTGGACAAGTCTTAGTGAAACACACACAGACTTTCTGTCTGACCCTCTAACACCCTTCCTGCTTATTCTTCCAATTGTAACACAGAGTTGGGCCCACCTTAATAGATCCTGGTTGATACCAACTTTGTCAACTTTTCCACTAAAGCTAAACTAGACTTAGTGCAGTCAATAATGAACTGTGTGTGTGCCAAGTGTATCTCTTTTGTAACGGCTGAAACTGAGAAATTGGGGCAGAAGTGTCAAGTGGCTCTAAGGATTGCCAAGGATTCAAGATTTGAATGATTACCGCGCACGCACAAAGAAACCTATGCAGATGACTGCTTAGTACACAGAGTAACTCAGCACAAGTATTATATTATGGCCACAGTTGACCACAACTTTAAAGGAAGAATCCAGAAGATCCCTGGAGTTCCCATCATGTACAATTCTAACTATAGGTACAATATTGAGCAGATGCCAGTTGATTATGCAACACTTTGGTTCTAATTCTTACAAAACACAGATCCTTTGTCTTTCTTCGACCAACTTTCTCTGTTGTCAATTCATTAAACATGCTACAGCATGAACTATCATTCCCCTCACCCATTTGCTCTGTTATAAGCTGAGTATGGTTAAATACACTCACTTTTGATGCTGAAAAAATTGCCTATCTCACTATGATCTTAAATCTCAAATAAGTCCTAATAACTAATCATCCAATCTACTACATGTCTTTATCAATCTTATCTTCCAATCTCTGGAAAACTCAGGACACATCTCCTCCTCTCCTTGTAAAACTCGTGCCACCCTCCCACTCTCTACCTTCTCACCTGATGACTGTTTTTCTTATTTCCTGAAATATGGGAGCAATTTGAAGTGAACTACCTCAAATTCCTACCATCAAATTTAATGTCCTCTCAGCCTCTGTTCCCAATTTCTCCATCTTACTCTTTAGGTCAATTGTTTTCAATCCTACCTCAAAACCAGTCTTTCACTTCTGAATAATATCATTTCCTTTCACTTCTGTGTAGTATCTAACTGATTCCATCTATTTCTCCTTCTTCAAGCATTGATTAGACATCTCTCTAGGATCATTCCAACTTCTCACAAACATACTCTCATCTAAAAGAAAACAAAAGAAAAACAACAACAAAAACTCTAAAACAAAAACACTACGTTGGCCCGTAACCCCTTCTTCTCACTATCTCCTTTCTCTACTCCTTTCATAACAGAACTTTTTGATAGAGTCATCTTGGGTTATTGCTTCTATTTTACAGCTTATCATTCCTTCTTCGATCTACTCTGAGAAAATTCAGGCTTTTGTTCTCATCACTTTTTGAAATTATATTTTTCAAACTTGCCAATGACCTCCATTTTGCCAAACTAAATAGTCAACTCTCACTATTCATCATCTTGGTCTTTCAGAAATATATAACACAGTGTAAGCCTTTTTCTTCTTGAAAGTCATAAACTCATCTTCAGGAAACTCTAGTCTTGATTGCTTTCCACCCATTCCACTGACTGTTCATTTTCCATCTCTTTGCTGCTTCGTCCTTTTCTCTCATCCTTAAATATTTGAGTACTCAGGGATTAGCCTGTGTCCCTCACTATCTATATTCATTTCCTAGGTGATCTCATTAGTCTCTTAACTTTAAATGTCACCTTTCCAAATTCATATCTCCATAGCTGACCTGTGTCTGTGACATATCCAGTTTATGACCAATTCCCGCTAGACTGTTTCACATTGATGTACAATGGATATATCAACACAGACTATTGATAATCCTGTTCCTCCTCAGTATCTTCACATGCATAACAGCACAACCATCCATCTAGCTGTTTAGGACAAAGATGTTGTTGAATCTTCTCTTTCCTTCAGACCTCATTTGTATTTCAATCTCATTTGTCTTGATGGCCAAACTATACCCCAAATTCATCCAACTTTTGCCTCTTCTTCTTACCTCTTCTTCCTTTACATGGGAGTCTGAGGCACCATTATCTTTGGCTCCTAGACCACGGCAATGGATTTCTAAGTCTCCATACTTCACCTCCGGCCCCTCCTCTGCACAGTTTATCCTTGCAACATCATGAATTGTCTGATATAAATAATATCATGAATTCAATCAGGAAGAATCCTACAACAGTTTTCTTTATGACTAGAATAAAACCCTAATTCCTTTTCCACTGATTTTTCTACTATGGTGACCCTTGACTAATTAGTTTCTTGAGGACACCAAGCTAAATTCTACCTCTGAGTTCTTGAACATACATACTATTTACTGTGACTAGAACATTTTTCCTCCAACTTTCTTATAGCTTTCTCCTAAACATTTTCAAGTCTCTGCTCAAATAACTCAAAAAGTATTTCCTGAGCACCCTGTCTAAATGGTCCTCCAAAAGCATTCTCCCAAAGCACAGCTCTCTCCATGTTCTGATACAACTTCATTTTTCTTCAGAAAATGTACTATTTCCAGAAATTACACACACATACACACACAAAGAGAATGGCCAAAATCCCTAATTCAGAGGTTTTCCACTGAAACTCTCTCTTGGTGGGCTTCTGTAAACTCCAAGATGGTAAAATCAAAGGAATTTTGTGCATATGTGATACTGGAGAGTCAGGAGAAGGAATAGGGGAGAAAAGCTTTGCACAGCTGACAGCAATAAAGTACAGCTTGTTAACTTTTGTGAAACGTACAGTAATGTTCCCAGCAGGGACTCAAAGTGCTATGAAAATTTCATGGTGTGTAACATCTGAGGATGCTTAAGAATATTATCAGCCCACTGAGGACTCTACTGGCCAATAATAATTCCTCTGTTCCTTCAGTTGTCTGTTTTATCAATTTTCTAGAAAAGTTCCAATAAGTTTCCCTTGTTTATCTACGTAGCAAATTCTGATTTGCCTTTATGTTGATCTCTTAGCGTCTCTGCATATTTTGCCTTAATTATGAGCACCAAATAAGCTGTTTATTTTGGCAAACTAATTAGAATATCGCAACTATTTAACACATTTAAAATAACCCTACATAGAATAAAGTGCTTGAGGGCCTACATTTAGAAGTATTACTTGCAACCTAAAATGTCTACCAGTGGGTACAACGAACAGTGAAATGCAATTCTATTGAATTGCCTTAAATAAGTTTTGAAGATGCTTAATATTTAACTATTTTCTTCTCACTAAACATCCATTTCACTTTTTAAAGTTTCATCAATTTAAATAAAATGAAACATAACATGAGTTGTCCTTTTCTATCCATTATTATGTATCTATGTCTATGTCTTCTTATTTTTCCTTGACAGCTTTTAGTTCCAAGCAAATATACAATGGGAAAAGATAGTTAAATTATAGTAGCAAAGAAACTTGATTAAACTTAAAAAATATAACTATACTTTCTTCTTTTCTTTTGAGGCTATATTATTACTATTAGTCATCTATTTAATTTTTAGATAGTTGATTCTTAGTATCTCCTCTATTTGGAAAAGAAATACTCTCTCAGTTATATAAAAGCAAACGTTCCATGTCACATTTGGATGCACAATATATGAAAAGAACAGAATGAGAATAAGAAAACCGGAAAAACAGTGCCAGACAGATAGTAAATACATGTCAAAGTATGGCAAGAGTAATATTTGGCAATAAAGTCTATTACTCTCTCTCCCCTAATCACTATCTCTATGTCTGTCTCTAGCATCTCTTTCTCATTTTATTTATTTATTTATTTACTTTTTGAGGAAGATTAGCCCTGAGCTAACATCCACTGCCAATTTTCAATTCTCCTCTTTTTGCTGAGGAAGATAGGCCCCAAACTAGCATTTATGCCCATCTTCGCCTATTTGATATGTGAGACACCTGCCACAGCATGGCATGACAAGTGGTGAGTAGGTCCATGCAGGGGATCTGAACTGGCAAACTCGGGCGGTGGAAGTGGAATGTGCAAACTTAACTGCTGTGCCACTGGGCTGGCCCCTTTTATTTATTTTTAAACTGGATTTAGAGAGGTTACAGAAGTCAGCTAGTGATTAATTTTTTTTTCCTGTTATTTGAAAGAACACATTTTGTTCTATTTGTAATTTATTGCATGGGCTTAATAAAATCTCTGAACCTTCTGTGCATTTCATACATATTAAAATTAGAATAGCAATTCAGGTTTTTCAATGTAGCTAATATCATTTAGATAAAAATTTAACTTTAAAAGCTTATCTAAACATACAAAAGATAAGAGATTATAGAAATAATCATTTGTGATCCCCATTAATTATTCTGGTTCATCAATGTACCAGATGGCAAATAGAAATGGCAAGCAATGTGATATATTGGAGTATATGGGGAAGCCATTTGGTGTAAACCTAATTCGGCCTGACCTTGTTTTCCCAAAAGGGCCTGACCGTGGCCTTTGAGCACGCATTGTATATCTGCTTTAGACACTCCCTATGGCAAGAACAAAGGGCCTTGAGATAAAGGTGCAACTTCCCTCCCCCTCCCAACGTTGGCATTTCCTTAAGGATTAAGCATCTTTCCTTAGGCTAGGAACTGATTGCACTCACATGTGACCACCCAGCTCTAGACAATAGACTTGCCTCCTGCTATGCCCTCCAGCCCTCCATGATAGCAGACCCACTACCTGCTGTGTCCATCAAGTGCTGTGCCTTCAAGGCAATCTTGTGACTACTGTGGGAGGGACATTTCAATCATATGTGAAACATCCTGCTTGGGGGTATATAACCACTCTATATACCTCACTTCTTTGGTGCCCTTTCTTCCTTCGGGAAGAAAGGCCCCGGGCCGTGGTTCTCACATTTTAGCACAAAATAAACTCATCCAAATTTTCATTTATAGATTGGTTATGAATTATTTTCGTCAACACAGATTAGTGTAAAATGATCAGACTGATAATGCTAACTATATGTGATTATTTCATGTTTTATGGTAGTTAAATGAACAAATAAGAAATAAATTGAGGAAATCTTTTGGCTAATTGGAGTCAAAAGTTGTTTTGCTATTACAAAATTCACAAATAATATAAGTAAAATTTTGTTGTTTCTAATGTTCCACAAGACACACAAAATTATAATATTACAGCAGAACATTTCATAGTAGACAAGAAACTTAATTCTAATTTAAACATTTTTAGTAATAAATGAAAATACATCAACTATTGTGAAAGGTGACTCTCGATTCAAAGCAATCCTTAACCATTAGTGATTGTCAAAGAAGCATCAATGTATGCCCAGATGTGAGAATTCTAAATCACTGTTATATTGCATAACCTAGGAGAAATCAAGAAAAACAAATAAATGAAAAGAGCTGGTACAATGATTAAATCTAAAAGAATATCCAAGAGAATCCTAAATCTGGAAATGTTTTCAAAGGAACCAGCAATCTGAAACCCAAGTGTTAAGGGAGGTTATTCAAGTTTATTGTGTGCCTGAGGCACTGTGCTAAGGACTTTCGCTTTCTTTTATCATTTAATGGGTCTACCATTACCAGAGATTATTACTCTCATTTACAGAGTAGTTAATCAAAGGAGAGTCTGGAAAATTTAAGAAGACTCTCCCAGGCCTATAGGACAGCCAGGGCTCAGACCTAGGCCTGTCTCTCTGTAAAGATTGCATACTATATAGTAAATGACATTCCTGAGGGCTTCTTGGCAATCTGCATATAGAGATTCACACACCCATGGGCATTTGTGTGTCATACACGTTCATATAGTCCTAACATTTGCTGAGACATTATGCAAAACTTGGTAGTAGAGGTAGGTCAGTGCAGGGAGGGGAAAAATAAACCAAAACAACATGAGTAACAACAAAGCAATTGTGGAGAAGTATTCTACTCTCCTCTGTCTTTTACTTTATTAGTGGAATCATTAACTTCTGTATATCAACTTCCTTGGAAGCAGATCCATTAGAATTCCTAATGCTTAAGGAAAGAAAAGGTAAAACCAGCAAAAGCATCTCAGGTCTTTCTTTACAAATTATAGGAAGAAACTAAAAGCTGATGTGTTTCAACACACTGTTGATTAAAAATCAGACAGAAATTTAAATATAGAAAATGCAATAGCATAATGATTAAATGCTTATCAATTTATGTCTTTTTTAAAATTTTATTTTGCAGAGGGCAAAAAAATTTATCACATTTTTAAATTCGAAACTGACTACCCAGGTATCCTGAGTAAAATATTGCAAGGATTTGTTAAAAGTAGTTTTATAACTGGTACAAGTATACACATAAGGCAGTGATGAGTTATAGTAATTAAACTGTTTGTAATAATGGTACAGTATGGAGATTGATAATCTATAACTGAATGAGATATTTGTATTTTTAAACGCAGGATTTTCATGTGACTCTGGTATTATGTTATACATTTACGATACTACAACTGGAAGTGGATCCAGTGAATCCACAAACCTGTTTTTTCAGAGTATCTGTTAGTAATTTTCATCTCAAACTAATTTTCATCTCAAACTAATTACTCTGCATTGCATTTGACTACAGAAATATATTTGAAATATTGTTCTTATCTCTAGAGAATCCATGAATTAATTTGCAAAGAAAACAAACCCACCCCATTCTCACAATTTTAGGTATCAGACGTCTACAATTGTCAAGATCCTCAAATATAAACATGTATGAATTTAATAGGCTAGTGGAGGTACACAGATATTCATACAGGGTGGTGCTGTGGCTGTGGAAGGCTCTCCTTTCCTCCACACTCAGGCAATGAGTATTCTCCAAGTGAGAAGAGTTAAGACACACTCTCCCAGTGCCTGAAGTATTCCATAGATGTGAGAGAAGGGCTTTTGAGATGCCCTCAACTTGTTCATGTAACCAGCATGTAGGATAAGTCATTTAATTTCTCATAAGAATATTAGCGTTCCAGGGATCTGAAGGGCGAATGAGGCTTTCTCTGTCACTTATCTAGATTTAAATAAAGGTGAGGATAAACACAAATTGCTCTTTTGTTTTAATATTCATTTTGATGAAGGAAAAAAATCAAATATTTTTCCATCGTTTGTGCATTCCTAATTTTCTGAATTTGACTGCTCCTTGAAATTTTAGGGAAGGAAAAATGTCTTTTTTTTTCTATACTTTGAAGTTCTTGGCTGGAGAGCCTGTACCAAAAGACACTTTAACAAAAGAAAAGCATAGACATTTATTTAATATAAGTTTCACATGACACAGTATCTTCATAAGGAAATGAGAACCCAAAGAAGTGGTTAAACCTGCATGATTTTATGGTAGGTTTGATGAAGTGTGGAAAGTATGGAAAAATATGATAGGGCAAAGGGAGTATGAACTAAGCGTGATAAACTGGGGGAAGCTTAGAGAGGTCTGTTCATTCAGATTCTTCTCAGTATCCATCCATCTTGGAGACAAGGATGTTCCTTTCCTCTGCATCTGAGAGCATCTCTCACAAGAGGGTCTTATGACTTACTTAAGGGAAGAAGAGTGGAAGAAGGTCAGAGAGTCCTTCCTTGACTTTCTCTCAATTTTTTTCAGCTTAAGGTATTCAATATGCCAAAGTGTCATATTTTGGAGTGGTATGTCCTGAACACCATCAAGGTGTAAATGTCTGGGGGACCATTTTTAACTCATTGTCTAAGGAGTATCACATACTCCAACTTAATTGTTTTGAAACAAAGTCAAATAACATGAGTGTTATAAAGTAAGTAATAAAGAAGGCTATATTGAATTTATATCCTGCTTTCAGCATTGATATAGGTGATGAGAATGATAATTGTGAACTATGCAACATTGCCTCAGCATCTTAAAAACTGGCAATTTTAGCTTATATTGCAAAGACTTAGTTTCCATATTTTTCTGGATTATCTTCTGCCATGGTCTTCAAACTTTAAGAACATCAGAACTTACAAATTAATAATACTTAATGATTTCTAGGAATTACTCTATTTAGAAAACTTTTTTTCCTTTTGTTTAAGTAAAAATATGAAATAATTAACTTTTGTGGGCAAAAGTTCTTCCGCATAGGGAATTATTCCATTGAGAAAGCCGTGGATAAATATATATACAATTTTAAGAACATAGATTCTGAAACACTCATGTTTTTGTGAGTTATGTAAGTTTTTCTCTGTATGGTATCATCTAATAGGCAATAATCATTCAACTATGATTTATTTTGCCATTACTAAACTAGACAGAACATTTCATATCTTACCATTTAAATTGTTATTTTCTTAGTAAAGAAAATCAATATTTTTATGTATTTTGGCTTATAATAAGAAAGTTCAGAATTCTTATCTAAATTGTCTTTCAAAAAAATGAGAACTTTTATATCAATAATAAATGATAGTGAAATTACATTAAACTGATCCTTCATGAAAAATGATATGACAACTATAAGTAAATCATATAGTATTGTAATATAAAACAGCTAAATCATACTTTATAAATAAACTACTAAGTAACAATATAACTCATTATTGTCTTCATTGCTGTAACTTTTTATTTCTCAGTACATATTTTTGCATAATATTAAATTGACTTTTATAGAGAGAATGAGTACTAAATTAATACAGACAAAATCAAAGTTTATGACTGATAAAGTGAAAACAAAGCACACTAAAATTATTTATGTTGGTCATGCTGAAGGAAATTGGAGTAAGCATTGCAGATAACGAAGATTAGAAGATCTTGAATAAGACAACTTTATTTTCTGTTGCTTTAGACTGAAAGATTGTGCCCTTCAAAATTCATATGTTGAAACCTAATTCCCAAAGTGATGGTATTTGAAAGTGAGGCCTATGGGGGGTGATTAGGTCATGACGTGGAGCCCCAGTGAATGGAATTAGTGCCTTATAAGTTCCTTTGCTGCTTCCTCCATGTGAGAATAACAGTCTATGAATCAGGAAATGGGCTCTCACCAGACACTGAATCTGCTGGTGCCTTGATCTTGGACTTCCCAATCTTGAGTACTGTGAGAAATAAATTTCAATTGTTCATAAGTCACCTAGTCTATGGTATTCTGTTACAGCAAGTGGAATGGGCTAAGAATATCTGTCACTCTGTTCAAGTTGACAGACAATTTGGTGGCTTTCACATTCTCTCCTCCTCAAGCATCAAACCTTTAAGGATTTAAAATGAAAAAAATCAAGACTGAACTCATTCTCCATACAAATGTCCCAGAAGTCGGGCTTCTCGGATGGTTGATAATGACAAATGTCCAATTATTCTTGTCAATAAATTTAGCTTTGTAATACAGTTTGTTCTCCTGAGTGTCACTGGTTTTCCCTATAATTATTGTTTAGAACACTTTCTTTCTAAAGATGCAGAGCCATTCTCCAAATCTCTCTGTTCCTGGTTATTATGGCCGTTACCTACCCAACAAAGTATAGAAACATTAACAAAGTTTGAAGGCTGATATAATTAAGGACTAGTTTCTCCTGTTTTGAAGTGGTCAGTTACCTTAACCAGTGAGTCACTTAGATATTTTGCATGCACTCACACATACGTACACACGTGCTCACAATAAAGGTGTCTTAAAACCTTTGACTATACAAATTTCTCACAAGGAAAACACACTAGCATCTATTGATCGCATCCTCAAGTAAGTTATAGGAAAAGACCATCCAAATGGTGAGAATGACAGCATATTTTCAGAAATCCAATTGATTTCTGAAACTTTTGTTGATTTTTTGATGAGACATTAATTTATAAAGAAGAATGAAAATTTATTAATGTGCAATGGTGTTTATACCTTTCCAGTTATTGCCATATAAATAATTGCTATTCTAGCAACGTTATTCCAGATATCCAGATACCAAAGAATACGAATTAATAAAAGGGTCGGGTTAGGATAATATTTGCTGAATGGTCCAGAATTAATCTAGTTTTGGGCAGAGTCAGAAGTCTTATTTTACCCCATTACAGAACAGAGATCCCCAAGTGGCTGGAATACTTGAGATTGACATATAAACATAACTGTTCTTCAGAAGGTGTTGATAATAGGTAATGCATTCTAGCCCACCACACTGTGGTATGGTAATAAATTGGACTTACTCAAAAATAATTAGTTCAACTGTTTTTGTTGCATTTATGACCATTTATTGGATGAGATTTAAGACTGATGCTGCTGGGGCCAACCGGGTGTGTAGTGGTTAAGTTGTCATGCTCCATTTCAGCAGCTCCAGTTTTGCTGGTTTGGATCCCAAGTGAGGACGTACACACTGCTCATCAAGGCATGTGGTGATGGCATTCCACATACAAAAAATAGAGGAAGATTGGCACAGATGCTAGCTCAGGAACAATCTTCCTCATCAAAAAAAGAAAAGAAAAGACAAAAAACATACCAAAAAAAGACTAATGCTGCTTAATTTCATGTATTTTCACCTATTTATATTTTCTTAAAACTAAATCCAGGTCATTTATTATGCTAAAAAGTCAAGAGATGAGGACTTTGCAGCTCACTGCCCCTATACACAAACCAGATAGTTTTCTTAAATGTTGTAGCCTCTTCTCGAGAGACAAATCTGAGGGATGGACTGCTTCCATAAAACCTTTGGAAGAAAGTCTTTTCCATGTTTATTAGAATTGTCTGATATTAAATTTAAAAACTGTGGCATATGTGCACACTTTTCAATATATTTAGCAATTGTAGAAATAATCTTGGAGATAAAATAAAAGGAAAAAACAAAAAGATATAGATTTGGGGCCAGCCCCAGTGGCCTAGTGCTTACGTTTGGTGCACTCTGCTTTCATGGCCTGGGTTTGGTTCCTGGCCACTTGTCCATCAGCAGCCATGCTGTGGCAGCAGCTCACATACAAAAAGAGGAAGACTGACAATAGATGTTAGCTCAAGGTGAGCAAAAGAGAAAGAATGGTAACTGATGTTAGCACAGGGTGAATCTTCTTCAGCAAAAACATAAATAAAAATAAAAAAGGTGTAGATTTGCTATTTGAATTCTGCTATAGAACACAATGGTTTCTCTAAAAATGCCTCAAATGTAACTTTTCTATAGACTGTCTTTCAGCATTTAGAACATAGAAACCAAACATGGGTATCATCTGAGTCATCTCATCGTGATTATATTCTATTTTTATGTCTGAGACCAATAAGCACGTGGGCATTTTTTTTGAGAAATAAAAAACTGAAATCTTAAAACTAAACGCTAAAGAAAAACTTGTTTCAAGTTTGGGAAAGTGTGTGGTACTTTCTAGCATGGAAGGTAGTTGGCAATTGAATAGCTGCTTCCAACTTTCAGCAGCATGCCCTGAAGTCTTGCAAGCATTTCAGGAAGGAATGTATTTATTTTTCAACACGTCAGCAGGTTATAACAGATATCCACCTATGCATAGCCTTTGGCTGCATCTAAACTATTGAGTTTACTAACTTGCTGATACCAAAGCTTTTCTGATCCCAGGCTTCTAGAATGCAAATGTTCAACTGCTCCTTCTTGAAAGTGAAAGCTTTTTTAATTGCCTCCGATATTTCATCAATAGACAATTAAAAAAGAAAAGAAAAAACATACAGGAAAAAAAAGAAAATTACTTCACAAAATCTCCATGGGATGTATCACATACCTAGATTTATTTTTTTCCCAAACAAGAGGCACAACTGCAAGTTATAAATTTCATTTGTGGGTATAAAATTTTAGAAAAAAAGCATTTGAAAATAACAATAAGATTATATACTTTTAAATGATGAGATACAAGTTCTAGAGATAGAGAAACAGAGCTCATTTCAGGAAATCATAATAGTGAATATTTTCCTATATATATTGTGTTAGTAAGGCAAATCATATGTTAATCCAGTGTTCTAGATGCAATGTTAGTATTATTTGGGCGTGTAGCCAGTTAGCCACTCCCATATGACCAATTAACTGCAGGCTTAATAATATCCAACAAGTTTTTCATTATATAACATGCTACAAGAGGTTTTGAAGATAGAATCTGCCAAATTCTTAAGTTATTGAGTGTCAGTCAAGAAGCAGACGAGAGGAGGAAAAATCATTGCCTTAGTAGCTCTGTTGAACTCTCCTTCAAAGTTTGTCACCCTTGGCATTAGGGACACTCTGGTCTCATAATCCATTGCTGTGGTGAGCTGTCCTATGTTTCATAGGATGTTTGACATCATCCCTAACTTCAACTCACAGAAGGCCAGTAGCCCCCCTCCCCAGGTGATGACAACCAAAAATGTCTCAGGTGTTTCCAGACATTGCAGGATGTCCCCTGGGTAGGGTTGGGGGAGGCAGAATTGCCCCCAGTTGAGAACCACTGCTCTAGTGAGTGGAAACCTAATGGCCAACACTAGACCAAAGTAGAAAAAACAGTTGTGGGTCTTTAAGTTGCAGAACCTATAGATTCTGCAATCCACCAACAGACTGTAAAATGAAATTATTTTTAGAGTTAGGGGATAGAATGTACGTAATCAAAATACAATCAATCACAGGACTTTGAGACAACGCTCCATTAAACAGGAATGGTATATATAGATAAAGTGCATACATAATCTCTAAATTTTATCTTTTAATTTGGGGCTAAATTACTGCCAAATAATTTGAATTGCAGCTCCCTTATCTTTCCTCATTCATTTTCTTGCTAAAGTGCTTATGGATGGCACAGTGCCAAAAAGACTCAGGAGGAGAAGACAGGATAATCCTTAAAGTGGGTCCTTAGTCAGTGAATGGTGGATGGCTGCTTATGGTTTGATACTTTCCATGAATTATATTACATTTATTCCTGAGCAAATATAGGAAAAATATCCAGATAACTGATTAGGTTGCTTAATTAACACAGGACCAAGTTGTGTATTGATTGGCAATTAAAAACAGAATTTTTTCTTCAGTCTACTCATGTGTGGAAAATAACTAAACCTCTAAAAATCTCTAAACATAGTATTCTTACTATTCATTCTCTAAACCCAAAGACAACTATGGTAGTACTCCAAGAAAGTTGACGTTACTCATGAATGGGTATTCTACGTGAAAGTCCTGTGGATTTATGCAGAAATGTCTAGTATGTAGTGAGGATACAAAATGAAAAATTTACTTTTGTTAGATTCTCAGAACAATATGTATCCTTCCAAACTCAGAAACTTGTACAGGACTGCTAATTTTGATTTTAAGCAAGACCAATATATGACTAAGTGGAAGAACAGTGCAGAAAGATTCTATGCTGTCATTTTGGTTTTAGATGATTAAAAATGCTATAATTAAAAAAAAAAAAAAAAAAAGTACAGGGTCTTGCCCAGTGGCGCAGCGGTTAAGTTCGCACGTTCCGCTTCTCCGAGGACCTGGGTTCGCGGGTTCCAATCCCGGGTGCGGACATGGCACCGCTTGGCACGCCATGCTTTGGTAGGCATCCCACATACAAAGTAGAGGAAGATGGGCATGGATGTTAGCTCAGGGCCAGGCTTCTTCAGCAAAAAAGAGGACGACTGGCAGTAGTTAGCTCAGGGCTAATCTTCCAAAAAAAGAAAAGTACAAAGTTAATAATTTGGATGTTTGCAACTTGTCTGCAATATCCAGCCATGAGATTAATTGACAATCTTGCTTGTTATATTTGAGTGTCATTTAAACATAACTTCATACATGATTTTGCTTCAATTTTAAGATGTAAAACATAAACATATTAAAATGTTGTTTATCCTTTCAATCATTCCTTCAAAATTTGGGTCTAAATCCATCTGGTGTTATATGAACTATACATATTTGAGATCTTGGTTGCAAAGTCTTATTCTTTTCACTGACGCATTAAAAAAATAATCACTTGAAAACATCCCTCTGACTTTTCTAATGAGATGTTCTTTTTCACGGATTTAGAAATTCAGCTGTCCTTGATTGCTACAGCTAGCAGTTTAGAATATTTACTTGAAATATGCAGTCACTTATATGTTGCTTATTTTTCACTCTTTCTTTAGCATTATGATAACTTTCTTATACTCATCATTAAGTCTAATATATTGGTCTCTTTGTTCACATTCTTCTTCTTCTTTTTGTTTTTTCTTTACTGAGGAAGATTCGCCCCAAGCTAACATCTGTTAGTAATCTTCCTCTGTTTTGTATGTGAGCCACCATCACTGCATAGACACTGACAGATGAGTGGTCTGGGTCCATGCCCAGGAAATGAAGCCAGGCCATCAAAGCAGAGCATGCCAAACTTAACCACTAAGCCACCAGGGCCGACCCCACAGTTTTCTTTTGTGTCTATGTTATATAAGAAAATTATCAAAAGCACCTGCCATCTATCTCCAACCAATTTTTGTAACCTGATCTCCTGCTATTTGCCATCTCACTGTCTTTGAATAGACATAAGTTTTAGTTCTTCTGAGTCTACACACATATTGTTTCTTCTGGCAAATATAATCCTTTGCTCAAGGATAACACTAAATGCCATCTTCTCTACTTTACACAGAGTGAACCTGTCCTTCCTGATGTCCCCACAGCCTCAACACCATTAATCCATTATACAACTCACTAAGTGGACTTTCTTATTAATTTTTCTGGAGTAGAGACTGTAACCAAATCATGTCTCTGTGCTTAGTTTGTAAAATCCAATCCAGCATGTACAGAGAGCTCACTAACCTTAAATCAAAGAAGGGATAAATAACTGATTGTGAAAGTGGCTTATAAAGTCACGCAGAGCCTTGAAGATAATTTTTCAATGTTTCCCTTGCTTCTAAAAGTACTAAAGAATCATTATAAACTATTGATGATATGAGTTAAAAGATACTACCTGTATAATTGAAAGGTAATTGCCAGGAGAATGAAGTCTGACTTGGTGAGAGAGCAAGGCAGAAAAATCAAACTGGAGGTTGTAGCAAAAATCTAGGCAAAATGTGGTGAAGGACTGAATTACATCAGTGATAGGAGCAGTGAAGAAAAGAAGAGAGAGGAATAGTGTGTCTTCGTATTCCCATAATCTAGAAAGAGTGCAGTGTACATAAGTTAATCAAAAATGGTAATTAAGAATTATAACTGTTTATAAACATTTAAAGTTTAATAAGAACCAGGTAGTAAATTACATGACTGACTGTCTTTATCTCATTTAATCTCTAAGCAATTTTATGTAGTAGGCATAAGTAATTTGTTTTTATAAATGAATAAACTAATATGTGTAGGTCACAAGTTAATTAATGTTAGAACTGAAATCTAAATGCAAATCTATCTCTTGATCTGAAATATCTCTTGTGAGACATTTAATAAGTTTGATGAACGCAAATTAGACTTTGATTAGATATGGATATTGTGCAGAAAACAGAGAACTTCCTGATGTCTTAGTCACTGCTTGCTGTAATATACCTCCTCGAAATCATCAGTTCTTCTCTCACCCAAATCACATTGCTTTATACCCTAGTCTTTCTGATGACTCTTGAACTTGCTTTTTTGACTACAATGGGAAATTCTAGTTCATTTAGAGTAAGATTTCTCTAAGCCTGGTGAGTGAGCAAAGCACTAAGAGTTAAATGATAATGATGGTGATTCATAGATGTTTGGAATTTGGGAAGCATAAGAAATATATTGCATGATAATAAAAATGATGAAATACACAAAGGGAAATGCACGCATAAAGACAGTAATGATAGAAATTAAGGGTAATGAAAGTGAAAATCATTTAATGACCATATGTATAACTACCAACATGAAGTAAATTGTCTGTGGCTACTGTCAATTATAAGCCAATAATAAGGTGAACACATACCCTCTTTTATTGAAGATAGTCCCTTTTTATGCATATTGTACTGGTGCTTTGTTCAGCTTAAACTTTGTCCAAAATTTTTCCGTTTTGAATGAAACGTTATTATTAGTAGTTGCATTAATATATACCAGGTGGCTTTGTGAACCTCCCCTTTAAGGACAGCCTTCAGGTTGCTTACTATTAGAGAACTCTTCTTAGATCAGATCAGTTAAGGAAGGCTAACACATTCTGGGCTGTGATGTTAGTGGGAGTGGGTTTAAACGTGGCTGCCTCAACGCATCACTTGATGTCCAGCTAGTCGTCCCATGGCCCATGCTGAAAACAATGAGCTGCATGAGGTTATCAGACCACAGTAAATGGTTATTGGGCAAAAAAGATAAGTATAGATTTGCCACATATAAAATATGTGTGGGAAATAGAAGGTGAGCAGTTCAACCACAGAGTATACAGAAACCAGTCTCAATGTTCTTGATATATAGTGATGTAATAATTTATTGATGTTAATCTATATTTATTTTTATAGTAGTGATTTTTATTTTGTAGTAAAATATTTTTGGCAGCACAGCAATATAAAGAAGAAATAAAAGAGGATAGCATGTTTAATGAAAAATTGCCATCCAAATTTTTATTTCTCCAAGTTGATGCCAAGTAACTTACATCATAGAGATATCAGAATGGCACAGACTACATGAAAACCAGATATCTGTTGAAGTTGCTTCAATATTTACTTCAAAATTTATTGCTTATATTAAAAAGACTGTGCAGCACACAAGAATTTAACACACAAACTTGAAGAAACCTGTTCTTTGGTGAAGCATGATTTTTCATGTAAATCAAATTATTTCATTTATTTGCAGTTTGCAATTACATGTTTTATTTTTATTTTGTGTGTGTGTGTGTGTGTGTGTGTGAAGGTATAAAAGAAAATAATAGATATTAATGTGCCAGCTGCATTACCAGACGAACATTTCAAACAGTTAAATTATATCAGCTTTACACCAATGCCAACAAATTATTCAAATAGAAAATCAGAATTTGTTTCCTAGTGAGGATTTAATTATTTTTCACTTAATTTATGGAGTCAAAGTAAAGCTTTTGAAAGTTCCTTTTATTATAAACAAAATGTCTCATAATATTATGCATGCTATTGTAAATACAGTTAAAAGTATATCACAGAAAATGCAATTATTTGCTTGGGGTTGAAAAAGCAAATATGAATTTTAGGGGACCACATTGTTTTTCTATGTTTATAAAAGCAATATTCTTACTAAAGGCATATATGGGATAAATATATACTTGGAATTTGTTTTAGTATATATTCAAAATTGTGTTCAAACAGGGTACAATATTTTACCAATTTAAAAGAATTAGAAAGTACCTGGGGACTGGCTCCATGGCCAAGTGGTTAAGGTCACACACTCTGCTTCACCGTCCCAGGTTCACTGGTTTGGATCCCGGGTGTGGTCCTATGCACTGCCCATCAAGCCATATTGTGGTGGCATTCCACATAGAAGAACTAGAATGACCTACAACTAGGATATACAACTATGCCCTGGGGCTCTGGGGGAAAAAAAAGAGGAAGATCAGGAACAGATGTTAGCTCAGGGCCAATCTTCCTCATGAAAAAAGAAGAAGAAGAAGAGGAAATTAACTTTATACATTATTTAAAGGTAAGAAAGTACATGAACCATAAAACATTTTATAAAGTTAATGTTGAATATTAAAAGGTACTTCAGCTGTCTGTGTGTTCTTCCTTGCCTTGGAAATTGTAGATTTCAGAAATGGTTGAGCCTTTGAAGAACTACATTGCAAATTAACTTTAAATTAGTAAAAAGTAATTGTAAGACAATTCTCCATTAGTCTCTTGCATTTTCCGAAGGAGGCATTGACTACCATCTGTTTCAGACATTCTATTCAAGGATGCTTTTATGGCAAACAGCCTTGAAGATAGAGATACTGTCTTCCTCTAAGTAAAAAGGAGGCTTGGATACTGCCCATTATAAAAGATTCAGTTTCCATAAGCTCAAGGTTCATCTCCTGTAATGTAACCCATTGCAAATGGCTATCCTCGGCTCTCCTTGTGGTGTGTCTTGGGAATCGGTTTTTGGAGAAGATCAGCAGACTGATGATGCTCAGACTGCTGCTCTTGCTGTGAGTAATAACCCTTCCTCTTCTCTGAGCCAGGAGTCTTGTATCTTCTTCCATCACCTATGAAACTGTGACATACTAACTTACTAGCTTGCAAGTAGAGTAAAACCTCAGAATCTTTACTGTTCTTGTCAAATGGCATTGAAGTTTTACATAAATATGACATCTAGATTTTGTTTATATTTTGTTTGAAATCAATTGGAAATAGTTAACCAAAGTATTCAACAGTGTCATTTTTTCCTTGAAATATCTCAGCTTACAAAATGATCTTTGTATAGGGCTCCAGTCATGAATTTGCTAAAAGCATGTTGTGTACCTGGATGGAAAGCATTTAGAAACTTGTGATTTTGAACATTTAAAAGAAAAGAAACAAATATAACCCAAAGAGATGTTTTAAATGATTTTTTCTTTTCTTTAAAAAATATTTCTCAAAGAAAGTTACTCTTACTGGAGGCAAAGAGTCAGACCTTAAAAATATTTGGGCTGACATTTGCACATTGCAATAGAAAATTTAGATTTGAGAACAACCTTCATTAGAATTTATTCTGAGTTGCCACGTTATCTCAGTTAAAAAATATTATGTCTATAGAGAAAGGTAAAAGAGATAAGTACCTTCAAATCAGTTAAGCATATAGGCAAATTTGAGCAAGATTGTAAGACATTTATTAAAAACAAATAAGAACATATATTTTAAATTCTCAAAGAATAAGAAACACATCTTAGACATGTAAAGCTGAAAATTGGCTAAATTACTTGAATATGCATCAAAACTGTTTAATCTGCTTCCGTCGTTTATTAAACTTCAAATGATCAGTGTACAAATTACAACTGCTTTAACGTACATTGATATCTGTATATAGATGCGCATGTATACAAATGTGCATATATGCGTCATAAAATAGTTTTCTGCATGCCCCAAAGGGACACATTAGACTACATACCTGGAATAGCATAAAGCAAATCACTACATCTTACCCCTAAATATACCCTGTACTTGTAGCAAGAGCATGTGTTGCCATGGGGAAGATGACGACGTCGTCATCATTTAAATATGTCTGCCAGATAAACAAAGTATTAGGTGGCCAAATTTAGGTGCAATTAAGTTAAAAAAGTGCTGGTAACATTTTTTATAAACTGCTTTTAAGCCACTAGCTTATCGCATCTGAGTCTCCTCAGTTACATTGCACAAATGAGTCGCAAATAATCAGGTAAATGACACCAAATGATTTTTGTAAATAATCAGCTGTGCTTCATATGTAATTCGAGTCGATTTTTCAAAAGAATATAATTTCCACTTGACTGTATACTTGGATATTGTCCACTATCTAAGTCTTTAGATGGATTGAATAATTGATATACTGTCCTTTATGATATCTGAATAATACACAAACAGTCCCTGTGCTAAATTTCAAATTTATATTAATCTTCTTTTCTCTATATTAGATCATATTGACATTTCAATATTTAGTAGTCAAATGTTTTCATCAATGATATTAAAAGAAGTCATACTTTTTTAATATTATCTAAATTAAATAATAATTACAATTTTACACAATAATTAAAAAGTTGTGGATAACTTACTAATTGCTGTTTCAATGTTAAGTTTTAAATAAAAGAATCAGATTAATCTTTAGGGGAAAAAATGCAGTCATCAACTCAAGTTTCTAATTATTAAGTATCTTTAAGTCTAAAATAGTGTTTATTTAACATGTTAAGCAAAGACTTCTGAAGAAAAGTAAAGAAATATTTAATATCTATTGACATACACAGGATTACAAAATGCAGTTTGCATTATAATAAACCATGTTTTCCTTGAGTCAATTTTGTTCCTTTTGTCTCAGAATGACGTCAGTTAGACAGATGGTGAGATATTCATTTTCACTAGCATGAATATTCCATAAACAATGCCCATCCATAATGCCACTTGATGCACTAACCTTTCTAATATGCACATTTGTTTCCTATGAAATGTTTTCCAAATAATGGAAAATGCAAAACTTCACTAGTCTTTGTCATTGATTTTAATAAGCCTAAAACTTTTCTTAGCTTCTATTAGTTTTGAATATGGCTTAAAATTTTCAGGAAAAAAAGTTCATTGAAATCCAATTATAATATGGTTTAAGCTGAATTTATACTAAAACAATGAGAAACTTATTGACTCATTTTCAAGACATTTTTCTATCTAAACAGAATATTATAATTGACTGTGAAGGTGAATTATATGATGCGCCCTATGTTTAGTTTACGTAGTTCCTACACTGAATGTGCTGGATTTTGCAATTTTGCACCAGGAAGAAAAGATAACATTGTCTATCCAAGTTCATTCTAGCAGAGAAGAGAGTTATCCTTTCCAGGAGAGTCTTAAGTCCTTTGAGGAAAGAAGCGGTTATTCTTGCTGAGAATGAAGAGAAATTGACAGTGAAGTTTTGGTGGAGGCTAATGCCTGCCTTAAACATTGGACCCAATCCATGCTAATATATTTGTGTTAATTCAGAACCCTCTAGTTAAACCTAGATTGTAGTTTATTTTGTGGCTTTTTTTTTTTTTTTTTTTGAGGAAGATCAGCCCTGAGCTAACTATTGCCAATCTTCCACTTTTTGCTGAGGAAGCCTGGACCTAGCTAACATCCATGCCCATCTTCCTCTATTTTATACGTGGGACACCTACCACAGCATGGCTTTTGCCAAGCGGTGCCATGTCCGCACCTGGGATCTGAAATGGTGAACCCTGGACAGCCAAGAAGCAGAATGTGCGAATATGGAACGTGGTTAAGTTCGCACTTAACCCATGCACCACCGGGCCAGCCCATGTTTGTGCGTTTTTAAATAAAATCCTTTATTTACCCCATACCATAGATGTTGATGAAGTCAAAAGTTTTATTCAACATATATTAAATTTCTTTAACACTTCACAAAATGCAAGTCTTCTTTGCACAAGCCAATGTTACACCTAAAAAGCTGAAAATTGTATGAGTCGAATAGACTCTTTTCTACTAAGCCGTGTGGACCTTTCTCAGGAATTCAATTGGCAGTTTATAATTGCCCCCCCCCTTTCCTTGGTCTTTGATTTTATATTTGGGAATTTGTTAAGAGCCAGGGTGATCATGTTCAATAAAAATCTTACCTATCTCCCACAAAAACTTCTAGCTCTCATGTAAAACTTTTTAGATACACAAATTGATTGGAAAAGGAGACTGCATGGAAATCTCGGTTCCTCTTAAAATACATGATTATTAAAATTTATTTGACTAGAGAAAAAAGTCAGAAAGAGACCTAATTATGAAGGCAGAAACTACAGCTCCTGCCTGTTGTCTGCCTATCTTGGCTGTCATTTCTCTCAAATGAGTCACCCACCTTATTGCTATATCTTTCTGCAATAAATTCCATTGCTAGGTAGAGTGAAACTTCACTAGCTGAGTGCAGTTACAAACTGCTGACAGCTGGTACAGATGACCAGTTTCAACTTTCATGTGACATTTACCATAAATATTTAACAATGCAGACAAGTGCATTTTTAGCAATTTAATTATAAATTACCCATTTGGAATCATTTTTATTGATGGATTCATTTTGAAACCTCACCACTGCTCACCAAAGGATATACAGAGAAATAGTTATATATGGCCTACAACAAGAACATGTCATAGTATTATTTTCAGTGTCAGAGGCAATTTATCATATTTAGTAGAAGAAAACAGAGGTGCGCTCTTCAACACAATTATAATTATTCACTTTGTGTGACTAGGACACATGACCTGGTATATAAAGAGGAAACTAGAGTATTTGCTTTTCTTTATGACTAATTTGAAGTAAAGTGTATTATGTAACTGAGTGCATGCTTTTGGAGACATGAAATTTGAAATCAGTTTCAAAATGTTTGAATGTGGATAATTCTAAAACAAGATTTATGAAGTCTCATTAAAAAAAAGTACAGGATGTTTATAATCCTTGCACTTACTAAAGGCATAATCCACTTCTGGCAAATGTGTCCATAAACAAATGGTCCTGATGTTCTTTCACTTAGCCTAATAACATCCAGAGAAATCAAGGTGTAGACTATACAAACTATTAGCTTTTTGATGCATGGACTTTCAAAATGAGGACAAATCTTAAAATAATAGGAAATAAACTTAATTAGGTAATTGGACTAAAAGAAAATTGGTCAATTAAATATTCAATTTGCTTTACAGGTAAAATCATGGTTAACATGGGGTAAATAGTCAAATTCACGTGACTATCTATAGTAGATTCAAAATATTGGCCAATAGGTAGAGAGTTAAAAGCAGGAAAATTCAATGGTTTATTTTCAATGCCGTATCATGATATTTATTTTCTTGTTCAAGAAAGGCTCTATAGGTGCCTACAACATATACTAAGAGAAGCCATGGCCAATCAAAAAAATAAAATCTGCTATAAATATTATATGTTCAAAAATATTTTAAAAGGGTCTATACTTGATTTCAAAAAGTCCATTGATGGCTGCAGTGGATTGAGGATTTCTCGATGTCTTAGTTACTTTCCACTAACAAATAGACAATGACAGCACGTTGTTTGACTTGTGGAAAATATTTTTATTAGTATATAATAAAAAATCAAGAGCTTTTAGATAAAACCTGATGTCAGCCACTGGCACAGAAAGTAGAGGAGCAGACACTGCCACACCTTGAGAAGGACCAGGCAATCCTATTGCATGTGTATACTAGAAACATTCCTCTGATCCTTCTCTAAAATCATCTGCAGCCATACCAGGTTAATGTACATTAGGCAGAAGGAAATATCTAGACAATTTGAGGACTATTAGATATGATGTCTGAACAGACATTAATAAGAGGAAATCTAGAAAACTTTATTGTCCCCAATTAGAGGAAGGCTTATGAAAGCTAGTTCAAAAATGGAGTTCTAATTCATATACATCTCACACTGTGTCTGATGGGTGTTTGGGGACCAATTCTGTGGTTATTTCCAACCCCCAGGATACAATTAGGGCAGATACATTCAGTAACTAACCACTTCCTCTTATTGATTTCTTCACTTGTGGACTAAAAGTCATTATGAAGGGAACTTCCAAGTGGAAAATTTCCACTCTCTAGCCAATAGAGAAAATCAGAAACAGTGTGGCACCCCAGAGGAACTGGAATAATAAGCAACAGCATCAAAGACTCAAAGATGCAGAAGTATTAGCCCCCATCACATCTGCTTTCTATTAATGTGCTACTATTTAAAATACTACATCAGTCACGCTATGAAACAAAATTTAAATCAAAATATAAATTTAATCATTTCTGTAGGGCCCGGAGCAAGCAAGAGCTTTGTAGCAGGTCCAGGATACAGACAATCTTCTCTGTGATCTAGTGATGTTAGAGGCATCTGTGCTGGACTGGTGGTGTGTTATGTGGTGTGACTTTGAAGCTTCATTAGGGGAAATTTTGGTAGATCTCTAAAGTATTAGAGCAAGTCCATGCCTTTGGGGCACAGAACAGGTCTCAACCTGAAACTGAAGGCCCTGGCATAGTGCAGGACTTTGGTAAGAAATCACAAGGGGCCAATGGACACCAAGTGACTCTGCAATCAGACCTCCCTATCATGAACTGGTTATCATAAAACCAACTGAATCATAAAGTTATCCAGATGCAGCAGTAATCCACTGTATGATGGAAATGGCAAAACAGAATTGGACACAGTCAGTTCCAAAAAGCACAAATAAATTACAGGAACGTTTGGCACCAATTCTTTGATACATATCCCTATTTGACAGATGCATCTCTTTCATGTCATACATACGGATTATGTGGAGATTGTCTATGATCACTTAGGAGGAAAATATCAAACCTGATTCACAGAAGGGGCAGTGCAATACATTGTTGATGCTTGCCATAAATATGCTGTCCTCGTGTTATGGTGGCACTCTGTGCCACCCTGTGCCCTTGAACGTTGTCCTCCACATTGTGGTGTATATACTAAATCAACCATTGACATGTAGTGCTAGATTCAGGAAACAAAAGTTGTAAGTAGGATTAGCTCTTTTCGCTATCGCTCCCTGAGACCCATTTGCAGAATTTATGCATCTCATCCCCACAACCTTACTGGCGGCCATATCAGAGGTGTTCTTTTAGAGGAAATGACACTTCAATTGGGGACATAGTGAGGGTTCCACCAGACTGGAAGAAACAACTACTCCCTGGTCACTCTGGTGTCCTTCTGCCTGTAAACTAGCAGGTAAATATAGTAGTTACTACCGATGGGAAAGGTGACCCTGATTTCAATGGCATTCTAGAAGGATTTCTTCACAATAAAAGAAAGTTGTAACATGTCCAAAATGAAGAAGATTCACTGGGACAATTCTTGGTGTTTTCATGCCAAATGATAATTGTGAACAGCAACAGCAACAAACCAGGCCTTACACAGATAGGGAAAATAAGGTGTAAGATATTTGGGGGATAAAAATCTAGGTCACCCAACCAGGCAAGCAGCATAGACCATCTAGAATGCAGCCTGAGGGAGGGTAGGCTCTAGAATTGCTGGTAAAGACATGAGGTGATCACTCTCAATCAAGGCATCTAGACACGCTGCAGACAGTAACGATCCATAGCTTGTTCCATTATCCACCGCCCTTCATTTAATCTTTGTAGAAATTGGGGCAGCCACCACCTTGACTAGGACTTTGTGACAAATGGAGAATTTAATGACTAAGTGGCTGGGAGTAACGTAACTGGATGGATCTCTCTTCTCTTGTGTATCACTTCAAATCTTCTCCATCCCACTTCTTGCTCCTGATGAATTGGTTGGTTTAGTGCATTCGTCAAACAGCTCTTCACAGGTATAAACTGACAACATCTCTCCTCTGTCAAGACACACGTGCCTGGCATTTTTGGCTCTCAGGCTTATCTAACATAAAAATGTGGGCACCTTGACACCTTGGGCTACTTGGGCCTTCATTCTTGGGCAACTTAGAAATGAGGGCACCTTTGTGTCTAATGTGTTGTCCTAGATGAGGGAAGATAAGTGTATTTTTTAATCTGTTTTTTTTTTTCCTGGGCAGTGAGTGGAATTTAAAAAGTGGCGTCTCTGGGCCTGGCCCAGTGGCCTAGTGGTTAAGTTCACATGCTGTGCTTGGAGGGGCTGGGGTTCTTGGGTTTGGATCCTGGGCACAGACCTACGCAGCATTCATCAAACCATGATGTGGTAGTGTCGCATATACAAAATAGAGGAAGATTGCCAGTGATGTTAGCTCAGAAACAATCTTCCTCAAGCAAAAGGAGGAAGATTGGCAACAGAGGTTAGTCTGGGGCCAGTCTTCCTCACCAAAAAAAAAAGTGGTCTCTCATCCTACTGATGTTGTGAGAATCATTTGGTATATTTTTGTCTTTGATAGAATCTGCTTAGCTTTTTAGCTTTATCTCAGAGACTTTGGATTCATTCTTTGCTTCAAAATAAATCTTTAAAGAAGGAGAAGGGTTAAAGCCAATTTTTCTATCTAGTAGTCTTCTGATAGGTGAGTGCTTCTTTAGTCAGTTTTTTTTTTTCTATTATAAAAGCACAGGCTAGGGAAATAAAAACTTCCTGACAGCCCCAAGGTGCAGTATGCTTATAAATATTTACCTCAAGTTGACAATGGCAAACAGCACACCTTTCAGTGGAATGCAAGTTATTCTCATCTCTGAGAATACCTATCTTGAAGTCATAAGGAGAAAAGTTATTATGCAAATCCTTTGGAATATTTTTGCTCTTAAAAACTAACCAAGAGTAAACATAACTTTTGAAGGAGTGTAGCAAAACATGATAGGACTACAATTTGTAAGCAACATAGTTTTCTTTTATCTGTTGTTTATATTTACATGGCATTTCTCCTTTTGGCTCTACCGTTAGTGTATTTCCCATCTCATGGTATTTACTGAAGGACGTTAGCTGTGCGTTTAAGTCTGCACATAAAACTGAATCTTTTCTCATGCAAATTGCTCCAATATATACATACTCTTTAAAAATTTCTCCTTTTTTGTTAATAATGGCAAAAGATTTAGTTGGAGTAAACTCAGCATTTTACCTAATTAATTTATTCACTTATTAATAAATCAAAATTTTGGCAAATAATAAGTGTCATGAACATCCATCACATTTATATTGATAATACAAAAAAAAGGGCTTATTTTTAAGTTGAAAATAGAACACACTAAAGGAAAATGGAATATTTAATTGAAAAATTATTTGGAGCAGGAAAGTAAACATTATAAAAGAACAAAATACATCAATGGGCAGCATATTCAGTCTTAGCTTCTGAAAAATATGATTTTCAGAGCTTCTTGAAACACTGAACATCCAAGCATTTTAATACTGTTTAAAAACTGATGCTAAAACCCATGATTTAAGTCACATTTTAGAAAAAATAATTTCATGCCAGTATACAAAAAAGATCGTCAATAAGACAATTAATTAGGAGGCTAAAACACTGTGAAGGTAAAGGCAGGAGATAGCCAGGGCCTGAGCTAAAGTGATTCTGTGTAAATGGAAATTAAGATATGGACATCAAAAAGAAAACCTCATCAGGCCTGTGAAATAAAAAGATACTGGTTCAAAGTCGTTAAAAATACTAAAGCTGTCTCAGATATTTAATCTTGCTGTGCTAGACCAGCTGTGGTAATATTAACAAAAGCAGAGAAGTCAGAGGGATAGTTGGTTTTCAAACCTAATGCAGGGGGATTAGATTAACAAATGAGTAACTGTGCCACATAGGTTGTAAAGGGATTAAATAGTAACAGATCGATCAAGCTGATTTAGGAGTAAAGGTATATGGAGATTTATTCAGATTGCATATGAAATGCCATTGTGCCCTGGGATGGAAGACTCCTTTTTTCACTTCAGACCTTTACCAGTTTTGCTGAAAGGAATTATGAACGCTTCTCCAGGTGCCTCAGTACAGAGAACAAGGAAACGTGATTACAGCCAAGAGAACGTGATTTACAGATAGAGCACAGTTGCCCAAAGATCAGTCAAATTAGAAAAAGAGGTAAGCTCTTTCAAGCGTGTTTAAAAAGTAAGGCAACCGGCCAGAATTTTGTGAAGCAATTTGAGGGAACAAAGAATCTCATAGAAGACAACCGATAAAGAATCAGTACTCAATGTGCTTTGTGCAGGTGCAAAGGAAATCATAGCATTTTGGCTTATTAGTAATAAAGGCCTTGATCAAGGAGTGGACAGCTCAGTACTGTTGAGTTAGACAAGGGAAGAATGAGATCTGAATAAACAGATTCACACCGATGCAAATTAGAGTGGACCCATATCCAGTTTTGAAGCACACCATTCACTGTTTTAGCTTCCAGGTCCTAATCGAAATAACAAAAATTTTTGACTATATATTGTGACTTCACAAATATTTTATTTAGGATGTTATTCCCTGTGCTACAAGTTAGTGTATCTACTTACTGATAATATATAAAGGACAATTATGCCTGACCCAGGAAAGCAGATGCCCAGACATGGTGAGCCAATAAGAAACATTGAGCCTACAAAGTAGTGATCACTAGTTGTCATCTTTGTCCTACAAATTGTGTTAAGTTATAATCGTCGGGAAGACAGAACTCCATATGACACTAACAGTAAAGAGTGAACCTAGGGAACTTGATAATAAAATTATGTATAATATCCAATAATTCTTGAGCAATTTATGTATACAGTAAACGGTTAAAGTACTCATTCATAATATTGGATTTACTCCTGACAACAAGCTGGGATGTGGATGTTGTTACAACATCTAATTTACAGATGAAAAGATATGAGAAAATGAGTGATATGTTCAAAGTGACAAAGCAAAAAAAAAGGAGCCAGGATTGATCTCAGCTGCTCAGTTATATCAAAATCCAAAACCTTATCAAGAGTACTACATTTTCTCACAATGTGAGGTTTTCTTTAAGGTAATATGTTTCAATTTTGTGATATTAAATTAAAACTTTTAAACTTTTACATGTCTTCACAAATATATCTATATTAAATGTTATTATCACTGAGTTGCTAATAGTTACTAGGACTTAATAATTAATAATGGTTCCATAATATAGTTATAACTTAATTATATGATAAATACATCCTAGCTTCCATAAAATTAAATATAAATAATCGAGCTTAATGTTAACGTAGATGAATACTGGGACAGAATTGATTTTGGAATCTTCTCTTTTTCTTCTTGTTTTAATTGAGTAAGCCCTCAGGTTGACGATGGAGAAATTTTGAATTTGAGAGAAGGAAATTATGGCCTAATTTTGAGAGAAAGAAATCATAGTATGAAATTCACTAGCTGCTGATGAGGATTATCTTAGGCTGGTTACTGTTAAAAACTGCAGATGGGAAGAAGCTTAAGAGGAGTAGAATTTACTCACCCTTTGTTAAGAGACATTTACATTGTAAAGGAAATCTCCATCTGTAAAGTTGTCTCCCTCTCTGTCCCAGGAAGAAGGGGGGATGACCTTATCTCTAGAAACTGTTAATCAATGCCAAAGGCAAGGACTTAAATCTGCATCTTGCTTACTGTACTTGTGTGGTAATCTCCCATGATTGACTCCCCCTCCACCCCCAACATCCTCCTTTGTCTTTAGCTAAAAATAATATTTAAGGTGGTGGCTTCAGCCAGTTACTTAATCCAGTTTGATCCTTATCTAAAAATTCTAGAACCACTTAATAACCAGACCCCACCTGCAGTGATACCATTTTAATGACTTTTTTACATATTCTTTCCTTGTAAAGAGATAACTCACATACGTATGCCTTAAATTTAGCCCTTCCCTCAAAGCATGTTTGCAGCAGCTCTTATTGCCCATGGGTCCTGTCTGCATGCTATTCCACACTATTCTCTAAGTAAAAGAGCGCTACTGCCAGACCTTGAGAGTTCAAGAAATCCTTCTTTTGACTGCTTGGCTCACCGACCCCGCATCAGCTGCTATTTATGTATATTGCCGGAATAGTCTATAACCCATACCATAAACACAGGCATATCAGTCTTAAGTCTTCAGGCCCTTTGGTTTGAGAGCATAAGCTTTCAAATTTAGTGAAGTCTAATGATTCCTTCTAATTAATAGAAGACACACAAAGGGACATACAATTTATGAAGTCTTTTTTCCCAGCATTACAATTCACCAAAAATCACATTATTAACAAGAATTGTTAAAAATACTACTTCTCTAAGGTATTCTATACACTAAGCAGTTATTGTCACAGTTTAACACTCATGATCCCTGCAAAAGAAGTGGGACAAAAATATCCTGGCTACACTTGACAGATGAAAATAAATAAGGGCAAAATTCTAAAATATCGGGCTATCAAACCATCTGGGCCTGGGGAATATCAGTGAACTGGACACAGAACAAGTCACCTCAGTGATGACGGTGAGAAAATACCTGGGGGATTCACAAGAAGAGGCTTAAGTTACAGACTAGTTCTGCATAATAATAGCGACTGAGCCTTAGCCCTTGTTGCAGAAAAGAGGTTGGTTCCCAGATTACCCAAGGATGTAACAGAGAACTTCACAGGACAGATGGGAATCCTGAAGAAAAAAAGAAAGAAAAAGAGAGAAAAAAGAAAGAAACTGTACAGTTTCATGGACATTTTGGTGATACCTTTCATAATATGAATAGAGGCTTCGAGAGACAATGGAATAGGCTAAGTAACAGAAATTCTAACCGTTTTCAGTTGTCCAGAAGTGGCACAATTCCAAGGGCTCCTTAGGATGAAAACCACGGAAGTGCTTGAAGAGTGCACGAACCTAGAAGGCTTTAACACTGTACTTTGAATATTCTTTAATTTGCACAGATTGCATAAACTTTGAAACTCTTCAATATCAATAGCAATAATCCAGGACCTAGAAATTTCTTCATCCCCCTCTATTGTTTCCTGTTTGCGTTTTCAACTATGAAATCCACACAACTGAGTATTCTACATCTTGCAGTGTAGACCTTCAGTACAAATTTGTATGCAATGATGATTCAATACTTATTTTGTTATACTGTATATGCCTGAATATGTTACATTATAACAAATATATGAACGACTTCTAGGAGTCTCATATTTTCTACATATCATTGATTTATTCAGCAAATATTTATTAAGGACCTGTTATATAGTAGGCAAATAATAGGAAAATTTTAAATGAGACTTTAAATATGAAATGATCATTCACTTCTTTGTGATTCTATATGACTTCCAGGTAAGACATTTAATATTTTCATACTTAATAATTTGCAAATTAGCATTTTCTTATATTAGAGTGTATATTCCACATTTTTATGTGTGTAAAGCCTGTTATATAAAGCTCAACAGATATTTAATAAATGGATGACGATGTACTATCATAATTTTACAGTAATGAGGTGGATCTGAAATACAGAAATGTTTTATCCTTGAAATTTATCTGACACTCTAATAACTTCTCTAAATTACCTAATAATTATTTAATAAATGATAATATCTCCATATTACCTTTTCCGTTATTGACTTTATGTTTTTTAAACATTCTAATCTTTATGGGAGGTTTAAGGTTTTCTATTTTATTCACCTCATTCCAGCCACCTAGAGGATGAATGATTTTATGTGGATAGATGACAAATGCCGTTATCCAGGAGGATTGGATTCCTAGGGAAATACATGAAGGATTGAAAAAAAGAAATCGATCGGTAGCTCCTTTTGTAGCTCAAGAAAGCATCTCTCCATTCTTGCTCTTGAAGCCTTTCTAATTTGGGTCATTGTTTGCTTAATAGTCTATGCAAATAATACAAGCCTCGTGGTGTCTTCCACTTGGGAAGACAAACCCATGCTTGAAATATCTCCTAAAACAAAAGTGGCATCAAAAATAAAGGAGAGACTGAATGATTGTCTTTGACATGCTTCTTCGATCTTCTGGGGAAAAAAAGGATTTTTTTCCCCATTATTAAAAAAAAATCTAATCTATATCAATTTCAACACCAACTCAATAAGAACTTGAGGACTAACATAAGGACGTAGTATGGATTTGTATAGAGCCAAAATGATTCTTCCCACCATATAGTTAGTTCTGGTTATTTTATTGTGGAGGATATATAGATTGTTTTCCTTAAAGAAAATCCTATTCAAAATTCCAGGTTTTCATTTCTATAGTGCAGGACTGGAATATTAAAAATTTTATTTCTAAGAAGTCCTTGGAGCTTATATCTAATTTAAATTTTTGTGGGGCCGGGCCGGTGGCACAGCAGTTAAGTGCACCCATTCAACGTTGGCGGCCTGAGGTTCGCCAGTTCAGATCCTGGGTGTGGACATGGCACGGCTTGGCAAGCCATGCTGTGGTAGGCGTCCCCCATATAAAGCAGAGGAAGATGGACACGGATGTTACCTCAGGGCTAATCTTCCTCAAAAAAAAAAATAAATAAATAAATAAATAAATAAATTTTTGCAAGGCAATGCTTTCACTGGAAACTTGAATTAAATATGAGTTTACCTGAGAGAGATGAGTGGGAGATAAATATATCCCTTATGCTGGTCAGCTAAAGAAAATGTAGGAGTCGAGAACTAGATGCTGAAGAAGCAGTCCTCTGGCAATATTTTTGTTCTTCGTAGGAGTAACAGGTTCTTTGGCATCCTGGTCAGTACTGAGACACTGGGAATTATTCTTGGAAATCCAGCTTATTATCTCTCTCTTCAGTTCTGCCCAAAATTCAGTATATTTTTTTTAAATTAAATCCTCTTACCATAAAACTAGCCATGTTGTAATTCATTCTCTGCAACTATACCTTATCTGTACCTCCAGCATTATGACAACTGTACTTTTGTGAGCTCATAGTCACATTTTGATAAACAATATAAACTACATGCCTTTTCCTTATATCCATCTACCAATTTTCTTGGGAATCTGATTCTTATTTAAGAGCCTTAAGAGGTAAATACTGGGCCAGACACATAGTAAGTACCAAATGAATATTTTCTGCTTCACTACTCTGTAGCTTGTCTGCATAAGGTTTTAAGGCACACCGTAACAGTCCAGGACATGCTTTCCTTTTTTTGCTTTTGCAGCTCACACAATGTGAAGCATATCATTCTTAGTCAAAGTGTATTTACTCATTTTTCTATGGAGTGTGGGCTCCTTTACAGAATTTCAAAAAAGACAATCCTTCTCCTACTCTACTGAGATCTAAAATACTCTGGAAAACTTGAATCTGGTGTTTTTAAATTAGTCTATTTGCTAAAGTAATATTTCTAGGAATTCCATCATATGCTCATATCACATATGCTATAATAATACTTGTAAGAATTGTATTATAAACTAATATTATAAAAATGCAGTTCTAGTAATGTTTGTAGAAATTGTAAGTTAATATTACAAACAACACATTATTTTGAATGTTTTCGCTCTTAGCTCTGCCAAAACTTTTTGTAGCTAACCACCTATCTGGCTAGTCTACCCACTTGGACATGCCCAAAGTTGACACAATATGATACAATTGTCCAAATCAGAAAAAGGAGAATTTGGTCGGTAAGCAAAAAGCCTTTCAATTTTTTCTTTATAGAAAAGTAAGCCTCATAATGGTATCTTTTTGTGAGCTCATTATTGCTGACTATTTACATCTTTTGTTTTATTATACTTGCACCTTTATTTCAGCTGCCTGTAAAACTGACCCTGTGGAAGAAGCATAATGATTACACTACTCAAGGTTAAATTGCCATAAACCAGGCCCTAACAGGTGTGCTTTGCACAAACAGCATAAACAGTAACGACTTTGTATAATTTTCAGCATTATCATCAACTCCTAATCAAAATTATCACTCATTTTTGTTTTGAAGTGTGAAGCTATGTACATACACACTATCTGGGACCAAATTCCCTCCTAGATCCTTTGAGAGAAATGATTGAATTGAGCATGCACACGACAAACCCTGCTGGGTGAAGGCACGTGGAAGAAAAGACTCCACAAATACCACCAGTTAATCATAGCACTTTGACGTTTTTATGTTTGATGGCGACCTGTCCCCTTGGATCCATTACAGGAACTTTAACTGTTATGAAATAATTTAAGTCACATTTCTTAAGTGGTGCATCTTACTGTCTATTAATTCAATCAACAACACTCCCCTTATGCTTCTAAGCCCAGTTTTTAAATTGAACCTAAAGTTTTGTTGTTGTTGTTCTCCTATTGTTTGACATGTTGTATTGAACATTGCTTGTCTTTATTTCTAAAATCATATTGTTTAGACAACTTTGAGCTTTCTCTGATTTGGAAGAGATGGCCCATGAGAAACTCTCCAGCCAAATATGAAATCAATTTCTGTGATTTAGATATATAAGCCAAAATCTGCCCTGATTTCTTACCTTAGAGGACTAGAGACAAAAATTTAAATAGCTTAATGGCTATCTCCTCTTAAGCAGGATAGGATTTAGACCTGGCAAGAACAAAGTTGCTGTCTTCAGGAGTTCTCCTTTCTGGGCCCTTAATCATCTCACTTAGTTCTCCAGCAACAGAGATACACCCAGTAAAAGAAGGTACACCAAACCCTATTCTTACTACAGATGACCACTGGGGACACAGATGATTCTACTTTCTATCAAACTATTCCCATTGCACCCTCTTGAATTCCCAGTATTGGTTAAGACAGTGAGTCAAGGATGTTTTCTTATTCATCCCATGAGGTGTCTGCTGCAAGTCAGGGATGCTGTCTAAGAAAGCGAAGGTTAGATGTTTGGGGGTTATTTTTGTAGACTTAAGCTTGGATCATACATTGACCTTAGTTTAACTATCCATACAATCTCAGTAGGAACGGTCTGAGCCATTCACCTTTAATCTTTCCTGAGACTTTAAAAAAATCACCTCTA
Organism: Equus quagga; assembly: GCF_021613505.1. Classification (NCBI taxonomy): domain Eukaryota; kingdom Metazoa; phylum Chordata; class Mammalia; order Perissodactyla; family Equidae; genus Equus; species Equus quagga. The sequence goes on from NC_060272.1 coordinate 25,426,392, forward strand.
CTGAGGTTTTATAAGATGTATATTTCATGAAAAACCTGTAACAGAATAAGTTCACATATGAAGAAGAAATGTCCAAAACTTTCTATCTTGATACTTGGAAGGATTTAAAACAGCATTTAAATGTCTCAGTTCTTTAATAGATAAATGACGGTGAGACAGTATAAATGATTTATTTACAGGCGTGCTATTAGTCTGGGCTGAACCAGCATTCTAGTCTATAGCCAATAGGTGAATATTGATATATTCACCATTTCTAAATGTATTTTAGTCATTTTCTCTATAATATAAGTATTTCAAATTACTTACAAGCCATTACAACAGCACATTCTACAATGGACAAAAAGATAATTTGGCAAATTATATTCAGTGATATCACTCTTTGCTGCTTAAAAGTATAACTTCAAGACTTCAAGTCAATTTACTAAAATTTAATTTTATTATTGCTCAGAAAAAAATCATTGGCACATTTACATTTATAACAAAGTAGACTTAAGCCAAATTACCAATTTTATCATATTGGAGATTGTTTCCATAGATAAAAGTCTATTTTACAATTTGTAAAATTTCCAAATGACTATTTCATGTGTCGTAAAATGATTTTACTGAATTAACTATAGAGTACTCTTTTTCTTGAATTTATGAATTCTGGTAATAGACTGAAACTCAAAATAATTTAGAGCAATATGTTCTATTTTAGAGTTATTCTTCAATAGCATCAAATAAAAATATAAATTACTAAAATGTTCCATTGAGTATAATGCATGAACTTGAATACAAAGGACTTCTATGTTTAATATTCTATAATGCATCACATGGACTAATTTACCTGTAAGGCTAAGTTTGAATACCAAAAATATGAAAAAGTGTTTGAATAAAGATAAATTTATTTCTGCTTATTCATTGTATAACATTGTAAAGTCAGAGATATATTAAATTTAAAAGAAGTTATTTTATCTTTTTCAAACCTGAGTAGTAAAGGTTTTCTTACCAGAGTCACTGCTTTCCTTCAGGAATATAGTCAGACAGTTTAAGATGAAATTATTCCATAGGGAAAGTCAACTGTTTGAGCCAGGAACTATGTTTGTATCATATTTATTACAATTGTATTTGATAAGTGTAGTATTTTAATTCCTATTTCATTGATGAGGAACTGGAGCTTACAGCAATGTTCTTCTCAATGCCACACTCTTATTATTTAATATTCAAATTGATGGTCATCTCACTCCAACACATAAGATCTTTTCTCTAGAGATTTCAGCCTTTCCATCTCTTAAATTCAAAAAGGATCTAAAAATAGTAATACCTGAATGTAATAGCTATTGACATTGCCTAAGATATCCAACAAGAGAAGGATGATAAAAGCATTGTGGTAAACAAAAGAAATATATTATTTCACAGTCATCAAAAATTAAGATCTAATGATATGAGGTCTGGAATGAACTTCAAAATAATTATGACAGGTGAGTGGGTAGGAATATAGAGGAAATAAGACTGGTCATGTATTTGGTAACTGCAGACAGTGAGTAATGAGCACATTAGTTTCAATAAATTAATCTCTGCTTTTTATATAGGTTTTCAAGTCCTTATATTTAAAACAAATCAGGATTACCAAGAACACTTAATGAAATAGGAAAACCCTATAATATATTCTTAAGTAAAGAGGAAATAGTTAAAAATTACGATTGGCTTAACCCTTTTTGGACCTATCTCTGCAGAGAAATATACCAAAATGTTGGAGACGACAATGTCCTCCATCTGTGGTAAAATTTTATAGAGTATTTATTGTCTTTCTACGTTTTTGTTCTTTGTAAGTCTTGCCCTCAGTACACATTATTGCTTTTTTTACTTGGAAAAATAAGCATGGTTAAAAGGACTAAGTATTGGGATTTTTGTATCAAAGTTCTTTAAAAAAATGAAAAAAGAAAGCAAATTGAGTAAAATACTAAATTTCCATAGATAATCTTATTAACAAATTAGACATAAGCCATTTAACTATTTTATAACTCTCTCACATTCAAAATAATAAGTTGGTCTGAAACTTAAATGTTATGCTCAAATTAATTTTTCCATAAATTTTGAGTGTATATGTTTGGCATGATAGACAAATCATTAACTTTACCTATTTTAATCTTTTTTCCTGAGTAAAACAGAAACTTTTTGAAATGGTACTAAAAAGAAAACATCTTTTAAACTTCATTTAGTGATTTATGCAATGTTCAAAAATCTAGGGATAAAAATGTCCATTGACTTCAGAGAAAAGAAATAGAAAGATTACTCATCAATTTTGTGTGATGATATGTTCTTCATGTACTTGAACCTCTCTTCATAAAAATGATGAGTTTTTTCTTTCTCTCTCTTTTTTTTTTGGTGAGGAAGATTCACCCTGAGCTAACATCCATTGCCAATCTTCCTTTTTTTTTGTTTTGCTTAAGGAAGATTAACCCGGAGCTAACACCTGTGCCAGTTCTCCTCCATATCTTGTATGTGGAATGCCTCTACAGCATGGCTGATGAGCAAAGTAGATTCACGCCCAGGATCTGAACCCAAGAACCCAGGCCATCGAAGCAGAGTGCACTGAACTTTAACCACTCGGCCATGGGGCAAGCCCCAAAATGATGCTATTTTAAAGAGAAACAAATCATTTTGTCCGGATAAAACTACCAGTTAAAATGATATGCTTATTATATTAGAAGAAAACACTATTTGAATAATATTCTATACATTTGCATCCAGGGAGAATTATAACTTCTCCTGTAAACTTTTAGTTAAGCAAAAGGCTGAAAAATAACACGGAAATGTCTCCAAAGGCCCACTGTTATTATGGGCCATTCCTCCTCCTCTGTTTTTAATGTTCTCAGTCTTTCGGGGGCTCAGCTCAAGTAGAGCTTACTTATAGTCCATTCCTCCCTTGTGCTATGGCCCCTAATAAGTAATGCTTTCATGGTCCCATGATTCTCAGGGCCCACTCTAGACAATCTCTTTCAATATAAGTGGGTCTTTCTTCAACGCCCCATTAAAAAGTCTGCATAATTTCCATGGTTCACATTCTTTAAACAGAAAGGTATAAAAACTACATTTATTTTGTCTTTTACCCAGTGTTTTGGCAGAATTGATTATTTCTTCCCATCCCTTACTGTGAAATATTTAAGAAAAATCTTATTTCTTCATGTTTGTTTTCAAAGATCCCAGAAATTATTGAATATATTAAAAGTATTTAAAAAACATTTGTCAGAAGATGAATAAATGAATGTATAAACAATTGATTGAAATTATTAATGCATGCATGTGTCTTAAAATGCTGTCTTTTCCCTGAAATTGAACAAGACTTATCTTAAAAAAGTAGTAGGAAAGGAGAAAAGAAAATTATATTCTAATTAGGAATTCATACTAGTATGAACCTTGAGAGAGTACACATACTTCTTTGACCCAAAAATATGCTATGTTTTGTTAGAATGGTTGCACTTGGGAAAAAATATCTTCAAGACTCTGTCCAAATGATACTGTGGATGAGAATGATGGTTGTTGCCAAGATCCAGTTAAGAAATGATAGTTACTTTCCCCCCCAAAATGTAATAAAAGCTTTCTTAGGGAATTACCCACTTAGAGCATCAAATCGCTTCTGTATGTACCCTCTATTTTCCTGGACACCCCAACTTTGGGGATGTATGCATCTGCAGGTGTTTACCCTCTTCTAAATAGGAATGATTGAAAATAACAGGCATTTACAATCTTAAAATAATTTAAGCATTCTGGTCTCAATATTTTTATTTGTAAAAGGAGATGGATGGGTTATGGAATCTCAAAGATTCCTTTCAGTAATAAAATTCTTACTTTCGGATTTTTCAGACTGAAGAAAGGGAAACTTTTACCAATAGGCTCCTATGATTTCTTTTATCTAGTTCAAGATATTAAAACTGTTGACTAAAGCGTCATTACTGCCTTCATATTCCCATTTGAGCCTATTCAAGCAGGAAATTAAATATTTCCGTGCAAATGCGTGTTTGCTTTCCTCTTTTTATATAGATCTTAAAGAAAATCTGCAAAAAGATGACAAACATACATTCTCATACAGAGAAAATTTGATGCTTATGTAAAATCTGATCTAGGTAATCTGCACTACTTAACAGTTGTGCAACATAGCTCTATTTTTGGCATTGGGGAGTAATATATTCTGATTTTGCAACAAATTTAACTGTGTATCTATTCTTTAATAAGTTATTATTAAGTTCATTTTCTTCCATAATTAATTGATAGGGAGAGGAAGCTTGGAGATATTTGAACCACTGGAATGAGGTCCATCACATTTGAGACTCCGTTTTTTTTCAGACTTTGTTTGACACAGTGAAAGCACAAAGGCAAAGTATAAGAAGGAACCCGTGTTGCATTTCTTATTGTTGCTTTTTTTTTTAATAACTTGCAATAGGTAAAAACATCACTCACATTCAAAAGGGGCAAGTGATGGTTTCCATTTTTTTTTTTTATATAGGGAACCACAGATGTAGACATTATGTTGGTAATTTCTTTAGGATTTTATGGAAATTAAAAATTGCTGATATAACAGAATGTTTTAATATTTATTTTGCAACTAATTTTACCCCATCTAAATTAATTCCTTCGCAGAGTCCTATGCATTGACACTTTGCACAATGCCTTGCAACCACTCAACAACAGGTAATTTTGGAATTGATGATGCCACAGTTTATATCGCTGATCCAAAATGAATGATTTGATTGCTTGGTGTAAGCTTGGCGATTTAGATTCACAATTGTAATTTCTTTTTATATAAATCCTCTGTCTGATTTATTGCAAAAAGGGAGAGTTAATAATAATATCTTTATTCTCTTTTGTAGAAGCAAATTAAGTGTGACTTCTTAGAAACACGATTAGACAGTAAGCAAAGTTATTTGCTTAACTCGTCTCAATTATATTAAAATTATTTAATGTACTAACAGTTTTATTGACTATCCAAATTTAATCTCATAAATGATATTGTAGGAAATTATTCCAGTTTACAAAATTAAGGCAATAGCAGTCAGAAATTTGGGGAACAATAAACAATGTAGATATAGGCGAAAATTATCTCAGTGTATTGAAAATTTGAATGTATTGCCTTTGCTAAGAAATTGTTAAACCCAGAGAGACAGACTTTAGCTCTGCACTAAAATTTGACCGAAAATATTTCTCATTTGGCTCTTATGGGTCAGAATCCCATACTTGAAAAAAAACTATTCTGTTATTCAATTTTCAAGCAAACTTATATTTAGCTCTGATAGCAAATAGTTGAACCAACACAATTTCCTGAAATCCAAAAATTAAATAAGATGAGACAGATAGTAGGAATTTCATTTTCTACACGTTGTAATAATAGTAGAGACAGCAATGTTTGGCAGATGTTGCTTGATGAAATTACAGTACCCTTGAATGAAATACTTAACAAAAGTTCATTTGATTCCAGCAGCCAGAGTAAAGAGGACTGGATCAGAAGTCACTGTTTCTTATTAGCTGTTGACTCTCATACAAGTAAATAAATTGCTTAAGTTTTGTATTCTTAGGAAAGTTTTGTGAACTTGATTTTACAGAAACTTGGATTTCCTTCCCCAATAAAATCATGGGGGCTGAGGAAGTCTATAACTTTTTTGGAAGAATTTCAATGATAATAGACTCATTTTTTCCTGAAGAAACAGACTTTTATTGAACAGCTTCTATGTGTTGGACACTTGGCTGTTTTTATTGCGGAGAGAGAGTGTTTTGCAAAGGTTATAGGCTTTAGCAGTGCTGTCCACTGAAACTTTCTGAGAAGATAGAAATGTTCTATCTACATTGCCCACTACAGTAGTCACTGTCCACATGTGCTGTGGAGCACTTGAAATGTGAGTAGGTTGACTAAGGAATTGAATATTTAATTTTGTTTAATTTTTATTAATTTAAATTTATATAGCCACATGTAGTACTATGCACATATTGGACAACACAGCCCTAGAACCAGACTTGATCTCCATGCGTCTTCTCTGCGTTACTTAACTTCTATAGGTCTCTGTTTTCTCATGTATAAAATGGGGTTAATATATAAACCATCTCTCGAGGTGTTTGTATGGATTAAATGAGTTTTTGAATGATGTGGCCAGAGTAGGCACTAAATATGTTTACTATAAATTAATTCTCACAAGAGACTATCACCAAGGCTCTAGCATCCACAGTTCACAGAAAAAGAAACCATAAGCAAGATAAATCATTTCACTGTCCAAGGGCCACAGATCCTAGAAGTATTGGGACTTGTGTCTGCACCCAAGTAGCATGACTCATTAATTATTCTATCCTGTTTTTCTGCATGGACTCACTCGTCTGTCAATGGTGATGGATGTTAGTACTTTTACCATCTTTAGTGGACTCCATTCTCCTTTTCTCTGTGCCTCATAGACGCCATGGAGTCCTTCTGCTGTACACATCTGCTGCTGAATACTCAAGTATTAAAGGCTTTCTGCCCTCAACTGCTTCTGACGCCCCGGGCTTAGACCGGTGTTCAGATGAGGGTCTACCAAGCCAGAGTGCTGTTTAGAGCCTGATGTTTTACAGGGAATCGTGAAGCAGTTCTTACAGCTTTACTTCCACCCAGACACAAGGCCAGCGTAATTGAGTAGAAAGCTGATTCAATCGAGCAACACCATGCAGTACTCAGAATCACTCTGGCTCCCTGACTACAGGTTTAAAAAGTAGACCTGCATTATTTTTCTCCTGATGAAGACCTCTTTTGCCAAAAGCTATGCAGTGCTTCATGGAAGTTTATACTTATAACATGTGCCTTACCAACTTATCAGTCATAAATCTTAGCCTAGATTCCTGTGAAGCCCCTGATCAAGAAGGCTATAATGTTCCCTTCTATATGACCAAACTTCAGACAGGGCTGCTTCTTTTTTTAAAAATTTTATTTCATTGTGAAAAGAACACTTAACATGAGACCTACCTTCTTAAAGTTTTAAGTGTGCAATCCATTATTGCTGAATATGTATTTGATGTTGTACAGCAGACCTCTAGAGCTTACTCCTCTTGCTTGACCAAAACTTTATGCTTGTTGGTTATTAAGTCCTCAGTTTTTGCTCCCTGCATCCCTGGCAACCACAATTCCAATCTTTGATCCTATAAATTTGACTATTTTAGATATCTCATATAATTGGAATCATGCACTATTTCTCTTTCTGTGATTGGCTTATTTTGCTCATCATAATTTCCTCAAGCTTCAATTCTATTGTCACATATTACGAGATCTTCATTTTTAAGACTGAATAATATGCTACTGTATTTATATACCACATTTTCTTTATCCATGCATCTGTTCACCTGTTAATGAACATTTAGTTTATTTCAACATCTTGGCTATTGTGAATAGTGCTGCAAGGAACATTGTAGTGTTAATATCCCTCCAAGATCTTGATTTTAATTCTTTTCAATAAATGCCCAGAAGGGAGATTGCTGGATCATATGATAGTTCTATATTTGTTTTGGGGGAACTTCCATCCTCTTTTCCACAGTAGTCGCACTATCTATCTTGCATTCTCACCAACTGTGTGCAAGAGTTCCAATTTCTCTACATCCTTACCAACACCTGTTGTCTTTTGTATTTTGCATAATAGACATCCTGACAAGTATGAGATGATATCTCATTGTGGTTTTGATTGGCATTTCCCTGATGATTAGTGATGTTCAGCAGTTTTTAATACACCTGTTGGCCATTTGTATGACTTCTTCAGCAAAATGTCTATTCAAGCCCTTAGCGCAGTTTTTGATCAGGATATTAGGTTGTTTTGCTATTGAGTTGTAGGAGTTCTTTATATATTGTTGACACTAACCCCTTATCAGATATGATTTGCAAAACTTTTCTCCCATTAAGTTTGTGGCCTTTTCATTCTGTTGATTGTTTCCTTTGCTACAAAGAAGGTTTTTAACTTGATATAGCCCCACTTGTTTACTTTTGCTTTTATTGTCTGTGCTTTTGGTGTCACAGCTATGAAGTCATTGTCAAAATCAATATCATGAAGCTTTTCCTTTATGTTTTCTTCTAGGAATTTTACAGTTTTGGGTCTTATTTTTAAGTCTTTAATCCACTGACTAGATTTTTGCATATGGTATAAGATAAAAGACAGCCAAATAGAAAAGGAAGAAGTAATATTGCCCCAATGGCATATGACATGATCCAATAAATAGAAAACCTTAAAGATTCCATTAAAAAAACCCTGTTAGAACTAATAAACATTCTCAATAAAGTTGCAGGATACAAAATCAACCTAGAAAAATCAGTTGTGTTTCTGTACCCTAACAACAAATAATATGAAAAGAAAATTAGAAAAACAATCTTGTTTACAATAGCACCAGAAAGAATAAAATACTTAGGAATGAACTCAACTAAGGAGGTGAAAGACTTGTATACTGAAAACTACAAAACGTCAATGAAAAAATAAGACACAAATGGAAAGATATCCTGTGTTCATGGATGGAAGACAATATTGTTCAAATGTTAATACTACCTAAAGTCATTGGCAATTTAACATAATCTCTATCAAAATCCCAATGGCGTTTTTTTATAGAAATAGAAAAAAACAATTCTAAAATTCTTATAGGACCACAGAAGACTTCGAATAGCCAAATAAATTTTGAGAAAGAACAAAGCTGCTGTCATCACACTTCCTGATTTCAAAATATATTAGAAAACTATAGTAATCAAAACAGTGTGGTACTGGCACAAAGGCAGACATATAGACCAATGGAACATAATAGAAAGCCAGAAATAAGTCCATGCATATATGGTCACCTGATCTTTGACAAAAGTGCCAAGAATATACACTGAGGAAAGGACATTGTCTTCAACAAATGGTGTCAGGGAAACTGGATATCTACATGCAAAAGAATGAAATTGGACAGGCTTCTTGATTCTAGGTACCAGACCTCCATTTTCTTAGAGCATTTACTTTAGAAAATTTGTAATTGTAAATTCCTTTTCTATCTCTTTGAGATGTAAATCTTTTAAAAAGCCTATTGCCAGCTTTTCAATCTGGGGCAATCTTTCTCAAGGACCTGGGACACATATCTTTGAAAGGTAGTCATCAGACAAGATAGCTCCTCATCTCCCAGTCTCTGTGGGAAAAGTAGGAGCCTAACTTCCCTGGGCACCATGCCCTGAGATGTAAAACCATCTCCTGTTATGAAGACAGGAGAAAGCTTACTTTTCCTTTGGGTAAAGCCAGTGAGCAAACACATATGGTCTATAATCCCACCACCCCAGCTCTTAAACTCCTCCTCCCTTTGTTTCAACAGAGCTGAGTATCCAGGCTTGGTCCACTCACTCTCCCATAATGCTTGAAATAGTGCTGCAATGAAATCATTATCTGTTTGCTCATCTTGTTTGGTAAGATAGTCTGTAACATTAAAATATATGAATTTACAAGAAAGCATCCATCTTTAAAGTATTACATAGCATAGTGGATGAATTCAGGTAGTGAGATTACATCACACATAGTGCAGCAAACATTTTAAATTTCCATTTAATCATCTTTACTCTTTCCACAAAATGCTCTCTCTATGGCAGCTGCTATGTCCATGTCATCCTTCTTTTCTCTTTTTACCACAAACCTGTCTTTCGAAAATCACCTTAACTCACACTGGCTTTGGATTGCTTGCTTGCTTCAATTTATCTGGAACACCTTTCAGTTAGCATGTCCTACTAATCAATACAAGAGCTAGACAAACTGAATTACTTTTAGCATTCCCTGGCAATTTTAATTTGATAATTATTATAACATCATAAAAAACTTATGATGCAAATAACAAAATAAATGGGCATTGGCGTATTCCAATAAAACTTTATTTACAAAAACAGGAGGCCATCAAGATTTGATCCATAGCATATAGTTTGCCGATCCCTGTTTCTAGAAGCTATCAATTTTTACTAGACAATACAATAATAACAATCGTATTGATTTCACTGCCTCCAGACTTGAGTGATTCCATCCTTTAATAAATAATCATGTATTGCAGAAGTGAGAGCTGTCTGAATATAAAATTGACTTCCATCAAACATACTGACTTTGTTAACATCGCTGTGTTTAGACATATTTGGTTTGGCTATTGCAGTAGAAACTTGAGAATGAGGTGAAACCTTTTCAAAGATTCAGTTCACTTCCAACTGTTTAAAGTAAGGATTCAGTGAAATGTTGTATAGCTCCACAGAAGGCCTGGGGAAAGAGTTAAAATTAGATGAGCACATTTTCTAAGTCCTCCAAGATGAAATTATTGAAATAATCTCTAAGGGATTTAGTTCTGGGTTTTGAATTTAATCACATGGAAAGTTTTCAAGGATATATATATATATATATTGCATTTTTTATATGTAGAGAAAATCAAATTTATTGAAAGAATAAAATAATATTCAGGCATATGTGACCTATTAGCCTAGGGAATAAGATAATTGACATATTGAAAATAAAAACAAGTCAATTCCAGAGACCCGTGCAAAATGAAGTTTTAAAAATATGGCACGAGACCAAGAAGTGGTTTCGGAGGTAACATTTGAGGTTTACATACCTTAAAACTTATCTCAAAATATACAAATTAATAAATACAACAAGGCATGCAAAACATGGCACAATGGTCACAAATGTTTGTCTTTGCTCCATCCAATAGTAAACAAATAAAAACATTTTTGTTTTTTATAAACTGGTAGGTTACAGGCTAGTGAAATTAACATAAAGTTGAAATCTAAACCTAGAGTAAAGGAAGAAGATAAGAGGCGAATCATGTTCTCTTTAGAACTCCTCCTCACAAAGACTCGGTAACTGGAAACACCGGTAACTCATGCTTGAACACAGTGTAGCTAACTCTGAATAACTGGTGCTAAACCTTTAAAAAGACCCAGAAATTTCTTTGCCCACATCTTACATCATGCCACTAGCCCTTATCCCCTTTTAGTCTAGCACCAGAGGTTTATTCTTTGGGAGCTGGAAAACAAACAGATTCTGGGCATTGGTCCAATTGAGGGCAGTGGTAAGTAAACTTATTGAGAGTGAATACATTCAACATGAGGACCATTATCTCCCTACTTTGCTAGGCCCCCAGGACACCAACAGCCAGGACTATACCTTCTAGATTGGTAACTAGAATATTAATCTGTGGAGGACTGACTATGCCAAAAGATTATCTACACATAGGAACATTTGCAGACTCTGCAAAGAAATACCAGTGAGCTTGCCCAATAATCCTTTAAAGAAACTCACCAATCACCAACACTGCAAAAACATATAGAGCTTTCTTTTGCCATTTGATGTCTTACTCCTACACAGAAACATATAGCCAATGATCACCAAATAGTTGAGGAATGCCTCCAACATAAAAAAAATGAACCTGAAAACAAACAAGCCTAAAAAGGGAACTTGTAGAGAATAGAATCCAGGCAAAGAGTTAAAGCCAAATTAAGCTGAAGTTGAAGAAATACTCATGGGAGCAGAATCAAGACAAAGAAAGGGCACATAAAAAGGGGGATGATTTTAAATTATACTTTAAAAAGTATAAAATTTAAATAATATTAATTTCAGAAAGAACAGAGATGAAGGAGGGGAGCAAAATATTTCCCCAAACTGAAAGAAATGCTCACTATATTAATGTGAAATTTCAGGTCACTTGAAGTAAGGAAAAAGAATTCATGAAGTCTTGGGCAGGGGGATAAAGGCGAATAATGTACAAAGAATCTGAAATAGTAATGCTTTTTAAACAGCCACTTGGGAAATTAGGAAAAAAATGGATCTTTTCCCTCAAAATTATGAAGAAATATGATATTTAATCTAGAAATCTAAATTATCAATTAAGATGAGTTATTAATTAATTTATATAAATTATCAATTAAGAGTGAGGGCAGAGAAAACACCGATAAGCTAATTCCCCCAGCTTTAATATCCTTTGCTTTGTTTCCCAAAAGATTATAAGGAAAAATTTGATTAACAAAAACAAAGAAGCTCCAGTAAAACAAAGTTAATGTAGGGAATATCTTCCTCACATTGGGATTAAGTCCTTGTGTGATTCAGGGCCAGTGTCTCAAAACTGAAAAACTAATTAGTTCTGGGAAAAGTGGTAAGGTGAATAAACAAATGCTTACTATACGAATGCATTAAAAGCCATATTCCAATGTTGGAATAGTATGAAAAATAGGAGCCGTCAAAAACATGAGTTTTATTTCTTGTCTTGGCTCTCCTCAGGTGTTCTATTTCAAAAATCAATGACTGTCCTAAGAAACCGATTCTAATTTGACTTGCACTCAACACTCGAATGCCTGGCGATCATCTTGGCACATGAGCACGTGACTGACACTCTAAGCATTTGAGGTTGCATTTTTGCCCCCATAAGGTAAGTCTAGAGTGAGACTGAGCAAAACTTTGAACAGAGAAGCTATCTGAGATTGCTGCACACCTTAGGTGTCCAATGCATATTTACTGGAAGAACATTTACTTTAGGTATTTTGATTTTATACAGACTTCTTGACTCATCTTGCCCCTCGTAGAAATATTAAGAATACAAATGTATAATATTTATACATGTATGTAAATCCTATGACATAAAAGAAAATTAATTTTTGTGCATAATCTATTATAATTATTACACAAATGTAAAACTTCCTTAGGAAAAGTGTGTGAACTGCAATAGTTGAGAATTTACCTCATGAAATTCACAGATTCTGTACCATATTAATTTTTCAACACCTTACGTATCACATAATATTTTTGATATCAGAGAATCAACAAATTGCCATCACGGAGTTCAAATAAAAGTTTGTTTCAACGAAATTGTTCCTGTTCCAGAACACTGGAGAAGAAAATAAGCTAGATTTTTATGCAGAATGATTGGTCAAATAGAAGTTGTTTTTAAAAGTCTATTTTTAAAACATTACAAGCCAAAAATTCTTTTGTGATAATAATTTTGAAATGAGTCAGAGAGAAGGCTATCAGAAAGAGAATATAAAAGTTTTATAAACTTCACCATAGTTCTTAGATCTCTTCCTTTCTTTACAGATAGCATGGCCCAATTTATTGTCTTGACACATAAAATTTAGATTAAATTGCCATTGAGAGCATACATTACAAACTTTGTTCTTTTCATTAAAAAGGTATTATCTGTGGGATTTGCATAAAGACAGTGTTCCTATAAATGTAGGTTGTAATATATTAAACATTGTTTTACCAAACATTAATAACTTGAAAGTGGGTTTTTATATTGCTGTGATACAAGTGTGTATTCGTAAGTGAAAAAGAGAACAGATTATTCAGCATCAGAAGTCAGAATGAACGAAATACATTTTTGCTCTTTGCCCTGATAATATAATGTTGTTACCTTCAGTGGGGGAGGGACTTGCGTTTAATTTTCCCTGTCTTAATAAGGATTTAGTGAAAGAAGCACACACTAAGCCATCTTCAGACATTGATTGATGATGACACAAAAGGGTATAATCAGTCTTTCGAAATAAAGACACATCCACCAATTATGTTTATGAATGTATTACACACAATGCAATTTTATTATCTGAGGGTTCAAGGTTACTTACAAAAAATCATGCTGCTCTATTTGATCCTAATGGATAAATAATTATTCCTGATCATGGTAATCATTTCACAATGTATACATACATCAAAACATCACATTTCATACCTTAAATATGTAGAATTTTTCACTGTAAATTATACCTCAATAAAGCTAGAAAAAAGAAAAAATACATAATTTATTCTTTCACCTAATATACTTTTTAGTACGTTTTTCTTTTTCTTTAACCTAATATCATTAGATTACCAATACACATTTTCTTGATTCATCCTCACTTGTAATATGGGTGATTTTAAAGTATGAAAGAGGGAGAACCTGAGTATAATTTAAACTTTCTAAAACTTTGCCTTGAAATGCAAATCATTTTGCTCTTGTTTTCATGCTGACTTGTTTTTCCCTGCTTCAAAAATATGACAACCAGTAAAACAACATTACTGATGAATAATCATGTGATGAATATACACAAACTGTATTGTATCTTACTGTGGCACCTTTGATCAGTCCATTTTAAATACAGTAGAACGACAAACGAAATTGCAAGCTGGAGAAACTGTGAATGATTGAATGTTCGTTTGGAGAAACTTTGTTTGTTTACTAGTGTTTCTCATACTTGTCTTAGTCTTCCCCAACCCCTCCCCCACAGTGCATGTTCATTTTTTCTTCTTTTTATTCCCAGAAGCAAAGAGAATTTTAATTAGCTTTGCTTTCTGTAGCTTATTCCCATAGTTCATTGTGAAAATCTTATGTAGGTTAAATATGCTTTTGTAAGCAATAATACCCATAATGTTGAATTAAATAAGCTGTTATTTAAACTTATATTTATTTTCTCTAGCCATAAAGGCTGATGCTTACCAAACCACCTAGGCACATTCTGATTTGGAGGTATAACTAAGACATTACCAGCCCTGAAGTCGGCAATAATCTGTGTTTCTAGGTGAGTTTTCAGAGCCTGTTGCTACTTACTCTCATGGAAGTTTCGAAATCAAGAGATTCCTCTGTCATCTCTGTTGTTTATTCTAAGTCTGTGCATTTAACTGCTCTCTACTTCTACCCAAGGTCAAGGATATTTTTTCAACTTTCTCTCTAGTCTCCTCATCCTAAAAAATAATTATTAGTCTGTGCTCCACTTCCTTTTTCCATGTTTTCACTTTCCCCAAAACTATTTTCCATCTTTTAGCTTTCCCCCAAACTATCCTTTAAGTTTTGTAGCTAGACTACCCTCTCTGCCATCTCTTTCAGATTTACTAGCCTTTAGGATGGTCTATCCGAATTTTAATTGATTTTTCTAGAACACCACATCATGAATCACTTCCCCAGCTGGATTTACAGCAGCCTGAAGACAATAATTCTCATGTCCCCCACAACTAGATCTCACCCCACATCCAGTGCATCAACATCGTGAAAATTGCATTCCACACCGGATATTAGCACCTAAACTTGGATAGTCAGAGGGTTTGGACACATAGAGCTAAAATAAGAAATGGTGATTTTTTTGCTTCTAATTATGAAAAACAGTTTCTTAGGCTTTGGCATCATTTATGACTGCACTAAAACCCAAAGAATTATTATTGCCTGTCATTTGATTAAAGAGATTTTTAAAATTTCAATAGAAATCTTTATGTGACAGCATTAGAAATATACAGTGGACTTTTAGAGATGAAATCCAGATAGACATCAGTAATGGGTAATTTGTATGAACTGTCAGGATGTTTGCCTTGTCCTTAATATCTTCATTGATTTATGTTTATATCATCCTTTTAGCTGTGCTGTTTCATTTTTTGAAATACTTCACATCTTAAATTGTACAGTTTGAAGCATTATTTCTTTTTGAAAATGCCTTACTGAGGGAACCAAATCTATATGTTAACAAAATGTGGGGCGTGGAATGTCTGACTTGGAGAAAACGTGCTGTAGTAGACAACTCCAGTTCAGGCGAAAGAATGAAAGCCTAAGTCATGAGGTTGAGCAAACTTCACTAAGTTACAGTTAAAACTAGGAAGTGAAGCTAGAGGAATAACATTGTTCTACATTTAAATGTGGAAAAAAACTATGTGTTCCAAAATACCTTTCAAAGACAGTAAGATTAGAGACCAAAATATAGAGCAAATTGAAAACAGATGAAGTGGTTTCAGTACTATTTCTTTGTCTTTTATCTTACGTGATCGTAGGAAGGGGTCATATAAAGAACGTCCGGATTTACTATAAACTTTCTGTTAAAGATATCACTTGGAACTTGTGATTTAATGCTGCTTGTCTAAGGTCACTTTGTACTTGAAAAGTTACTATTAGCAAAAGTTATGCTTTTCTTTGAATAGCATATATTGTTTCTTTTATGAGATGATAAGAACTAAATAGACATTCCTACCCCATCAGATGTCTGTTTTTTGCTCTGATCACAAGCAGTTTAAAATATAATGGCCAAAACTAGAAATGAGACTAGTCCTTAAGTTGGTAAAAATGTATTCTTCCATATCTTGAATTTTGCTATTTATATTTTAACAACTTTAATCTTTACACTTTCTTAGGTACAAATTTCACTGTATCACTTGAGGAAGTGTGTGGATCACGAATAATTAAATATTGACCGTGTTAGATAGGCTCTTTCAGGCTGCAGGGATCTGATCCAAATAAAAGCAGTCTCAGTTGATAAAGATTTTTTATGAGGATTGAGGAAAAATAGGTCAGGACTCCAACTGCCTCACATTGAAACTTGAAGGAAGTCAGGAATGTTGTTCAGGACACAGAGCAGCTCTCAGGGTGCAGCAGCATCTCTAGTGGTCCAGCTGGACGATCTGGCCATCCTTTCTTTCCTCAGCAGGCAAAACACGTTGCTCCCTGCTCCAGTAAACCTGCCTATGCTGTGATGGTGACTCAGAAATCTTTGTCTCCGCTTCTAACTGTGATTGTTCCTTCTGATACCGTAAATCTCTCTCTGTATCACTGCCTCTGCTTCTGTGTGGCTTTTCCTTTGGCACAGCCTTTGCTCGATGCCTCTTGTTCGTGTATTTGCCAGCTTGAGTCTCCTTCTTTCAGTTGTGTTTCATTCTCTCTAATAGCCTCATATTCCCAACAAGAAGGATCTGAGTATATTCAAGTCACGGGCCAGAATGGCAAAGGGCTGTTAGGTAGAGTTCTCTGTGACAGCACCCAGGCCATTGCTTGGCCTGTAGACACTTGCCCTACAGTCTGATTTGGTCAGCTGTGGCCAGAACAGTGGTAGTATGTGGCGCAAGATAATTGACATCTGGAAGCCTTCAGTCTCCAATGTTCTCTGAATGTCAGAAAATTACATGTAATCCTCAATTCCCATTAGTATAATGGTCCTTCATACAAGGAGAGAAATATACATGTTTTCACAGTTTATTTATTGTAAAAGAGCTATAATTATTCTTTTTACATTATAATTATTATAATAAGCTGTAATATTCTCTAGTATATTAATTTCATTTGTTTTAAATGTGTAAAACATATTCTTTTTCTTGCAGAGCAAGCTGCCTTTTCACTTTTCAATGTATGGAGATAAACACAAATAGTCTTGGGTGCAAAATACCCAGAAAATTTAGTCTGAGTCTATAAACAGGATATTAACTAATAAAGTATTAAAAATAGAATAGAAATTCTGTGTCCAAAACACGTGGAAATTTTTAATTTTGCTGAAGTAACAACTTACTTCACATGTCATTATAAGTCTAAAAATGAGCATTTAATTTTATTAATACATTGATTCAATTATTTATAAATGCATTATTTAAGGGGTTGAAAAATTTTGCAATTACACCATACTGTATTATGAGGATGGACATCATGTTCTATAAATGTATAATATATTTGGAGTATGTTAAAAGTCTATCCAAGTATCTGTTTTGAATGTTAATTTCTGTCTGTAAGACAAACTCTTGTGTAATATATAATGCATTAATACACTTCCTTTTTTTTTTTTTTTTTTTGAGGAAGACTAGCCCTGAGCTAACATCTGCTGCCAATACTCCTTTTTTTGGCTGAGGAAGACTGGCCCTGAGCTAACATCCATGCCCATCTTCCTCTACTTTTTATATGTGGGATGCCTACCACAGCATAGCTTGCCAAGCGGTGCCATGTCCGCACCCGGGATCCAAACCGGTGAACCCCGGGCCGCCAAAGCAAAACCTTCCAACTTAACCGCTGCACCACTGGTCCGGCCCCCACTTCCTATATTTTAAAAGATGGATAGTGGTTATCCAAAATTTGTTTATTTGGAGCTTCAGTGGAGTCAAATACAGATTTAAAAAGAAATTATACTTTGAAAAAAAATGTGTGTATGTGTACGCGTGTATATATCCCTTCACATCAGTTTTATCACTTTTTTCGCAGTGTTCCCAAATGAATCATTTACAACTAAACTAATAAAGCCTAGTTAAGACTGACAATTTTTCTGAGCTTCTCTTCTCCGGCCTATACCTTTCAATTTTTCTCATCATCTCAGGTACTATCTTCCAGACTTTTAGATACTGTTTGCTTTTCTATAAGTCATTTCTTCTCACAGTTAGGAGCATGTAAACAATAACCTCAAATTTGGGCCTCGCTCCTAATCCAGGTTCTGCAATCTCGTTTCACGATCAGAGATAATAATGATCTCTGTACTGGAGATCCCTTAGAGATCTCAGATGGCAATAGCGTCTCTGGCATATTGACGGCCCCTGGACCTTCATCTCTGCTATAAAGTTAATAAAGTTACTCCCTTTTTCATTATCAACTGTCGAAAATTTAAGTTTCTCCCTTGCTCTCCTTTTCTTACTTCCAGGTTTTAATGTCAACATCAAGAGTCCTTGTCTCTCTGAAACTATTTATTGCTTTATGTTGACTTGTCCTCTGTTTAAATCACAGGTGTTGCCAAAACCATCCTAAGATCCACCCTTTCCTGATGTTATCTGGTGAGAAGTATTTCTGAATACGCATTTCCTGTTTACCTAATACAACTCCCTGTCAAAAATTTTCCTATCTTGTCCTCTAACTGTCAGCAATGCAGACTGCTTGTTTGGACCAGTGAATGTTTTCTCTTGTATTCTCTTTGGAACATCTCCTTTCCTTGAGCTGAGATTATGCCATGTAGAATCTGCACTACTTCAACAGAAATTGAGCTTTGCTTTCGTTGTCATTTGAGATTTTTAATAAGCTGGGTCCTCTATTTTAATACACATTATTGGGTGTCTACACACAAAATATTCGGCCCCTTTTCTTGAAGACAGTCCTCATATTTCCTTCAGGGATCTATAGTTCACCAAAGGTGTCCCTATCTCTGATAAAAGGGTAAATTCAAATAAGTCTAAATCAATTAGCTCATTCCCATTTCCACGGGAAATGATAGGTTTGGGGTGCTATGATGACCTTTTTGACCAAATAAACGTGACAAGACATTTGTTGCAGAGGTAGACAATTGGGGTGGGTGCAATGTGTGGTTATCTTACACCTAAAAAAGTGAAAAAAAAATAAGTTACTTCCTTATCTTCCCTTTTTTTTTTTTGACCTGTGGATATGGTCCTTGTTGGTGGTAACACCTAGAATTACTATATTTGTCTAACCATGAGAAGAATAACCAAAGAATAATCCCAACCAACTGAGAAGGAAGAAGAGAAAGGAGTGGGTAACTGGAGGAGGAAGAACCTGAAGCTGAGCATACATAAAAAGAAAGCATGATTTTAAAAGACAAACTCTAGTCATCAGGACCCATGAACAAATCAGTTTTGAGAGGGTAAGTTATGTGCTATCTCAGGGTTTCTGATTATTTTGTCTGCTATTTAACAGCAATAGATCAACCAAATTCAGGATCCGTGCATATATTAAAAATGAGATAAGTAGGCCTCATTTCTGTCACATTCTAGTGTCTGAAATGGACGGCTACTCTCTGATTCAAAAATTATACTACACTGGCATGTAGAAAAGGAAGTACTCTTGAATTATTTATATAATAACCAGATGTGGCATTTTCCTGCATGTTTTACATAAAACAAAAACCTCCTTATATGAAATAAACAGGAGTCATTCTTGCTTGGTTGATCAAAATCCTTTTTTAAGGTGGGAAATCCAAAATGTCATCTAAATATGCAGTAATATTTTATTTTAACCTAAATATGAAAGGCAATTTGACAGTCATTTAATATAGGACTTTCCTGCTAACGTTTTCTTTGCTTCTGGTCCTCTGTAGTACTTTTCTAATACATTGTCTACAGCTTTCAATTTCAATTTTTTTCATAAGCAATAGAAACATGTTATAGTCCCATCAACCCCCATTTTGATTTTGCCCATAGCTAAGAGAAAAATGTGTTGCTATTGTTGTCTTTTTCATTGTGTACAAAATTACTTGCCTAATCAATCAGTTCCCAACTGGACACAATTTTTTTCACAGAAACAATAAAAGCCACACTCAACATGTCAAGGGCTTTAGTCTGTATGTTTTAAGGAGAGAGTGTGGTGTGATCGTTATTCTGGTGAGTCTATTAAATGGGAGCTGGGGGAGAGACAGTCTAGGGTAGTTGCCTTCAATTTCTTTTCATTTTGAATAAACACAATACACTTGAGTGTTGGATTACCTAGATTATTAAAATAATTTTCCCTTAAAGATGCTTAAATACTATTTCTTTGATGGTTAAATGCAATATGATATATATTTCCCTCCAATTTATATAGAAATCCTATGGGGTAACTTGGCTAGTAGAATATAATAATGATACAACATATGATTTATAAATATCTCTTGAAAATTATAAAATTCCAAGGTGAGAGTTCAATATAAAAACTGAAAACATTCCAATACTACCTTTATTAAGTGAGATTAGGTTGGATGTTGTCATTGTTATTTGCTTATTTGTTTGCCTTAGTATTAATACATTTCTAGATCCCTGATACTATAGACATTTCTTTCTTTCTTTCTAATGCTCAACTTGTAGAACACAGTTTGGTTTGTTGTTTTGATTTTATTTTGTTTTTTCTTGTCTGCTGTTATAAAATAAACTCCAATGAGCCATAAATTCATACATTCCAGGGCCCATAAGATAGCTAGTGAAAGAAAGATGAGATTAAACAATGGTTGCTGGATTCCTCATTCTTCCTTCACGCTATTTTCCAGAGCTTTTTAAGTATTACAAGTTGGCACACTTATGATTCATTTACTTTTAAACTATATTATTCCTTCCAAAAAACTTGCTTGTGGTTATTGAATACTTACTATGCACTAGATATAGCACCCAGGAGCTTAACTATATTAACATATTTAACATGCCCAGCATTGCCATGTCCAGTAGGTACTCTTTTTATCTTCATTTTGCAGATGTGGAAACTTAGGTAGAAGTTAAGCAACTTGGACAGTGAGAAAATGCTAGAGTCATGGTTCATACTTAGCTAGTCTGTCTTTAGATTGTGCACTACATGAAGCATTGAAAAGCTAGGTGATAATGAAATGACTCAATTTAATTTTGATATTTCAGTAATTAAAATAGGTTTGAAACTGAATCCTTTTTTTACGTTTGCGTGCATGGTTTACAAAAAAAAACAAATTTCAAATTTCTCCCTCCTGCTTCTTCTCTTGTCTCCCTCAGACTGCTGTATGAAAGGAATTTGTGGGATGAGGAAGTAAAATGAATGCTTAAATGTAGCGAGAACTCACTCCTACAGTCACCAAATTACAAGTACTGTATGAGAGGAAAAAGGAAGTCTTAACAACCATTGTTGCTTTTCTTAGAAATTGTACTAAATGGACAGAATCTGTAAAAGCTAGAATTCAAAAAGATGCTTCTAGGGCCACCTCGAGTGGCCTAGTGGTTAAGTTTGGCATGCTCTGTTTTGGCAGCCTGGATTGGGTTCCAGAGCAGGGCCTGGGCCTACACCACTGGTCTGTCAGTGGCCATGATGTGGCAGCAGCTCATATACAAAAAGAAGGAGATTGGAAGTGGATGTTAGCTCAGGGCAAATCTTCTTCAGGGCAAAAAAAAGATGCTTCTAAAATGGGAAAACAAACTAACAAAAAATATTCTAATATTCACAAAATTGGCCTCTATTTTTGGTGGGAATATATGTATTTCAATATTAGAATTGTCAAACTTTAATAGAATGCACATAATGTACTACCACATATAATCTGCTGAGTACAATATTTAGATATTTATTGCCAGGTTTGCAAAAAGAAATATTAGTTGTTATGCATTTACCTTCTAAGCAGAAACACTATTTGGAAAATTGCATTAAATAATAAATATAACATGGAATAGCATTAATCATGTAAAACTTTAATTACTCTGAATCCAAGTTAAAATAAAACTTCCATTCCTTAGAAATTTGCTGTAACTCTCATTTAAGAGAAAAAAAAAATTAAGCAAGAAGATAACCTCATATCAGAGGTTTGGCCTTACAATAGCCAGCCCTGGTGGTCTAGTGATTAAGATTTGGCACTCTCACTGCTGTGGCCTGGGTTTGTTTCCCGGTCCGGGAACCACACCACCTGTTTGTCCGTTGTCACACTGTGGCGGCGGCTGTGTGTTATTATGATGCTGAAAGCTATGCCACTGGTAAATACCAGCAGGGTCACCCGTGGTGGACAGTTTTCAGCAAAGCTTCCAGACCAGACAAACTAAGAAGAAGGACCTAGCCACTCACTTCTGAAAAAATCTATCATTAAAACTCTGTGAATAGCAGTGGAGCATTGTCTGATGTAGCACTGGAAGCTGCGAGGATGGAGCAGAAAGACCACACAGGGTTCTGCTCTGCTGTACACAGGGTCGCTAAAAGTAAGAATCAATCCTAGCAACAAAGCTTAACAATGAAAGTCAACAAAGAACTTTTATACCTTTGTTCAAAGGACAAAGGCATAAAAATCAAAAGCCCTGGGTCCTGGTGGTGTTATTTGAGAAGGGTGTTTAACTCACGTGACCTTCAAATTCTTCATCCACAATATGTGGAAATTCATAGCAGAGGAGTCTTCTAAGCTTTTTAAAGTGTATAAAATATTAAATATATATTTGTAGACACATTACAAAAGCAATTAAATCTAATTTGATTTTTATATTTACAAAATAGTTGAATGAAATAAATGTAAAAACGTGAATTCTGTAATAATATTTTAACTGATTATCTTATTGTTAATAAATTCATATTTATGTACAATTTTTATATATTAGTCAAATACTTTCAATGAATGGAGTATTTAAATCAACAATTTAAACATAGAATTCAATTATAAAGATTTAAATTTTCAGTATTTCTGTCGATCAGGTTTTTCTTAATCCTTAATATTCAATAATCTCTCATTCTAAGAAATAATTTATTCATTTAATCAATTAATTAAATTATATTTAATGTAATTGACTTAAGGCAAAAGGAAAGTCAACAATCATCTTGATAATAACGGTAGTTCATTAATTAATTAACAATTCTACATTTAATTTATTGATGGTGTGAGCAAGAAGGAAATTGGGAGGATAAGGTTTAGATAATTTCTGCTCAATGAAGAGAGAAATGGCATCAAATATTTTCCAGCTATGGAGAACATTCTTGTAAATATCAAGATAAGGACAAAACATACGCGTCTTTAAAATTTAGAACTAGTAAAATCTGAATATTTATAAAATATTACAGGATTTAGTTGATTTCAAATTCCTTTGACCCATAATCCAGTTTCATTACTTACATAACTCAATGTGCCACCTTGCAATGTTAACAGGATTATATAGTTCAGAACAATGGAGATGAAGCACTTTTCTGTCTTGCATGGGTCAGACTGTACCTGTGTTGTTTTTCCATCTAGCTGTCTCATTGGAAGAAGAGGGATGATAAAGTAAAGCGAGTTCAGTGAGACAGCTATGCTCATGGGGCTTGAATTCACATCACGATTTGTGCTGAAGCTCTCATACAGGAGCAGAGTCACATTCGTGTTCTGTATGGCAGCAGATAGTGTTGTCTAGATGATTAGAAGTTCAGGGAAGGGTATCCTCTGATCAGTCTTGTCTTGAGCTAAGCTATGTCCATTGGAGGAGTGTAGTAATTCTGTGGGCAAATAAAGATACTTTATTTATTTGTTTATTTGCCCACAGAATAAGGAAAATTTAAAAAGTGGAGTAATATACCCAGCAGAAAGAAGGAGTAATACTCAGTGGGACACAAAGGAAGTACTAAAAGTGTCAGGACAAGTCTGTGATGCTAAACAGATGTTTTGGTGTTTAAATGATAGTGATAATGATCCCAACCAGCATTGTTGGGATCTGTATAGAACTGTATAGAATAAAACAGTATCACAGGTGCCAGACAGATTCAACTGAAGTTGAAAAAGTGAGTGTTCGGTGGACCAAAAACAAGAACCTTATCTGTAAGCACCAGTGAAGTACGGCTGGGAAATTCCAGAAATTCTTGGAGCGGGGATGTATTAATTTCCTATTGCTGCTTCAACAAATTACCAAAAATCTGGTGGTTTGAAACAACACCCACCTATTATCTTGCAGTTCTGGAGGTCAGAGTCTAAACTGGTCTGGCAGCCCTTCTGGAGGCTCTCAGGGAGAATCCAGTTCATTGTCCTTTCCAGCATCCAGAGCCTGCCCACATTCCTTGGATGGAATCTTTCCAACACTCAGACCTCTGTTTCCATCTTCACATCTCCTTCTCTAATTCTGATTCTCTTGCCTTCCTCTTTCACTTATAAGGATCCTTGTGATTACTTTGGGCCCCTAGATAAGCCAGAATAAGCTCGCCATCTCAAGATCCTTAACTTAACCACATCTGCAAAGTCCCTTTTGCTAAGTAAGGTAAGATATTGACAGCTTTCTGGCATTAGGACATGAACATCTTTGGGAAACCATTTTCTCTGTATACCAACAAAGGATACATTTTTAAGAGATCTTAGGATGGATTTCCCTATTAGCAGAAGCAGCAAGATCTTATAAAAATGGTTTTAAATTCTTAAGAAAAGTAATATTTAGATGGAAAAACAACAAAAAGAACTGAACTAATCTCTAGAAAAATCCAGCAATATAAAACTTGCATAAATATATTTACAGAATAAATACACATTAATTCAGTTTATTTCAAGTTAATTATATTTATTTCATGCAAATAATTAAAATATAATTCGTTTATTTTGACAAGTTATTTGTCTTAAACCATCTTGGCTATAAATCTTAGTCAAATTAAGTTGCTGACAGTTTAAACAGGGTCTTAAATCCTACTTCTAGTCAATCCACTCTCTATGCATGCAGGCCAGAGCTGGACTATGTAAAAGAAAGGTCAAGCATAAAAAAGGAAAGAAAAAAGATAAAGCTGTGTTCCCACACTTGTTGAGAAAAATCCATAGCAATAAGAAAAAATAAATTACTTACAAATTAACTTCTGAGAATGATTTTCACAAGGGAAAGCTTGTATTTTTAAAGAAAAAAAAAAATAGTTATCTATCTGTTGCTGTTAAATCAGTCCATACAGTGGAAACGACTATATAAAATCCATCACTGAAGTCAGCTGTTAAACCATAGTGTCAGCTTCCATAGGGCATTATAGAACCTATTTCTCTATTACTGTCTTAGCTCATTAGAACTCACTTTGGAAAGAAATAAACTGGGAGCATATGGATCTGAACAATAGGTTTCTAATAAAAAACACATGAACGTGAGGAAATGGTTTGCTTGAGCCAGGCTGTTTTGAGAAAGGAAGTGGAATTTCTGAGCCAAGGCATTTAATGATTACATAAACAATAGAGCTGAAACCATTAACCCAAACCCTCAACCAAGAAACTGAGTGTAGAAAAATGTATGATTCTTGCTACTAGTGATGAGCAAAGCCATCTCTAATAATTCTTTACATTTGCCTTCTCTTCTAAATACCAGTGTGTTAGGTCAGTTCCAAGCCAATTACACTGTGGTTTTTAGGTCTTTAGGTTGTACTAATTGATTCGAATGTGGAAGGTGATCCAACACGTCTGTATGTCAGTGGTTTCATGTCATGAACCATGTGATGTGCTTTCACTTTTCAAATTTCAAGTGACATGAAACAACTGCATTAAAACATAAGCAATTGTATCATAGACTATCTTTCTATCTAATGTACATATTTTAAGAGTGGAATAGGTACTTTTGTCAAACATTTTTTGTGCACCCCTTCAAAATCCTTTGGCTGTACCTTTTGCTCCAGCCACTGATAAAAGCATCAGATTCACAAAGACTTTGCAGACAAAATCAGGCAGCACCTTACCTAAGGCCAGAACTGCCTTGGAGCTTGTCTGATGCTGACATGTAGATTTCTTGAGAACTTCACCCTGATGCAACTTAGAAGTGACCTACCAATTAATTCTGCAGGGTCATCCTTGAAAAGGTGAAGAGGAAATAATGAGCAGTGCTTTGCCCTTCCATTCTAGGCAGAATGTTTTAAGATATATTTTATGAATTCCACAGGAATTCCCTAAGGATCCAGCATCAGACACTCATTTCAGTGGTCAACTAAGTAGTGCATCTCAGGATTGACTTTTCCTTATTCCCTGTTTTCTTTTCTGGACCCTAACTCCCACTCGCTGAAATTTCTTCTTAAATCATCTACTTGAAATGAAAACCTTTGTCTCATGCTCTCCTTCAGGGAACTAAGGTTGAGATAGTATTTTTCTATCTGAGATGGTTTAGCTAGAACAGAGTAAAGCAAAGTGCATGGCTTACTGCCAGATAAACCTGACACATTAGCAATGTTCTGCCAATTTGTGACCTTGGTCTTAATATGCTCATGTATGAAATGGACCTGAAAAGAGGTCATATATGTGCAGAGACCTGAAAAGAAGCCAGACAGGTAATACACGGTAATTGACACATAGACACTTGATAAACATAAAAAACCTATAATTGTGGGTTTCTGAGTATTTATGCTTAAAGAAAAAAACAATTTGCCATTAAAATTTCAGATACATGATTCAGAGGTTTTTGTTTGTTCGTTTGTTTTTTTCCTGCTTTATCTCCCCCAATCCCCCCTGGTACATAGTTGCATATCTTAGTTGCAGGTCCTTCTAGTTGTGGCATGTGGGACACTGCCTTAATGTGGCCTGACGAGTGGTGCCATGTCTGCCCAGGATCTGAACCCAGGGCCACCACAGCGGAGCTCCATGGGGCCGGACCTGATTCAGAGTTTTATATGAACTACTCAATAAATATTCTCTTAAAAATTCATAGTATAGCACTGATATTCTCATTTTCAACAACATGGAAATTGAGTATCGGACACTAGGAATACATACGTATCTTTAGCGGTAGATCCTTTGCTGTCCTGGAGACCACTTGTATCAGCTCATGTGAATTGTTTCTGCATTTCTTTTCTCAACTGTGCTTTCAGTGACATCACGTTGGTAACTTGAAATGGGCCAGTGTGGGAGTATTTACACTATGGAAAATGACAAACACTACAAATCAGGGATTTTTTTTTCCCAATAATGTTCACCTGTTAAGGATTTCCCCTTTCAATTATTTTCTGTGGTGCCACTAAATTCAAGATATACATATTTTAGAAAATGGAGATATGCTACGAACCCCCTTTCAACAGTGATGTCTGTATGTGTCCTAGAAGTAGATTGACCTAGGAAGCAATATATTTTAATATGACATCAATAATATTTCTAAAACAAGAAGCTTTCATTCAGAAATGCTTCCATTCACTCTTTTAATTGTATTTGAGTATCTATTATAAGTAAGGACACAAAAGAATATTTATTAAGTTCCTATTAGGCCCCAGGCTTTAAAAAAAAGAAAATATTTAAGGTAAGAACAGTGTCAAATTCTAACTTGTATTAAACAAATAATCTAAGAAACGAAAGCAAACTTTTTTCTTTGATTGTCCACTTCTCAGAAGTTACAAAATAGATTTTAAAATATTATTAAAAAAGGATTGGTTATGGATAATTGATAATCTGTAATTGATCAACTGAGTTTATTCTTCATAACACTATTCTTAATAAGGCTAATTGTTTGTCTTGGCTAACATTCTATGACTTTTATTATCTAGCTTATTATAATGGATAATAAAATATTGCTACAAAAATGTAACAAAGGGCAGGGTTCTAAAATAACCAAATCCAAATATGGCTTCCTATGAAGATCAATTGTGTATAAATATATTTATGATCCTTCAGATGCCTGGAATATTACTTGTTCTCATGGCTTTGAGCACAAATCAAAATATATTGCCTCCCCTGCAAAAATAAGGAAGAACGAAATTAGTCTAGTTAAATAGTATTTGAATCTTTTTAGTCAAATTTGGAAATATGGTTTCTTAATGTCACAGATTTAGATTTTCAAGTTGTAGTTTATATGCCTTACTGGGGTGACCTGCTTCCAATTATGGGCATTATCTTTGGCACCTATAAGCAGCTGCCTATAGAGCAGATGTCAATAGTAAGGAAAAGATTAGAAGAAGAACATGGCTGATGCCATTTGGTGACACTTCACAAACACGTGTATATGTGAAGGCTCAGCTACCTTTCAAGGAATCTCGTAAATTTACTGGATTGCACTTTGAGGAGTTGATAAGGTGTGGCAGGGTTGCAGACTTTTTGTTTTGACACTAAAATTTAATGTTGTATACTTTCTGTAGAATTTGTTAGGGAAACTTTACTACTAATAGGCATACATTATCTCATTTAATCTCTAAAACTATCATATAGAATACTATTATCCCTATTACCTAGACAAGAAAACTGAATACCTTTGTCATAAGCTGGTAAGTGACAGAGCCTGGGTTCAAATACAGAACTTCCAGACTCTGAAGTCCACGTTCTTAGCCACGATGCCCATTGAAGGACAGGGTTTGTACAACACCGTATGTATAGAAGACATAGTTAATTGACGTTACTTATGAACAGTGACCATTCTGACAAAGAAATATTATACACAACTCTTTAATGGATTTTATCTTAATTTTCAGTTTCTCATTTTCTACACCATGACAGCAGCACATTAATTGCAAACTTCTTTACTTCTCGAGTTTCACATACATGCTATTTTAGATTTAATTGGGTTTTGGGCACTTCAAAAAAAGTACTCTCTAAATAAGAAAAATCAAATAAATTTATTTAATTAATAAAAGGGACATATTACCATTAATTTGTTCATGGTTATTTAATAAACACCTAAATAAGATAGCTTGAAAAATTATCACCCTGTGTAATGCTAAATCATTTCACAACATCAATTTATATCAATTTACCAATAACAGTTCATATGGACAACAGGTGCTATGCTAAACATATTTATAGGGCTTCTGCAATAATTTGAAAAGTAAATTAAAAACATACATACTAATGAGAAAAATAAGGCTCAGAATTGATTTGCTTTCTTCAAGTGCAAATTGGAATGATTAATTTCTTATGTATGCACACTATATCTCAATTCTTCATGCAAAACTTCTGAGGCGTCTTAAAGCAAAAAAGATTCAAATAAATAATAAAAAGATAAATAAAAATAGCAAATAAGGAGAGAGGGAAAAGTTACTGTGCCTGAATTTCACATTTCTCTTTGATCTTTGTAGAGGAAAAGGAAAATAAAAAGGAATCGTATTATTTATATGGTTCATTTGATCATAAAGGAGGAAGCATACCAGTGCTTTAGAGAATATAAACTTTTTTTAAGAACTATAAAATACTGTAAAGTAAAAATGTCACAAAGATTTTATATAGTAAACACTGACTGAAGTAATAAATAACATCTTCAAAAATAGTTTTATAGTAACCGACATGGTGAATATTGTGTTACTGTGGTGAATGCTGTTACTATTGTGTACACTGTGAAATCTCTTAACAAAAGCTAAGGCAATAATAAAACACATCTCAATCAAGGTGAAATTGCAAGGAATTAAATGAACGTGGTCAAACTTGATCCAAGTAGAAAATGTAAATATTGTGGGTCTCTTAGGTAATCTTCAGTGTCTAAAAGAGCATCAATTCTGTTACTCTGGTTTGGTTAGGAATAGCATAACAGGCTGTTCGGTTAATGCCTGGAGAACCGGTGTTCTACGTGGTTGATAAGCGCACACATGCTTTGGAAACCAGATGGGCAAATTGGAATGTTGGCATTAGATTCTCATCCAAACGGAAAACTACCTTTTTTCCAGAGACAGTAGCTTCAGAGTGAAGCAAAATTTGCCTTCAGGAGGGACCTTTGGATCTGCTCCAATAGGAACACCTGCAGAGTTCTTATAACTCTGTAAATTATAGCAAGGAAGAAATAATTTTATCCCCCAAAATTTCAAGAGGGCCATTCAGTCACTCAACAAACAGAAAATGTTTTTATATTAAGTGCCTACTCTCTAAAATGCATGTGCTCAGTGCTCAGGAAGCTCAGGGTTCAGTGGGAGGCATGCACACAGCCATAACAACAATACAGATTGTAATATCAGAAAATACAGAGTGCTGTGAGAGCAGGAAAAAGGATGTGAATTTATTGCCCCACTAATATCTTAAGTATTTAAATAATTTACAAGAATGTAAGAAATTAATGTAAACAAGGGAAAAAACTGACTAAAGTGATGTAACATACTCACTCCACTGAGGCATATGCTCAAAATAGTTCTTCTCTGAGGAGTCATCCTTGAGTGTAAGAAATCCTTGCACACTCTGTCCAGCCTCTTCCCCTTCTTCTTTCATGATCGTTTATTGCACTGATTACCCACGGATAGTATAGCAAACATTTGTCTATTCTCTATCGCACCACTCTATCACACACAACTATATTGTAAGCTCAAAAGACAGAAATTTGTTTTCCTTTGCTGTATTTGAGCTCTAGAAGAGTACTTGGCATTTATTACTTGCTCAGTAAGTATTTATTGAATGAATGAATTAATGCACTATCTGACCTTCCAAATTTGCCTGGATTATTTTCAGGAATTAAATCAATGGCCATTATATAACAAAGTAGAACAAGAATTGGAAATTACATTGTCTAACTCAAATCGTGATGACATATCTACCATTACATTTATCATATTTAATAATGCCAAAAACCTGTAGAGAAAGATGATCTTGGAAAATATAAAATTCTATCATTTTCTCCTAGAAGATAACCTTGGGACCTCATCTTTTGTGGTTCTCACCATGGAAACACTTTCAGAATTGTTTCCTGAGGATTGCTGACAGTTACTCCCACTGGCAAGAAGAAATAACTCCTTCAACATTGCGTTGAGGGTTCTTTGTTTTTGTATTTGTGTATGTGTGTGTATGTTTGTGTGTGTTGTGTTGTTGGGGTGTGTCTGCATTATCACAGATTGGGGAAATCTGCTTGAAAAGGATAAACAATAGTAATTTAATCAGTGCAGTTAGGTAGTTACAGGAGGCAATCAAAACAAGTAAGAAGGGATGTGTCAATATAGAGTTTTAGATTTGTATTTTGAAGGCATAAATCACTAAAATGTACAAATTACCTCAGTTTTTTAAATGGAATACATCTTCAAGTTCAGGAGAACTTTGGATTTGGTACATATTAAGGTCCATTTTCCAACATAAGCACAAGTAACACAATACAGTTATGCACCACATAACAATGTTTTGATCAACAATGGGCCACATATACAACAGCGGTCCCTAACATTAGTACCATATAGCTTAGACGTAGGGTGGGCTCTACTGTCTATGTTTGTATAAGTACATGCTATGATGTTTGTACAATGATGAAATCACCTAAGGACACATTTCTCAGAACACGTTTCCTGTCATTAAGCAATGCATGACTCTGTACATTCAGAGGATAGAAATATTCATCTCTCTTTCCCTTCCTAGGAATAACTAGGTTCCAACATTCAGCTGGATAAATATCTGTTCCAGGGCATCGTACCCTCTGACGTTGAAGCCATCATAACTGCTCTGTGGGGGCAAGGGCGGGAAAATAGTTTGCTATCATCTGCTTGTCTCTCTAAATTTCTCATAGACGGCTCTCACAATGCTTCCTCAAATATTTATTCACTATGTTCTTAACTGATATTATGTCAATGTGTATATATATTTTTTTAATGTGGAAAATATCCAACATTAGGAAATGGTTTTGGAGAGCAATACTTACCCTCACTATGCCCTTGCCTATGCTCCAGCTTCTTAATAAGGATGTAATGGGACAGCAACAATGCAGATCCAGTAAGACCTGGATTTGATTCCTGGATCTGGATTATTGATCTTGCGTCACCTGGGAAAAACAGTTACCACGTAAGAACCTAATCTTTTCTCAGAATTAAATCAATAAGAAAATGCCTACCTCATGTGATGGTCATCACTGCAGTATAAAATGTGGCATGTTATGTAGCTGGCACAGTGCCTGTACTTGGAAGGTCAGCGGGGATTTCAGTTTCCTTTCATTCCACTTTCTCTCACTTTTCCCCCTTCATATTAGCAGAACAGTAAAATAAACCACAAGGTGTAGCAGTTCACAAAAGGCAGCTTCAAGTTGGGGGATACTCCCACGACAGGGAGAAACTGATCCCTGCCATGTCAGGATAAGTCATGTGGGAAAATATCTCCCATCTTTATTCCAACGATCTACCCTGTGGCAGAGGATAAAAAGACACGTTCTTTCACGTACAGTGGAGTAGGCGTGGCTTACTCTAATACCTTTAAAGAAGACATAAAATTCTCTTTTCAACTCACGGCCCTAAGCAAAATGGAAAGGAATTTGGGTTTGAAGGTAGAAAGAGGGTCATTCTGGAGGATTCAAAGAAGTGCTACTACAAATCACCATAGAATTTATGTGAAAAAGGAGAAGGAAGACCTTCATGTCTTTATTTTTACCGAGGTTGAAGGGCTATAATTTGGTGAAGCCAACAGATAGAGCTGAACCAACCGTGATGTATGGCATGTGATCTTTGGGGTGGCTCACACTCTCTCACTTTTCCATTGTGGAATGCAAATATAAGCAGCTTGTCTCTTTAAATATGATGCTTTGCGCTCAGATCATTGGGAATACGCCCTATATGGTTAGGATGACGTGTCTGATGTAGCACAGTCTATACTACCAGGGCGCTAGTTTATGTGTTACACAGGGAAAGAAAGAAAATACGGACTAAATAATCTCTATCAAAACATTTTTTTTTTCCTTAGGAATTCTAAGAACATTTCTAAGAATGTACTCAAATACATCGCTTTTTCAAAGTTTTTAGAATCTGTGAAAGCCAAGATTGTATTAAAAATACAACTGTATGCATGTGGTTGGCTTCAAGTAGCATGTAATAAAATTTGCATTTGAAATGCACAAGAGCAATTTTAATTGTCTCGTTGAACGAGATAAATATATGAGGGATACATATTTTTAAGTGTTTTTAAAAATGTTAAACAAAATACTCTCTGTGTACTGTAGATCTATATAATTGCAGGAAAATTTTTCTCACTTAGAAGGAGGTACTAGTTTATACTGCTGTCTCCTCTTATATATTGAACGTTCTGTTTCTTTTCTTTAATGCTGAAGCATTATGTTGTAAGTGTGACTTTAACCATTTACTTTTTGAAAACTACTAGAATTTTAAAATAAAAGTGCAAACTAAACTTAAGTAAACATTCTAATCCTTTTGAGTGAGCAAATCTATTAGCAATGAAAATTATTTATCTACATAAATAATCCGAAATGATACAATTATGTTGCAAATACAGTTATGTGAGTTAGGCCTTGCAAGAAAGCTTTTCCTTCCTTAGAATAAAGGAATTACATTGATAACGAGAACAAACTATATATAACCTTTGAGAAGATTCACTTGCCTGTCAGTGATCCAAGATATAAAAGCTCAATTAACGTGCAAGTAGTCAAGTGGCCTACAGCAAAGCTGTCATGTCCTTGAAATGTATTTTGATTGTATAAATTCAAGTGCAATCTATGGTCATTGTTTGATTCACCTCCAGTGTCAAACAACTCCCATTACTCACAGTTTCTCTCATGTAAAGAGGAAAACTACCATGAGTATAGCAACAGAACCCTCATTTGTAAACAGATGTTCCGTCTGAAAAGGCAAGGGTTTTCCAGAAGTCGTAATAACCATATGTTTTCATTTTGATATCAAATAAAAGTGTTCTTTTCAAATGTGAAAGTACGTTTAAAGTAAAGCTATGAATTGGGACTAGATTAAACTTCCATATCATTTGATACGTCTCAGTTAAAAGGTTTGCCACACAATAATTCTTTGATATGACTGTGCAAATATATATTTGCATAAATGACAGTTAAGATGATATGAGTTATATGCACACAACAACAACAAAAAAGATATTTTCTCCGTGGTGCTTAGATGTAGGTAATGTGGGAAATGGTTTCTTTTCTTTATTACATTTTTGTCTTTTCTCCTGTAGTTGTGAACCCTAAAGGTATGAGTCAAAGACTCATTTTCAGTCAGAAGAACAGGTGAAAATCTTCTGAATGACCACCATTAGATCAAGTTGAATATGCATAATACCCACATTTGAATATGTATAATACCCACATTTGAATATGTGTAATACCCACATTTGAATATGTGTAATACCCACATGCACATACAAACACTCTTTGTGAACATCAGTGTCAATACAGAGTTAAAAAATAATCCTTGGAATAAATATATTTGTGGCTCCCCTTAGCTTTTGGTTTTGCATACACAAACAGTTGCAGCTATGTGTGACAAAAATACAAGGCACACATATTAATATGCCCCTCATAAATAAAGACCGATGATAAAATTGCGTATGCTTTCACTCTTGTCCACAAACCATCAGCATATGAGATCCTATCAACACACTCAGATAATGACTTTGCTTTCCGTTTCCCTGAGAAAAGAGAAGACTTCGGTCCCCAAACCCTGGTTTTTCTCTAGTTAATAAGAAAGGCTTGCCCTTGCTTCTTGTAAATGCCGGAATTTCAATATGTGGACGAGATCAATAGCTTCCCTAACTCTCTTGCATCTGCCATTTTCCATTTTCTTCTCTATTTTCCTAAATAGTTTACAAATATGGTAGCATATATTGTGTTAAAAAAAATGAGCTGGGTGAGGAAGGTTAATTAGTTGGGTAATCAATGTTCACATAAACAATCATAAGCCCTGTGGCTAGTAAGTACCGTTGATGTGAAGGGATGAGAATGGCATTTTATCTCTGGTCTTTCTCTCAAAACTCAGAAACCCAGTCTAATCATGAGAAAAACAGCAGCCAAATCCCCGTTGACAGACATCCTACAAAATATCTAACAGAAGACTCTTGAAAACTACCATGATCATCAAAAACAAGGAAAATTTGAGAAACTCAGTCAAGAGGAGCTTAAGGAGACATGACAACAAAACGTATTATGGTATTCTGCAACAGAAAAAAAAAGACAGGTACAAATTAAAGAAATCTGAATAAGGTATGGACTTTAGTTAATAAGAACATATTAATATTTGCTCATTAATGGTAACAAATGTACCAAAGTGATGTAAGATATTAACAAATGGGGAAACTGGATGTGAGGTGTATGAGAATTTCTCTGCTATCTTGGCAATTTTTTCCTAAATCAAAAACTCTTCTAAAATTTAAAAATATTTTAAAAATAAGTGTCATGAAATTAAAACAACAACAATGCCTCTCTTGATATGGAGGAGACCATTGTGAACTACACAAAACCCCTAACCCCACTGCACCTTCCTCTGAGGCACATGGCTGGAGGATGTTTCCCGGCGTCTCTAACAATATAAGGGACCATTTGCTAGTTATCACTAATGAAATGTGAAGAGAAATGATGTGCCATTGTGGTTCCTAAAAGGTTAAGAAGCAGAGGTGCCTTTTGTGTGTTATTTTTCTCCATCTTTTATCCAAATAGAAAGGGATCAGAGTTTCTAGAGGAGGACAGAGCCACTCAGTGAAGGTACCTCCCTAGGTTCCTCTGCCTGGAAAGCTCCTCCTTCCTGCATCCGCATCACTCACTTCCTTGCCTTCTTCAAGTCTTGGTTCAAATGCTACTTTTTCAATGAAGCTTCCCCTCAACACACAGTATTTTAAAATACCATTTTCCGTCTCCCTATTGCCTTTCCTTGCTTCATTTTTCCCAAATCATATCATCTTGGGTGATGCTATCATCTTTATACATTTATTTTGTCTATTACTGTTTGCCTACTCTTATATCCCCAGGAGCTAGAACAAGCAAATATAAAACATAAAGAACATTAAAACTTGTTAGATGAATCATATTTAAATACAAGTCATAGGTGGAACATATTCAAGACACAAAAGAGGCGAAAACAACACTTCAGAAGCGCATTAGAATGATTTTCTACAAGCTGACTAGCTCCTGCTGTATCTTCTCCTTAGGCGTCTTGAAAATTTTAGAATGATTGGTCTCATTTTCTACAGGTGATCTTGACTGTCTGTTCAGGTGCGACGTTTAATGAACAACAGATTGTGTCTAAGCCTATTAATATCCTAATCTATCAGTCCTAAAATGTCCCCTGATGGTAAATGAGGCTTCTGCAGAATTCAGTTTACTTTTGTCCAACAGTTACACTAATTGTTTAAAAATTATGAATAATATCTATGTTGATTTCTCTGTTTCCATAAATTCCATTGCATCCCAAATCACTCATTCAAAGACATTGTTTTAAAGCACACATTGTTTTAGGCAATGTGATAGTATAATTGAAATAAAGATATATGTGTGTATATATACACATATATACATAATATATATTTATGTGTTACATAATATATATTATACTGTATATGACTGTAATTATTCATCATTTCCTTGAGTGTAATATCATATATAAATATATATACACATATACAATAACTATATAGAGATAAATTATATATAATACATAATTATATATGTCTCCCTGCACACAAGAAAATATAATTCTATATCTATATATTTGTGTATATATATTTTTTATACTTATATATTTTCTTGCCCTCAAAGTAAATGCAATGAGTAATTTTGGTCATTTATATCAAAAATTATCTACGCAAGGTTTTGTGATAGCATATGGATAGGTCATTTATTCAAAATTGAAGTCAAGGAAAATTCCAGATGATGACACTTTAACAATTGAGTTTGATAGATGAGAAAATATTAGCTAGATGAATAACTTAGGGTATTCCAGATAGTAGGAACAGTATGTATAAAGGTTTGAGGAAGAATAATAACGTAGGCTGAAGGACTTCCTCTTCTGGATAATATGATTTAGTAACAAAACACTTACTCTTGTCTAAAAACAACAAGAAAAGCTGTTTGACTACAAATGCAGGCAGGATTTGAGGGACCAAATCTCTGGAGATAGAAGGAACACTTTGAAGCGAACCTAATCTGCTATTCTGCCTTTTTCCTCCAGGCATTTGTCAATTAGTAAGCAACACCCTGCAAGAAGTTAACATGAATAGAGAGCTGTGTGCAAAGCCCTAGGTAAGCACAGCTTGCAAGAGTCTCACGATTCAAGGGAGAATTAACCTTGGAGTACATGGTCTGAAAGGCATTAAGACTTCACGTACTATGACTGAAGAAAATGGAAGTATGAGAGGTGAGCCCAATATTCTGCCTTGCTTTTTGCCTTGAGATACATGTTGATCTGTGTTCAATGCTGGCTTAGAGGTTGCAAGTTTTGTAGAAAGTGCTAAGAGGTCGAGAAGAGAAGTAGAATTTTGATAACCACCGGTGAGAAGAAAAAATAATTGCAAGTCAAGGCCTGTACAGAATGAGAAGTTCTAGAAAACATGTAGGATTTTAGCTGGATCAACTGAATTGCTCTACCCTAGGTATGAGGGTGAATTAAAACTACACGTAACCTTACAAAGACTAAAACCTAATCTCAAAATCACTCAGCTCCTCGCTAGATAAAGATGATCTGTCCTTACTCAATCTGTATATGAGAAACAAAAGAATGAATCATCTCTGGTGAAAGATAATAACATTCTGAACTACACGTTGTTTTTTTAAGCAATCAAAACTTCAATTAAAAATAATGAGACATAAAGGAATCAATTTTTTAAAAAATAGAAACAGACCTGTGATGTTATTGATACTGGATTTATTACAGATGGGCTTTAAAATATTTCTGATTAATATGTTAAAGAAAGTAGAAGACATGCAATAGAATGTCAGTAGAAGTGGAATCTAAAAGAAAAAGTTTTGTATAAAGCTTCTAGAACTTAAAAATTCAACAACTGAAAAGAAAACTACCATATGATCCAGCAATCCCTCTTCTGAGTATGTATTCACAGGAAATGAAATCAGTATCTCAAAGAGATACCTGTACTCTCATGTTCTTTGCAACACTATTCACAATAGCCAAGACATGGAAACAATCTAAGAGCCCATCAAGGGATGCGTGGATAAAGAAGATGTGGTGTAAATATACATATATTATTCAGCCATAAAAAAGAAGGAAATTCTGCCACTGTGACAACATGGATGGACCTTGAGGGCATCACGTTAAGTAAAATAAGTCAGACAGAGAAAGACAAATACTGTATGATCCCAGTTATATGTGGAATCTTAAAAAGTCACACTTAGAGAAGCAGAGAGTAGAACAGTTGTTGACAGGGGCTGCGGCTGGTGGGGGGAGGATGGGGAGATGTTGGTCAAAGAGTACAAACTTTCAGTTATAAGATGGATAAATCCTGAGGATCTAATGCACAGCATGGTGACTATAGTTAATAATACCATGTTGTTTACTTGAAACTGCTAAAGAGTACATCTTAAGTGTTCTCACCACAGACAAAAAATGGTAACTATATGAGGTGATAGGTGTGTTAATTAACTTGATTGTGGTAATCATTTCACAATGTATACCTATATTAAACCATCACATTGTTCACCGTGGTGGTCCTGTGGTTAAGATCCAGCACTCTCACCACTGTGGCCTAGGATTTGTTTCTCAGTCAGGAACCAGACCACTTATCTGTCAGTTGTCATACTGTGGTGGCTGCGGATTGTTGTGATGCTGAAAGCTATGTCACTGGTATTTCAAATACCAACAGAGTCACCCATGGTGGACAGGTTTCACCAGAGTTTCCAGACTATACAGACTAAGAAGAAAGACTTGGCCACCCACTTCTGAAAACATTTGCTATGAAATCCCTGTGAATAGCAGCAGAGCATTGTCTGATATGGCGCCGGAAGGTGAGAGGATGGGGCAAAAAAGACTAGGCAGGGTTCTGCTGTGCCATGCACAGGACGGATCACTGGGAGTTGGAATCAGCTCAAAGGCACTAACAACAATGATCTTTACATATCTAAAGAAGGGGAAAAGAGAAGATAGCTTCCCAGAGACATGGGGCTGCACTGGGACAGCCTACACTTTCACATTAGGTGTGACAAGGAGGAATGTAGATGAGTGACTTGATAGGGAGAACCAAATACAGCCAAATTATGTGGAGAGGGAATGGGGGTGAAATAAAGAAGAATCTTATCAAGTCAGCACATGTAAGGAGAAGAAAAAAGAAGATATCATAACAAGATTAAATATAAAGTAGGATGAAAAATGAAATTATATACGTATCATCATAAATGTAAAGAGGTTTGGGAAGAGACTGCTGCTTGTCCACGAATATCCAGTCTAAATGTTCTCCCTTGGTAGTCAAGCATTACTTATAGCTGGGCAAATGGTCTCCCAACTCAACACTGAATTTCCCAGCCATCCTTGTAGATAGATGTTGACAAGTGACTGAGCTCTGTCAATGAGGTATAATGGACAAATTTGTGCAATTTCTGGATCATAATCCTTAAACTTTAACTATGTTTTCCTAAAAAGAAATAGGAAATCTTCAAGAAGAATATACCATTTTTAAATATTACACATTACTTGACTTAACTGCAGTTTGCTTTTTCTAAAGATTATAATGTGTCTCTATTCAATTTTTATATAAATATGATTTGTACCACAATTAAGGTTTTCCAAATGCCAGAACTTCTGAAATGCTCTTTTTTTTAATTTTTTTTTTTTGAGGAAGATTAGCTCTGAGCTAACTACTGCCAATCTTCCTCTTTTTGCTGAGGAAGACTGGCCCTGAGCTAACATCCATGCCCATCTTTCTGTACTTTATATTTGGGATGACTACCACAGCATGGCTTTTGCCAAGCTGTGCCATGTCCACACCTGGGATCTAAATCGGCGAACCCCAGGCCCCCGAGAAGTGGAACGTGGGAACTTAACCACTGCACCACTGGGCCAGCCCTGAAATACTCTTGATAGACCATAATTATTTCATCCTCACTGTACTGTGGGGTACTCATGTATAGCCACATTTTGTAAGTGACAAAACTGAGATTTAAGATTAGTTTCCAGAATTATTTATTTTTAAGGAAAACAATTGTCATCTTAAAGATGGATAGTAATTGATGAATGTGAGCAGAAAAATGCTTAAAATCAACTTTGTATTGAGTGATAATTTCATTGATTCAATTTGATGCAGAAAATCATATGCTTTGACATATTCTCCTTTATTTTTACCAGGAATCCAAGAAGGAAAAGAAAGGGATGCCAGTCTATCAAGATGTGAGTTGTGTAATTCAACATGACTTTTTCCTGTATCATTAAGCTGTGGAGTTAAGTATGGGTCAGCTATCCCTGAAGCAATTTACATAAAAATAACTGATGCACAAGGAGCTGAAGAAGCATGCAATAAGTCACCACTTATTACTCCAGCTTCACCTCAGTTAGAATGTAAGTCAACTAACTGAATCTTTTCCACTAGAAAAATCCAAGCCTCATAAGAGTTTCAAAAATCACAAAAGTACTTTAGAAGCCTGTGTTTGCATTGACAGGATTTTAATTACTATTCACAAAATGACATAAAAAAGATTAAGATATGAAAGCTCTTTCTAACATCAGCAATTCTATTTTATAGACATATTTTTTCAGGGCAGAAAAATCATAGAATATTGACTACAAATAATTTGTGCCAGATAATTAAGGGTAAATTAAGGGCTGTGAAAGGCATTCACACAAAACGAACACGTTTATAAGGCTACACAGTTTTCATTGGAATTATAGAGACAGTAATCTAATTCAAAGTTTTTTTAATAAATTAGCTTGCTATAAACTATTCAAATCCTTGAAACTTATTTTATTTGAAGGAAAATCAGAAAAATGTTATAGAGCTATTAAATATGAATAAAGTATCTGACAATTTGTTGTTGATCCCTAGAGCATAGGAGAGTTAAGCTGCTATTGCCCCTGTTATAGAAATGTGCTGAGGAAAAGATTTTAAGAACATCATAGAATTCCCCTTTTATTCTATTTCCTCTCTATCATTATTGTTTCTCTGTTTTATATCATTTTAATGTTCATGTCACTAATACCATTCTTTTTTAATAAACATCAAGGCAAAAATTGAAAAATACCGTGAAATATATAGATTGTAAAGGTGCCCTTTTTC
Organism: Equus quagga; assembly: GCF_021613505.1. Classification (NCBI taxonomy): domain Eukaryota; kingdom Metazoa; phylum Chordata; class Mammalia; order Perissodactyla; family Equidae; genus Equus; species Equus quagga. The sequence goes on from NC_060272.1 coordinate 25,467,283, forward strand.
TGTTGAGTGATAAAAAATCAACTTTCTTTGTAAAACTATCTCCTGAACTACGAATATTCACATTTTCGAGATGTTCTGTTTTGCACCTTAATGTTGGCTCTTTTTTTCAGTTATAGAGACACTCTTTGTTCTATCACTTAGTAGCTAAATCTCAATGTAAGCATGACTCCTACCTGAGGAAAGTTTCTATTTATGTAATTGATATAAAGAGACATGTTTAGGTTGAAGTTTATCTAACAAAATGATAGAACAGATGCAATGTCTCCTTACTCAATACAGTATCTTCTGATTTATTACATGCCTTTTAAAAATTATTCTTCTAAACAGCTGCAGCTACAAGAAAAATGCTCATCATTCTTATTCTCAAGACGTTTAAAAATCTAGCAAAGGAAACAAATATACAAAATTGACTGAAATGCAACATCAAAATAGTTGTAAGGGAAGAATTAACAAATTCTATTCAACACAAGGGGTAAACCAATGAGTTGATCTAGGGAGGTTAGTAAATGCTTCACAGAAGTGGAATTTGAATGGAGTTTAAAAAATAAGTATTAATTCCGAAAAAAGGTGTGTAAAAAGCCAACGGAGGAAAAATAATCAGTAAATCACTCATCTGTTGCCAAACTGAATAATAGACAGTCCTGTAGTTTATCCTTGGGATTGGAGTGACAAAAGAGGAGAGATGAAAAGAGATAGAAAAGATAAATTGGTAATACTTGTATTATTACGACAAGGAATTGTAATCTGTCCTATCAATTTAAAGTTTTACAATTATTAACATGCTTTCAGAGAAAATATTACACAGATCCCCACTATGCATGATAGAAAAAAATGTTCCAAAGACTACTCAGACCTTACAAACCATTATTGTTTGGCAGTGTGTACTGTGTACACATGTGTGTGTGCGTGTGTTTGTGTGTATGTGTGTGTTCGTATACTGCAGGTACTCGTAGGTGCACGTGTGCAAGTGGGTATGTGCACGAGTGTGTGTGCTAATCAGTGAATGTGAGCACATGTGTAATTGTGAGAGTGGGCATATGTGAGTATGTGCATCTGTGAGTGTGTAAGTCGTGAGTATACATACGGGGTGCCTGTGTCATGTGTAGGAGTGTATGTATGTAGGTATGTGTGTGAGTTGTGTGGGTGTTGAATGTGAGTAGCACTAAGTACCTCTTTGGAATACCACAGTCGTGCAGAACAGAGTGGGATTAATACTGATGTAGGAAAGGGAAATCATTCAAGGAATGGAACCAAGGAATCTGTATTTTCAGATATATGTATCAAGTACATCGAAGGGAAAAATAAGGAGTACAGATTGAAAATATACGGAAGTGGAGGCATGAGATGATGCAAGCCTGAAACACTGAAATGTTATTGAGGATGAACACAATGGTATACATGTTAGGAATAACATAAATATAATCAAAAAGTAAGTAGGGATGAATGGTATCCCATATTTTACATATTTTGCTACATGATAAAGGAGTTTTGAAATATCAAGAACCCTTTATTTGTCATAATAGTTCAGTAGGACACTAGCCTGCTTAGGCATCCAGCATTCATTCCTCCCTTGGGCAGGCTGTTATGCACATCTGGCCATACTTCTCAAAGAGAGGTACGAACACATCTGAACTCTATGGCATTGTGCCAGTGGCTATACATAGTCAAGATACAAAGTCAAGGTTCATCTTCCAAAACATCAATTTTATTTGAAGTTCAGGAAAGTTTTGAAAATTCTTGAACTTCTTTCCTAAAGTTCCTGAAGTTTAGGAAAAAAATAAAAACTATTTATAGAAAAAAACACACGTTTATTTGTCTGCGGTCACAGGTGTTGAACAGGTAGTCAGTAGATGTTACCAGATATAGACCACTAGGAGGCACAGTCTAAATGGGTGCCCAATTTTGTGATTCATAGAAAGAACAGGTTACTAATCTGCAGCTGTATATGAGGCTATTCCAACAATTTTGAACCATGTTGCATAAATAATGAAGTGCCCATCCCTGAGGGAATTCTGTCCTCTTGCATGATTGACCTGATTTATTACTTTTCAATGAAGAGGCAGCAGACATCAAAAAAACCTCGGGGACTCTCTTGCCATCCAGTCTTTTCCGCTTCACCAAAACAAATTCAATCCTTGTTCTGGGACTTTTGGCTTTAAACTTGCTGCTTGTTCTCACTTTTCCTTCTGAATTAAGGCTCCGCACAATCTTCTCTGTAAACACTCTGCCTCTCCTTTTTGCTACAACACCACGGGATTCATCTGGTGAAAGTATCTCCTGGATGGACCATGTTGCAACACCTCAATTTGAATACTATGCTCAGCTGGACCTGCTAACTGAAGGCAGATGGCAAAATGTTTCATATGCGAATCCTTTAATTTATGTTTTATTCAGGCTGCTTATTGAAGTTAGTTAAAATTTACTTTTGCATTATAATAAAACTATCTTGAAACAATAACCAATGTGTGGAAAGAAAAGTTACCTCTATTTTTAAACAATTTCTAAGAAATAAATGTGATATAAAGTACTTACTGTGTTTGTTATAATCATCCACAGATTTTTAGATAAAAGAAAAATTATGAGTTTTCTGGTAACATACTTAGCATTACTATTATGGGGATATAATTATCAGTAATAATTAAAATATTCTAAAATTCTGGCTTTTTAATCTTCTCATATACATATATATATATTTAACCAGACCCATACTTTACATTTTGATACATATCGAAGCATTCTATGATCTAAAACAAAATCCTTGTACTTTTTCATGCATTCACACCAGATCTTGAATTCTCTAAATAAAGTACCATCTGTCTGTATACTGTGTGTATAAACTGTTTCTAAGCCATCTGTCTGCCAACAGTCATATCTTCATCTAAACAGTCATACAATGAACAACTTGAGAAAGAAAGGCCATCTTGCTTCAATATTTGGTGGAACATGATTCAGCGCAAAATGTAGGCCACAAGAAAATAGTTAGAATTAACTGTAACATTTGCTTTTCTTTTTTGAAGCAATAGCATTAGATTGCCTGCTCATGCTACTTTTCTCTTTCATCCTGACAGTTTTGGTCTTTAGTGCTAATCTGTCTATATTTATCACATAATTGTAAAGCTTAAATTTTTTCTCCCATAACTCTACTCCCTTCACTGCATTTTTCTCATTTTTGGAGATAATAATGTTTCTTCCTGACTACTTTAATTTAGCTAAGTTATACTGAATTCTAATTCTACTCAGGATGGACTATGCATGAACTGACATGCTATTTTCCAAGTATATTCACTCCATAATATTATAGAGTTATGACTAAAGAAATAGTAAAGGCATAAGGATCTTTTAGAAATCTTTTATATTACCATGGATGAATGCCCGTGAGCATTAATATGCGTTCATATAAAAATGTTTTATTACCTAAGCAGAATTAATTTCCTATAGCTAATATATATCAATGAATTGGTTTACTTGCTATATCTACTGTCATTTCCTTGGAATTTCTATTGAATATTAATTTCTCAACTTTATAAATAATCATGTAATCGGCTAATGTATATCGAACTTTCATTTTCTTTTTACAAAGAACAAAGAAAGGATAAGACATTATGATGTAGTGGGAAAGCACTAGAATAAAAGTGAGAATCACTAGGTACGCTACTTGCTTTTGTAAAACTGCTTGACCGTAGGCAATTGTGTGAATTAGTTGGCTAGCTCAGAATTATTACGCACATTACACCGAGGTGGTCAATAAGTTAGTCTGTTTCTATGTAGTAGAGTGGAAAGGGGCAGAGGCTATGGCAGATTTTTCAATTTCCTTTTCTGGAAGCAATGTTGCCTAATTTAAAGGGACTTTATGAGAATTGAGTAAGATAACATCTATATAATATACAGCACATTGCGTGGCACATAATAGGAACTATATATATTCTCTCTCTATATATCATATATATATATGAAATATAAATGTATTCCCTTTCTAAATTTGGAGGGTTTTGTTATTGTTACTATTGTGCTTTGTTTTTGTTTATCATTTATTTATTTTTTAACTGAACTTCTTTGGAAAAATCATTGTTTTCATAAACATTTTTTTTCTTTCTGCTCTTTTCTCCCCAAATCCCCCCAATACATAGTTGTATGTTTTAGTTTTGGGTCCTTCTAGTTGTGGCACCGGGGACGCTGCCTCAGCATGGCCTGATGAGCAGTGCCATGTCCGGGCCCAGGATCTGAACCAGCAAAACCCTGGGCCACCGCAGTGGAGCGCATGAACTTAAGTATTCTGCCACGGGGCTGGCCCCTGTTTTCATAAACTTATTACTTTGTAAGTTCTATGGGAAGAATGGGAGGCCTCAATGGTATTTTGGCAAGGAGACCCAGTAAAATGGGTACTACACGAAGAAATGGGCTGAAACAAGTGGAATCCATGTGAGGACATGATAGAAGTCTAGGGGAGGGTAGTTTCAGAGGCGTTGAATATGGAATAATTTTTATCGGACACATGCTGTGCAATGTGCAATGTATATTTCTCTGTAACTTCATAAAATATCAGTAATAAGAAAGAAGTTAGAAAATGTTTGCAAGTTCCGGATTTTTTAAGGAAACCAATTAAAACTAATTGCCAGGCATTTTGGTGCAATCCATATAAGTGAAAGAATACATGACAAGTAAGCATTTTTGTTGTTGGTGGTGTTAGTTCAATATGTTAAAATAATCTCTTTACTTGGATGACTTTTTCTGTTAAATATCTTAGACTTTATTTGAATGAAGAATATATAAGTGTACAACATCATGGTTAAGCATATAGGTACTAAGGAGAGACTGCTGTGCAAGGGCAGGTAAGGAGGACATTGATTCTCGCCAATGCCATTTGCTGTCATCCCTTGAACATACGTTTCATTACCTCTTTGCCCCAGTTTACTCATGTGCAAAACTAGAATAATGATAATATCTATCTCATAGGGTTGCTTTGAGGATTAAAGGTGTAAATATGCATAAAGCCTTTAGAATGATGACCTGATGGTACGTATCAGGTACTCAAAGTGTCTATTGAGGAAATCTATACTAACAAGGTACATACTTGCACCAAAATCCTCATTGAAATATGGCAAACATGGCCATAAATAACTACATAAAAAGATTACAGAATATAAATATTGCTATAAATATAAATAACAATAGACAAACAATTTAGAATAATAAATATACTAGATGTAATGGAGGTTTTTTTTCTTGTGCTAATTTGTTTTTTCTGTTATTTGTAAAAATTTTATTGAGGTCACTTTGGTTTATGACATTATATAAATTTCAGATGTACATCATTATATTTCGACTTTTGTATAGATTGCACCATGTTCACCACCAAAAGTCTAGTTTCCATCCATCACCATACATATGTGTCCCTTTACATTTTTTGCCCTCCCCGCAACCCCTTCCCCTCCAGTAACAACCAATCTGTTCTCCATATCTTTGTGTTTATTTATCTTCCTCATATGAGTGGTCATATGGTAATTGTCTCTCTCAGTCTGACTTATTTCACTTAGCATAATACCCTCAAGGTCCATCCATGTTTCTGCAAATGGCATGATTTCATCATTTTTGCAGCTTAGTATTCCGTTGTGTATATACACCACATCTTCTTTATCCATTCATCTGTTAATGAGCACTTAGGTTGCTTGCAAGTCTTGGCTATTGTGAATAAAGCTGCAATGAACATAGGGGTGCATATATCTTTTGGAATTAGTGTTGTCATGTTCTTTGGATAAATCCCAGAAGTGGAGTAGATGAATCATATGGTATTTCTATTTTTCATCTTTTGAGAAATTTCTATACTTCTTTCTTTAGGGCCTGTACCAATTTGCATTCTCACCAGCAGTGTATGGGGGTTCCTTTTTCTCCATATCCTCTCCAAATTTATAAGGAACAACAAAAGACCCTGAATAGCCAAAGTGATCCTGAGAAAAATGAACACAGCTGGAAGTATCACACTCCTTGATTTCAAAATATACTACAAATCTATAATCAAAACAGTACAGAACTGGCAGAAAGACAGACACAGAGATCAATGGAACAGAACTGAGAGCTCATAAATTAACCCACATATCTGTGGACAGCTAATTTTTGACAAAGGAACCAAGAACACAGCATGGAGAAAGAAAAGTCCCTTCAATAAACAGTGTAGGAAAACTGGACAGCTACATGCAAAAGCATGAAAGTAAACCATAATCCTACTCCATACACAAAATTAACTCAAAATGGATTAAAGACTTGAATAGAAGACCCGGAACCAAAAACCTCCTAGAAGAAAATGTAGGCAGTATGCTCTTGATGTTGGTCTTAGAAGTATCTTGTTGAGTATCATGTCTACTTAGGGAACAAAAGAAAACATAAACAAATGGGACTGCATCAAACTAAAAAGCTTTTGCATGGCAAAGGAAACTATCAACGAAACAAAAAGACAACCCATCAACTGGGAGAAAATATTTGCAAGTCATATATTTGATAAGGGATTAATATCCAAAATATGCAAAGAGCTCATACAACTCCACAACAAAAAAAATGAACAACCTGATCAAAAATGTGCAGAGGATATGAACAGATGTTTTTCCAAAGAAGATATATACATGTAGTGGAGTTTTTAAACCATGAGGAAGAAATAGTAATACTTATCTGTTTGTTTGCTTATTTATTTACCAGTATAATTATGGGTCTCTAACTCCACTGGTTTTTTTTAGATTTTAAGCCAAATTTTCGATAATGGCTTGAATGGAGTTCTAGCAGTATGCTACAGCATAATGAGTGTATGGGGACTAAATAGCAGTCTCACTCTTACTTTGAATTCAGAAGCAGACTCTGAGATAAGAATTTGAATGTAGACACTTTATTTTGGAGATAGGAAATAGAAGGAAAGGATTGGAGAAATGAGAATGGGAAGGGGACAATACCATACGCTACACTGGGAAAGTTACTGCTCGATTAATTGATGCCCTGTCTCCCTGGGGACTTCTAGAAATGCATTTAGAAGTCAGCTTAGTACTGTCCCATGTGAGAGGTGAATGATCTGAGGTATCTGTCTATCAAGTTCATTCCATCAGTGTTCCTATGTGATAATTCCCCAACACCTCCAGCCTTCCCCAATTAGGACCAGACATGTCTCTGCATCCACAGAATGTCCTCAGGCAGAGTCTTCTGTTTGTTCTGGAATGAGGAGCTTTGCTGCTTGTTCTTAGATCCAAGCAAGATGGATGCCTGATGAGGCCCCACCCTTTAGAGAACACTGCATGCCATGAGTTCCCAAATACAAGGACTTCCTTTTCTTTGGGTGCTCATGTATAACGTTTTTGCAACTTTGGTAACCATTAAGCATGTGGCATACTTGGAGTAAGCTGTGTGAGTGGAACCGAACCCTCCAGATCATGGGATATGACTAAGAGCATAGGAATGAATGAGCAGGAGAAGGAAAACCACAGCTTCTCTGTGAAACCAAAGAAAGGGTGTGAGTGGGTGCTTTTGTTGGACAGTGCAAGTGAAAAAAAAAAGAATAATGGGAATAACAGGGAAGAAGGGACTGGGTTCCAGAGAATGCCTTTGGGAAGAAAAATGGAATTTGTGAGAAGGGGAAATCTGTTATTAGGACTTGGGTACTTGAAAAGAGAAAGGAACAAGCTACTATTTGGACTAGATACATGTTGGGAAGAATTCAATTTTGGGTAATAATTGTGGTAGGACAACATATGCCTGAAAAGTTTTAAAATTTAGTGTTGGAAGTGATTGAATGTCTCCAGGCCAGGAAAATAATGGAGCTTTTAAAGAGAAGAAAGATGATGGGAAAGACAGGGAAAAAAATATAGGATTTAGTCTTTAAGGTTATGGAGTGTGTGGCCCAAAACTCTATGCATTTGGAAGTCAAAGTGATATTAATAATAGTTTCAGTAATAAAGACAATTTGGAAAGGCTTATTCTCTGTGGAGTTGAAAGAATTAGAGATTAATTTCTGAGACTGAAATGGTGCTATATATGAGAAAGTTGAGATTGGGCAGAGAATTGTGCCGATATTTGCCAGAAGAGATTGTAAATTTGGAGTTAGAGATGAAGTGCACTGAAGATTATTGTACGAGTTATACTTGAAAGGGCTGAGATGGTGGGAACAGGGCTTAGAGCCAGGAGAAAAACCAGATGCAAGCCAGAGCTGAAAGAAGAGTGGAAATGAGCCAAGACTATTATGAAGATAGTGGAGTGAAAGTTTCAGAGACATGAGAAGGGAAGTGAGATGGGACCCACACGTGGCACTGGAGACTGCGGAATGGAAAAGGGTAAGAAAACAACAAGCTAGTACTACTCAATACACAGGAGCTGCATTTTCCAATAAGTAGAACTTAAAGATACATACATATCACAAAAGTTAAAAGAAAAAAAACGACAGACTTTCCTTTAGTATGTGAACTAAGCATATAGTGAACAAGTGTAGAGAAAAGACCCACGGTTCATTCATCATAGCTTTATTCTCCTTATTATTACCATGATTTCATGTCTATCTTCTCATTATTTTATTTTTTCCTGGAGAGCAAACCTTTTACCAACTTGGATCTGTCTTTAAATCTGTAATGTCACTACAGTCAAATAAAGTGAAATGTAAAAAAACATACTAGATGATACAATCAGTTTTAGGGGAAAAAGATGGAGTTTTTTCATCCTATCACTCATCCTCCTCACATGAAGACTCCTTGCCTCAGAAGTTATACACATCTAGATGAAAAGTGAGAGAGAGATGAAGTAAAGGTTTAGCAAGCTCCTAAATACTTGTTTCAGTTTTGGAGAAAGTTTGATTTGAAAATCTGCCTGAGTTCATGACACGTGGATGAGGTTTCCTACTCTTCATTCTGACCCTAAGTTACTAGTCTATAGGAAAGATCCTGAAAATCTGGGTGAGAAAGATGTGGAGAATCTGTTGACTTTATGCATTCCAGATGCCCAAGGAGAGAGTGAAGTCTAGAACTGAATTTATGGAAGAAGTCTCAAGCCAGCCAGTTAAATGTGGTCCAGATAGTGGCGCAGTAGCAAAGCAATCAATGTAAAACTGTCTTCCCTTGAGGGATGTGGCAGGCATTTAAGGGAGCAGGCAGAGCTGGACCAGATGTGAGAAAGAACATAGGAACTTCAACAGGCTATTAATTTATTCACTTATTTTATTCATTTAATAAATATTTATGGAGCGTCTTCATGTGCCAAGCATTTCCTAAGTACTGAGGATAGATTCCTTGGAAGCCAAGACAGAAGCAGTCTCTATTTTGAGGGACTTTTCAACTGTAGTAGGGACAACAAAAAAATAACTAAACAAGAAAATATCAGGGATTGATTCACGCTATGTAGAAAACGACTTGCTGGGTTGAAAGAGTGACAGATTTATTTCCTCAAGTGAAACAGACAGGTATCCTATTCTGAGGATGCAAAGGTTCAGCTGAGAGCTGAATGCTAAGCCAGCCACAACATATGGAGAGAAAATATTCCAGTCAGAATAGAAAGCAAGTTTAAACATGGTATGGTGAGAAATGTGATGAGTTTTAGAAAAAGAAAGACAGCCAGGGCAAGAGCAATCCAGCAACTGATGGAAGAGTAACAGCAGATGATTTCATGAGCAGGCAGAAGCCATGGAGGGCAAAGTAGAAAAGGGTATACACTTACTATTTCATTCTAAGTTCAGTTGGGTTTTAAGCAGGTACACAAAATGGGCTGCTATTTGTAATAATTTGAGTATGTAGTCATAAACTAGTTAATAGATTCATCAAACGGACAGATTTTTCATTTAAAAAAAACAGTTCATTTCAGAGCGTGTGTTAATTCTATTTATAATAGTATTAGCAAAACTACGTAAATCAAGGTCCTCAAAAATTTCAGGAAATGAGAAGGAAGCAGTCACCATTTTATAAATGATGACCTGCCAATCACTTATTTGCTTTGACAACCTCATTTTCCCCCTGCTCTGTTCTGTTTCAAGGGCTGACTCTTATAAACTGTATTTTCTGGTTCCATGGTGATGTAGCTTTCAGTTCAATTCCACCTCTGGGAGACTTTCGCCAGAGATTTGGAGACAGAGTGTGAGGAGAAGCCATGGCACTCTCTCCCCATCCACTTTAGGTGGCATCTCTGGCAGTGACTGTATGTCTCCTGAGAAGACCCTGCATTGCTGTAGAATCCACCGGGCAGCTAAACTTCCTGAGTTCTGGTAAGACCCACATCTCTCTTTGAACCTTGAGCTCTGAGAGTGTGCAGTATCCTAGAGTGAGTGTCCAGGATCCTAGACTAATACTAATTTCTATGTCTCACCGTTTTTGCTCTTTCATCTTTTCATAACTGTTATAATTAGATTCTCCTATTGAATTCCCTCTTGAATTATCTGGGTTGATTTCTGGTCTGTTTTTTTTTGTTTTTGGTTGGACCCTGAGTGATTTAAATACTTATTCCTTGTTTGGCTAGTTTTAATATGATAGATTAATTATTTAGCTATTTATTTTATATTTAGTATAATGCTTTTAAAGAGCATTTACACTATTATTAGTATACATAGGAATTTGTGTTTTACTTAATATATTTTTATTTATAGTGTTTCCAGTGCTAAGTACATCCAGAAATGAACATTTTAGACACTCAGTGTGTTAAAGAACTAAATTTTCAGCTATGGGACTCATTAGTCTGGCTGATTTGGGTCAATAATTTTGTGATGGAAATGAAAGTAGGATGCGAAGTTGGCTTCTGTATTATAAGTACCTGTGTGTAGAAATATCTACTCCTCAAATAAATCCCCTGAAATTTCTCTATCATTTTGTTATAACAAGTGACTCCTTTAATATATAAACAAAGATGGAAAATCTAGTAATTTAAGACATGCTCTAAGTTGTTTATAACGTATTCCTTGTAGATTTTATCAGATGTTCCTCTTCTGATAATTAAACAAGAGCACTTAAATGGGAATGGAGATTTGAGTGGGTTTAGGATGATAAGGATTTTGAATGGGTTGGTTGTAGCATGGAAGTAAACAGTATTGCTAGGCCAGTAGAAGACATTAAAACACAGAGTAAGTGGTTCAGGGAAAGAATCTGCTGGAAGAAAAAGGGAAATGGGAGGACACTTAAGACAATAAATGTTTGTTCACAGGGCATTAGTATATCCATTCATATAACACCTGTCGTCAATGACTACATGTCCGAATTTCCTTTCAGGGCCTGAGGGCAGGTATCATGAATCCTTTAGCTTTTCATCACCAGCTCCTAGCATAGGGGCAGGCTTATTGTGGTTCTGAATTATCTTTGCTGAATTAATGAATTGAGAAAGCAGACAATTTCCCTCTCATCTTCCTTCCCTTCCTGCCTGCTTTCTTGCCTGCCTTCCGTCTTTCCTTCCTTCCTTCCTTCCTTTCTTTTTTAATATGTAAAGCTAGGAAGTTAAAGCACATTCTATAATATTCTATGTTTCCTTTCTGCATTTACATTTAAAATAACTTAATACATAAAGCTTAAATTTTATTATTTTTGTAAGTTTGATAATGTTATACCTGGAATACTTATAACAATAAATTTTAATTGTTTGTCTTTATATTGTGTATACAATGCCTGCGTTTATTAAGGTAACTCTGGAAGATATGGGAGTCAGTACAGAATAGTGGAAAGCATGTACCATTGAATCAGGAAAACCTCCAATTCTGTTTAATTCCTTTACTAGCCATGTGAATTTAGGCAAGTTTCCCTATCAAATGAAGATACTCACAATTACCTCTTAGGATTTTTGTAAGAATAAAAGGAAATAAAAGATACTGTCTTAGTTCAGCTACTATAACAAATTACCATAGACAGGGTGGCTTAAACAGTGTGTTTATTCTCACAGTTCTGGAGTCTGGGAAGTCCAAGATCAAGGCACTGGGCAGATCCAGTGTCTGCTGAGAGCCCACTTCCCACTGTTCACAGACAACATCTTCTCGCTGTGTCCTCACATGGCAGAAAGAGTGAGAGAGCTGTCTGGGGTCTTTTTTATAAAGACACTAATGTCACTCATGAGGGCTCCACCCTCATGACCTAAGTACGTCCCAAAGGCCGCATCTCCTAAAACCATTATCTTGGGGGTTAGGATTTTAACACAGGAATTTTGAGAGGATGCAAGCATTCAGTTCATTACAGATGTAAATTATACGGCAAATAATAAATAGCATTTCAACTTATCTTTCAGTTGTCAGTTTAAAAACCCACGCTCAGAGAAGACCACCATGACTTTACTCCTCCATCTCTACTGCACTACTCCTAGGGTATTTACGTCTGCAAACTTCTTTTCCAGCACTCTAGATTTCTCCTTCACAGCACCCACCATGTTTATGACTTCTAGCCCAATTACTATCTTCCTTAAAGCTCCATATATCAGAAATGATATGAATCTGATTCAATGTGAATGACAAGAACTACTAAATAGTCTAGATATTTGTTGAATGAATGAATGAATGAAACAATATTTAAAGTGGTGTACATTCTTACCTGTTGTCAATTAGGCATCAGCATCACTTTCTTCTAAGGCTAAAGACTATATTTCCCAGAATCATCCTCCCTGTATGTGGTTCCCAGTTAGAATTTGCCAATAATAGGTGCTCACGTGGGATTTGGCTTGAAGAAGTGAAGCAGAAGCCATTATTCTTGACAAACAGTTGCAATCTGAAGCTCATGCAAAGGAGAGATTTACAGGCTGTCCCCTGGGCTCTTAAGAGCCACTCACTTCACCACTGTAATCTAAGAAGAAGTTGGAAAGGCTTTCTGTACAGAATTTTAAGAACTCCAGAAACTTTCAAGTTAACTGGAGAAACCCACATTTTTCACTGCTTCAACTGGAGATTTTCAGTGTCAAGTCCTCTGACTGTCAGCGGAAGCTCACCTCACTACCACCCCCCTGCTCCTTTGACAGTCTTATACAACCCAATATTATACTAAACACTTTTTACCTGATTACACAGAGTGGCTTCTGGTGTCCTGCCTGATCTGTATAGGCACAGGTGCTTTATAGAAAAGTAATAAGCTATATTTAATTAAATGTAAATTTAAACATGAGGCAAAGGTGAAATGATTTTCTTTCTTTATTTTTGGTGGGGTGGGGAGAGTGGCCCTCAGCTAACCTCCTCCTTTTGCTTGAGGAAGATTGTTGCTGAGCTGACATCTGTGCTAACCGTTCTCTATTTTCATGCAGGATGCTACCACAGCATTGCCTGATAAGCAGTATATAGGTCCACGCCCCAGGATCTGAAACTGTGAACCCTGGGCGACTGAAGTGGGGCGTGTGAACTTAACCACTACACCACTGGGCTGGCTCCAAAATGATTTTCTAAAAGAGCAAAGTGAAGTCATAATGCCAAAAATGTTTTTAGAGGAGGGTACATATATACCTCTAAAATTTTAGCAGTAAAGTCAAAGATGGAAAAAAGCATTCCTTAGAAAAGTCATAACTTCCTATCACGTAAAAACCTTTTTCAGGAGCAGTATAATCATTCCACACTTTAAGAGCAAAACTACTCTTCCTTCATAGATCTTCCAAGAAGGCAGAATATAAATTATAATAATGATGATAATTCTTAATATTTAATGAGTCTTATGCAGATCTGTGAAATGTACCAACTAAATTACATGTGATATTCTTTAAAATTCTTATAAAGATGAGGAAACTAAATAAGACTAACTTTCTAAAGGTCATTCTATGAAGTAGAAGAGCTTGACTAAAACTCAGATCTGATTGACTCCAAAATTTAAACCCTTAACCATTATATTACACTAATTCTCTACAATAGTGTCTCCCATTTTTTTTCCTGGCAATTTATTCTTATTATTATATTGATTAAGCAATGTCCCTAAAATAAAATCTTAGAACAAAATGGAGGCAATGTGTTTCTCAGAGATATTTCTTACCATTTCCCTCAAAAATTTCTGCAGATGCAATTACTCAAATCTCAATTCCTGAAAACAGTTCTATAGATACGTGATTCTCTGATTAGTTGGTTTAATACAAAAATAGATTTCAGGGGAACTAGAGTCACAGATGGATTAAATAAATCCAGACAATCATACACGAATACTGCTTTCTTAACTGAGATTCTGAGGTTACAGTGAGCTCAAGGTTTTTCCTGTAGCCCCTAAGTTAAGTACATAGCCATGTGGTTTAACAGCCAGATGACTCCAGAACAGCATCGTGCAAATGCTTAAGAGTGTAAGGAAGATCCAGCCTTCAGCAGAACATTAATGGGACTTTTTGGATGTGAGCTTTTTGAAGTAAGAATAGGGTTAAGATTACACTCAGAAAATATCATTAGGTTTTTCTAACACAAAGACACATGCGTAATACAAGAATATAGAGCCATGCCAAGAAACAGTGCTAAAATAATTTTGGATGGAAGAAATATGAAGCAGGTATAACTAAATTACCTTAGCTCACTGCATCTTGCTTTGAAAAGTTTAAATTTGTGTTACATCTACCTAAATAAATTAGCTACAAAATATTTCTCTATATAGCTGAATGAGAAAACAATGTAAAATAGCAGTATTCATCAAATTAGGTACATCAACTTTTGGGGGTCTCAGCTATCTTTTAAGTGACTCACTGATTGCCAACCAGATTTAGAAATGAATAATTTGGTTCACAAACATTTCATAAGTGAACTGTAAGTTTAATCACAAACTTCTACAAAAATTCCACATATATAGTCTTAAGATATGTGTCCGTGAGTTTGTGTCACCAAACCTTCATTTAATCAATACACTTCTGTCTAATACATTTTCAAATAATTTTGTGTCATTTATAGATATGAAATATTTTTAATTATTTTTAAAATATATTTCATTTGAACTTCAACTCACGACAGTTGCTATGTAAACACTAAAGTGGTTGACTAATGTACACTTATAGTGATGTATGAGCAAGATAAATTTTATAACTCAGGATAATATTTATAACATAAGTGATGACCAAAACCTCTACTCAATTATAGAACTAAAATCTGAATGGGCTGAAAAAAAAGTTCATCTTTGATGAAAATGAATTTTTAAAAGCAAAATACAAGCAGGAATTAGGGCCATGACGATCTAAAATTGGGGCTTTTCTGGGTTCACATCCATTAACAAATAATCCTCACCTAAAGTTGGTTGCTCACATATATGTTGAATATCCAAATTATCCATGGATGCTAAAAGCTTGGAAACCCTTCGTTATGAGCTTTAAACCCCAACAAGTTGAGGATGTTGTTGCAGTAATGAGCTGTATAACGACACTGTGGTCAACGACAAACTGCATGTAGGACAGTGGTTCCATAAGATTAGTGCCATATAGCCTAAGTGTGCAGCAGGTTATACCATCTACGTTTGTATGAGCACACTCTGTGATGTCTGAAGAATGGTGACATTGCCAAACAATGCATTTGTCCAAACATCTCTCAGTCATTAAGTGACACATAACTGTATATTTCAGAAAATAGGGGCCAGCCCCATGGCCCAGTGGTTAAGTTTGGATGCTCCACTTCGGCGGCCCAGCGTTTCACCGGTTCACATCCTGGGTGCAGACAGGCACTGCTCATCAGGTCATGTTGAGGCGGCATCCCACATGGCACAACCAGAGGCACTCACAACTAGAATATACAACTATGCACTGGGGGGCTTTGGAGAGAAGAAGAAAAGAAAAAAGAAAAAGAAAACGAGCTTGAATCTGGAAAATTGGATATATGACACAATAGAAAGAAAGAAACCTTTCATTTTAACAACATTTTCAAATATTCATCTAGTTGATCACTTTGGTTTCCATGTGGATTATTATCATGTACCTAAGATTTTTTTCTATAAATATCTGAAATTATCCTAGTATAGAAAGAGAAATTTTCATTGTATATGTAAATTATTCAATTACTTCATTAGGTAATTGTGATTATTAAAATGGAAACTGCTATTCTATGGTTATAAAATGCCTTTCAACTCATAATTACCGCAAAATAATGACAGTAAACTTTGTGTATTCTTATTAATTGATGGAGCTAAAAGTGACACTTGAAATTCTTTTCTTTTCTTCAATATGAGTTGATTTACAAAAATCACCTTTTTTCACAAATTGTGTAGCTGATTTTACTGACAAGCCTATCCTTTTTCATTGAAGTTTTTTATAATAAGGCTTATATTTTGAAAAATGCTATCGTTCTAAATCTCTATTCTTACGTGAATATGAAAACTGCCCTATTTTCTTCAGGAAAATGCTCCTTTCCCATAGTACCATAGTTTAAATAAATCCAAAGCAATTCAATAAATCTATGAAAGATGCAATATTTCTAAACTTTTAATTCTTATTCAACTAAACTTTTCTGTTTTTAATAAAAACTACTTCCTCATGGTTAATATGGTACTCTGACAGAGAGGTGTTCTTTTGCCAGGTGTGTCTTAAGATTGCCTTATACACGATTAAAAGAACATTTGAGTTTCCATTTATAAAGGCTCCTACTTTTTGGCTCAGGTTCTGAGTTTGTGCATTTTGAAAATAGAAGTACTTTATGAAGTCCTTTGATATCTTTCCATCAAAGAAACTAAGGAAGACCTATTTCATTTTTATTTTTACTTTGACTTGTATTTTTCAGCATTAGAACTGGGTTAAGCTCTTGTCATGTTATATAACAGGAATATCTTGTCATATCCTGACATCTTGTCACCTAAACAATGACTCATGGTCCTGGTGAGCTTTCAGGGAAAGGTTCTGGCAATTATCAAATGTCTCAGCTCTTCCTTTGGCATTTCACAAAGCTAAAAATCCATTTGATATATTGTCTGCAGTTTTGCAGAAAATATTGCCCTAGACGCTCACTTTAAGTCTATCTGAGGGTTCCCATATGCTTACACAGGATGAAAATAACATACAATATTCCATATGCTTCTGATTAAAACATATATTTAAAATCGGAGTATATTTACCCTGACCTCTTCTTAAGGATTCAAAGAATATTTTAAAGTACTGTCTTCTATAGAAGGAAAATATTAAAAACTGAGAAGTGAGGGTATAAAGTGCATGGAACTTAGAAAAACAGTATTCTAGGAAAAAATGACCATTCTACAGCTTATTCAAAGACAAGTAGTGAGGTCCTTATGGCTTCAGCAGAATGAACAAGGTAGGAATGAGGTCAGAGACTTAGCAGAAGGCCAAACCCTGTGGGTCATCACAGGAAGAAAAAACACCAAGTATTTCATCCTTAGAGAGATGAGGAGTCACTACAAGAATTTAGTGCAGAGCTGCCATTCATCTGTTCACTAATATTTATTGGATATACTATTGTCCATCAGCTCCTGTTCCAGATGCTGGGGATAAAGCAGTAAACACAAAAAAATGTTACTTACCTCATATGGCTATTAATTTTTTCAGTGGAAGTGCAAAAATTGGTTAGATAGCCAACAGACCAATGCTGAGTAAAGATCTCTTCTATTAGAAAGTGCTAAGTGCTATGGAGAAACATAATATAGCAAGAGAAAGTGGCTAGGGAGTTAACCATGGTACGAGGTTGCTGCTATTTTATGTAAGGTTGTGAGATTTGATTGATATTTTTGCAGCACCTTGGAAGTGGAGTTAGAAGTGCCAAAAAGTGGTGGGATTCTGAATTAATTTCAGGGGGATATTAGCCAATGTGATTGGCTGCTCTATTGCATATGAGGAAGAGACATAAGGAGGAGTCAAGGTTGACTCCAAGAATTATAACTAAGCAACTGAATGATTGGAATTGCTTGAGATGAAAAACACTGATTTAAAGGGTAGGTTGAGGAAGTGAAAGAGAGTTCAAGTTTAAGTTCATTAGCACATAGGAATTACCATACAACTTTAGACAGCAAGGGACTTAATACAAAAGTAGGTAAGTACATTGGAAGGGCCTAATTCTAGACTGAGCCTCTTAGAAGAACTCCTGGAAGCAGAGGGAAATGACCTAAGTAAGGTTGGTACTAGGAGTTATTCCTTTCTCAGGGAACCCTGGAACAAAAAAATCCTACCACTTATTCATCAATGCATGCAATCAGTTTATCCATTTCTAGATACCAAGGAAGCTAGAGAATGGACATCCATAGATGCAATACAGCAATTAGAAAGCCAGGTGGAGAAGCCATTGCCGTCGCTGCTGAATTTCCACTGTTATTCCACACCCATGAAACTGAAGGATAGCATATTGCAGGCGAGAAGTTCATGTTTTAACAACTGTCTTTGGCAACAGAAACAGCAAACAAAGGAGTAAAAAAGACCTTAATTACTAAAAACTGTTTTTGTACTCAGAAGCTAATGATATCTAGCTTTCCACTTTCCCAAACAAGAAAAAAAAAATGATTGCATGAAAGTTGTGGGAATCAATACAGACTATTTGTACAGTGCTGTTGTCGAGTGCAATGTAATATGGGATATTTGGAACGTGTTAAGTTGGAGGTGGCTATTTGAAACCTTTTGGAGAAACAGAGCTTACATATTTGAATCTGGTCATCAAAGAAATGGGATAAGTCTAGGTATATATTAGGGAAAGATAATGTATAGGTGATGTTTAAACCTATGAGACAGGATGAAGTGACTTAGAGAATAAATAAATTTGGGAAGAGAAAAGCTGATCCTCCCATTTGTGCATTTCGCAAATGCTCAGGCTGTTTTCTCCTTATATTCTAATTAGCAATTGACCTTTAAAACACTTTCCCTAGTCCCAGGATACACAGAGGAAAAAGTGCCATACACAACAAAAGGAGCGTATTTAGCAAAGATAATACAGATATAAACATTGTTAAGGTCAGAGAGAAAGCTGCGTCACGTCGTAGTAACAATCTGAACATATATCATTCAGGAGGAAATCAAAACCTTCTATAGATCCTAGTTCATTAAAGTTGTGCTTCTAGTAAATTCATTTGTGAAGAGTAAGAATTGATAGATATTTCTATACTAGGTATTATTTCTGTGTTAGAAATTAACCCAAAATCTAGCAACTTAACAAACATTTATTTTTGCACGGTTTCCGTGTGTCAGAAGCAACTTAGCCGGGTAGTTCGGTCTCAGAGTGTCTCATGAGATTGCAGTCAGTTTTTTGGTCAGGGCTGCAGTCCTATCTGAAGGCATAACTGAGAAGGATTTTCTTACAACCTCACTCATGTCCTTGTTGGCACTTCTAAGTTTCTCTATGGCTATTAACTAGATACATCAGTTCCTTGACACACGGGGTCTCCATAGGGCGGCACACACTGTAGCAGTGTGTTTCCCCAGAATGAACTATCCAACAGAGGGAGATAACAAGGGCTTGCCCAAGAACAAAGCTGCAGTCTTTTATAACCTAATCTTGGAGGTGATATACATTACTTATCTCATATTCTATTGGTCACACAGACAACCCTGGTATAATGTGGGAGGGGACTGCACAAAGGTGTAAAGACTAGGAGGCAGGGAATATTGAGGATCTTCTTGGAGTCTGGCTACCACAGTTAACCTTTTTTGACTTGTGCAATTGTGAGAGCAGCATAATAAGCCTGTTGTCTTCATATACAATGCTGGACTTTGAAGTCCTCAGGGCAGTCAGTTAGGCAGGGAAGATGGCTTTAAAATGTGAGAGATCAAGACCAAGCTGGAACCCATGAGAAAGGACTCAAACTTATTTTCCATTCTTGTTGCCTCTAATGTTGGTAGTATGAATTCCTCAGAAGCCCAGGCCCTTTGTCACAGAGCTAGACACATGCACTTGGCTCAAGAGTCTCCAAAGTTGATGGAGGATCTCAAGGAAGATGGAGCAGTTGCAGACCAGGCTGCTGTCCCACACTAACAGGATGAGCCAGCACATATGCAACAGTAGGTGAGGCTACCAAATGGTTCCTGCTTCTGAATCTTCCGCAGGACTCTCTTCTGACCCCCTCTAACCAAAAACATATGGAGAAGGGAATTCTGGGAAATGTAGTTCAGTCTGGAAAAGTTATCACATTATAAAACCACCACAGATGGTGAAACAAGAAGCAAAATTCCCAGTGCCTCTGTGGAACAGCAGTAATTTGGAAAGCATACCAGAGATTCTAGACTAAATAAAAATATGTTTTGTAGTCACGCTAATTAAAAGTTTTTCCTAGTTCCTTTGTAAGAAGCAATTCACGATGTGTTCTAATTGCATATGTTGTATTCCTTATTATTTTTTTTAGATTGTCATGTCTCTTTTTTTATTGAGGTATAATTGACATATAACATTATATTAGTTTCAGGTGTACAGCATAATGATTTGATGTTTTTACATATCCTGAAATGATCACCACAATAAGTCTAGTCATCATCTGTCACCATACATAATTACAATTATTTTTCTAGGTGTTCCTTATTGATGCCCCCCTGAGGCCTCTGCTCGGGAGTCTTGCACAACACCTTGGCCTGAACTGAGGAGATGTTCAAGGACGCCTGGCTGGGGGGCCTTTTCCCCTATGAAAAACAGATAGTCAAATACTTTGCAGTCACTGTCGTATTTCCAGAATCCCCTGGAGCAGGAACCCCACAGAGGCCTCCAGACATACACTCGGGATGTTTCCAAACTGATCTTCCCTTCACTATTTTGAGAGATGGGAGAGCTAGCCTGTGGCCACGTGAACAGGGTGCCTCAAGCCCTATTCACTCACGATAAGGGGACCAACACAAAGTGGTTCTCCCATCCCTCTAGGGAGTTCCTCAGCCCCAGAAGGGCCAAACTCTTGCTTACCCAGGGCCCATGCAAGATGCTTGGTTGTGTTGAGGTTTTGTAAAATATATATTTTGCACTTTGTGGAGGATGTGTGTGTGACAGGGGCCCACCAGGGCTCAGGGCAGAGGACTGTCTGTGTCAGACATCCCCAGGCTGAGGGCCTGTGCTGGTAGGACTCTCTTGCCTGTTCTTCAGTTTATGCCACTTCTTGACCACTTGGACAATATTCCTTATGCTGTCAATGTTAATGATTTTGTTTTGTTGGGTATTTTTTTAGAACCTTAATTTATTATTATTACACATATAATTTATATATTATGTAACATATTGCATTACATTTTTACATTATAATAGCAAATGGATATAATATTCAGACTATTGATGACAAATATTTATCAACATCCTATTTTCCTGGATTAAAGGTGTCTGCAGATATTGTAATACAGACACCAGGGAGATGTGTATAATAATTCAATGCTACAGCCCAGATTTCAATATCCTCAACGGGAATAAACAGGTAAACAAACCTTCATCTAGTTACCTCCAGCAGTGAATCTTTACAAGGTTTATTTCTGTCTGAATGGGCAGCGTGTGATGTAGACTTTCAATATTATTGACTATTTTTAGTCCTTATCTCTTTCCAAAGTGATGTGAATATATTCATATTCATTAATTTTAGTTTTATAAAGAAGAGATAAAACAAGGATTATGTTAGAGAGACTCATCTATGTCTTTGTGGTGTATTTTGTCTCCTTTAACGTTTCTAATGAATTTGGAGAGTTGAGGCTATAAGAGGATTTTTATCCCCTAGTCCTAAAACTCTATGAAATTGAGTAGGCAGGGGGAGCTGAGGGGAAAGAGTATGAGAATTCAAAAAGGAAGTTCCAAATTAAATCAAAGTCACCTTTGTTTTATTCGCTTAGAGTGTCTGTGCTTTCTACAGCTTTGAATAAGCATAGAGGAGGAGGCAAATCGTGTGACATAAACTATAGAATAACAAATGTTCAAGTACAGATTAATGAATTGCATCATAAAATTCTCTTTACTATCCCTTCCCTCTATGAAAAGTCACTAGCTATTTCACATAGTACCTTCCACTTCCGTGTGTAGAAATGTTCCAGATCAATGGGCATAACTCACAGTGAAATGAGGAACTGCAAAATGCTTTTCTGTCAGAGAACTTTCCTCTTAATATTTTCTTATGGGTTCTACTTTCTAACTGCAGACAGTGAATTAAAACATTCATCATGGGTGTCAGTTAACATTTTATTTTGGCTAGCAGAGACATTTGTAAAGGAAAAGATTCCCACTATGCCTGAAATAATTGGTTTGATACGTCAGAGAAAAATATGCGTTAGAAATATGTCTGAATTAGGCCTCATTCACTATACTAATCCTAGTTGCTTCACCTCCTGCTGCTACTTATTGGCTTCAGTGTTTCCTGAATTTTAGCAACTTTAAAAAACTTTAAAAGAGTTTTCAACCATAAATATTCTTCTTTATTTGGCAATTTATTTCTGGGAGAAACATGCTTATATTTCAGGTTTAACACAATCAGGAGAGAGAGCAGGAGCATCTCAGAAAGAATAACTATCAGATAACCCTTTGCAAAGGACATTATCTTGATACAATAGACAATGGAATGGGATGGATAATATTCCTCTTGTTTTCCTTTTATAGCTGCAAAGAGCACATTATATTTAATTTCTCTCCTGTATATTATGAAATATTCCAAATATATATAAAAAATTAAGTACTGTATAAGAATACTGCTCTTTACGATCTTTCTCTATAATTTTATGTTATGGAGAATTGCAACAGATAAAAATTAGGCTTGAAATGAGGAGGAAGATGATGAACAGAGGGTCAAAGACCAAATGCTAAATTGACGCCATCTCTTTGGCACATTTCCATTTTCAGACAATATCTGTGAAATCTCTGTGAATAAATATACCTAGGAATATCAGAACTTTATTTGAAATATGTTCTGTTCCCTAAATGCAATCATGTTGAAATTAGACCAAAGAAAATGAAAGAAGTACATCTACCATTTCTTGAAAGAGGCCAATTTACTCATCTTCATTCAGGCAGATTTAATATTTATTTAGTGCCTTCTTCATGCAGCACATACTCTTGAATAAATTGGCCTCTGTCCCTTGATAAGGATCTGGTCACCCTTCAGGGCCTTAGAAGACTACGTCTCAGTACATCAGGCATTGGTACTCCTAAGTCTAATTGCACTTCTATTTGGCATATTCGAGTCACCTACTAAAATACTGTAGTCAGTACTATGTTCCTATTCTCTTTATTATTCAGCTTTTGCTCCCTGTGTTTCTGCTAAAAGTTGGAAATGTAAAATATAAATACAAAATTATTCTAATATCTAATCTTGATTCTGGCAAGAGTCCGCATTCGTTTTGATTTCATCCTCAGGGCTGTAGGAAATCAGGAACTCTCCATTCATAAACCTGTTTTATTCCATGCAGCTCTCATCACTTTGCATTTGATGGTTTAATCACTCCTCTTTCTCTACCATCACTCTGTGAGCTCCAGTTCTATAAGCCAAAGACACGGCAAAGGCGACTTGGAGGAATAACCGTAACTAATTCCTTCTAAACTGAGTTTTACTGTGCAGATTCTCAGTGGCTGTCTAGCATGCCTTAATTGAGAACTCTTTCCAAAATGATTCTAAATCAGCTGTAATAATTATGGACCCACTGCTTTGGAGAGAAACTGGGTAGGGCCACTCCCTATGTAGATCAAGATGATTCATACTGTTATCTAAACTGACCCTAAAGCATAAAGTGCTAGTGCTTCCACTGGTTTTATTCCATGCTCACTGTGGGCAATTCTCTCATAAACCACGCGAATCTAACATCCTCACTGTAGGATTTAATGTGCTTCTCTCTGCAATGTGCAACACACGTGAAAAGTTGGCTACAAATTAAAGCAGCACAGGCAATAGCAAGAGCAAAAGAGGAAATGACCTAAAGGAACAGGCAAACATTCTCTTCTAATTGTTTCAATCTGAGAAAGTTAACATTGAAATAAATTTCACATTTCTGAAAATAAAACAAATACAAAATAATATCAGAAGCTAAATTTAACAAGCTCTACAATTTATTTTCCTTCAGAAATGGTCACAAACTTTCCTTTGATCTAGAAAAGAACAAGGGCACTATTAAAATAACCACCGAAATGTTAAAAGCACATGAAATTGGTGTTCTCATAGTCTGGATATTAGTGGTCATTTCCTTGTTAATCTGCTCGGAGCGTCTCCTTGATAGTCTGTGAAATCTCTATATGTGAATTCAGTCTTAACTCTAGTTGTGTTTCTGGATCTCCAGCATCACCAGCCCTTCAGTATAGCTTGAACACACAGAAGACAGGCGCAAACACACAAACACACACACACACACACACACACACACACACACACACAGGGGTAATGAAATAGCTAAGATCATTCAAAATAGGCCAAGCATGGAAGTAGAAATTGAGAGCCCCTTGTGATACAGATGGACTCATGTACAGAGTTAATATCATCAATACAATTCTAAGACCTTACCAGAGGTGGTAAAGGCTGACAATCATATCAGTTATTTTGTATAAAATTGATAACCATGACTTTAAGTACAAAGTTTAAAGGTTCTCAGTTTTGAGAATAATCCCTCACTTCAGGCATGCTTACAAAAATGGTACGACTGTTAGAAGTAACATTTTGAAAATTGAAAAACATAACTCTAGAACTTTATAGTCCAATACAGCAGTTGCTAGCCATGTGTAGCTATTTCAATTTTTTTAATTAAAATTAAATACAATTAAAAACTAGTTCCTCTGTCACACTAGTCACATTTGAACCACTCAGTATCCACACAGGTGGATCCACATGTATCCACACATGGCAACGGCTACTATATAGGACAGCAGAGGTATAGAACATTTCCATCATCACAGAAACTTCTCTTGCACAACCCTGCTCTAGAAAATTAACTTGAAAAAAAATCATAGAGCCCAATCTTCCAAATATCTAGCATCGAGATTAGGGAGTTGTAGGCACAGAGTTGAAAAGAGTAAGGTGTCAGTTATAAAACTCTAATTACTGTATTTTTAGCCTGACTAACCAAGATGCTCAAAACTGACACAGCTGGAAGATTCTTTGCAGTTTTAGACGATTTCTGATTTGTGTTCCTATTGTCCTTTTTTGCACCAACATCCCTGAGAGGGAGACTAGAATATCCCACAGTAAGCAAGCAGCATTTCTCTCCATTTGTGACCTCAGGAAGAAAGAGAAGAGAGAATAAGCTTTGCAACAACCCATCAAAAAGCCTAATTTAATAAATTATTTGGTGGTATAATAAAACTGTAAAATATAATTTTCTCATGTAAGTTGTGATAAAAAACTAGAAATATATGGGGCTGACCCAGTGGCATAGTGGTTAAGTTTGTGTCCTCTGGTTTGGAGCCCAGATTTTGCAGGTTCAGATCCCAGATGTGGACCTACACACTTCTCATCAAGCCATGCTGTGGCAGCATCCCATATACACAGTAGAAGAAGATTGGCACAGATGTTAGCTCAGGGACCATCTTCCTCAAGCAAAAGGAAGAAGATTGGCAACGGACGTTAGCTCAGCACTAATCTTCCTCACAAAACTAACTAGAAATATGAAGTCTGTTTGAGAAGACAATAGTTCGTTTTTGAACACCAATAAAGACAATTGGCAGAATCATGAAGAAGAAGAAAATGGATTAAAACACATCCAGGAAACTATGTAATACAATTAAACTGCACCATATATTGAGATGTCACAAGGTACAAATTCCTATGTCATTTACCTTTCACAATGATCTGCGAAGTAGGCATAAGTGTTATTTGCATTTTACTAGTGAGTAAGTAAATATTAAAATTTAAGTAACTTGCCCAATGCAAAATAGATAAAAGTGGGATTAAAAACCAAATAGTAAAACTACAGAGAAATAAGGCTCTTGTCCCACTTTTGCTCAAAATAAAATCTTTGCTACCAATCATTGCATTACTCTCAAAAGAATTACCTAAATAAAAGCTATACAACTATGAGATTTAGTCCATCTTTATTTATCTATTGATATACATAATCATTAATGTATTCTGGACTTCACGTGCTAGGTTATTTGATCTATTCTTGTGAACCAAAATATGGCATTTTAAGAACTTTCTAAAATCTTCTCAAATGTGGAAAAGACCTAAATTTTCTCATCCATGAATTAATTCTACTGTAATGACTTACAGAACCTCACCCTCATCACTTTTAATTGATTTATCTAACATTAAGCTGTTTTTGCCCTAATATTTGCTTACTTTTTTCCGTCATCACACAAACATATTCTACCACTTTAAAAATAACAACAGAACTCCAAACTTCAAGATCCTTATCCACCCTTTCCTTCATTGTTTTAGAGCCAATTTTTTTTAAACTACTTTACTGAGGTATTATTGATATACAAAACGTGGTACGTATTTAATGTACACAACTTGAGTTGTGTGGAGATAAGTGAAATCATCACCACAATCTATGCCATAAACATATTTACCACTTCCAAAAGTTTCCTCACACCATCTTTATTTATTTATTATGACTTTGTGACAAGAACACTTATGATCGATCTTCTTAGAAAATTTCCAAGTCTACAATACAGTATTGTTAACTATAGGCGTCATGTGGAACAGTAGATCTCTAGGACTTATTCATCTTGCATAAGTGAAACTTAGCCAAAGGGTAAAGTCAATCTTCTTGAAGGTGTCATCTGTGTTTTCCTTCATTTCTCTTCACTCCTCAATCCACAGCAGCATGGCTTCCAATTAACATACATGAAATCCACCTTGCCCAAGCCATTAATAATACCATACATGTAAAAAGAGTAACCTAATATTATATTATGTGACCTACTATTAGACAATATATTATGCTCCTCTTTCATGAAACTCTGTTCTCTGTTAGTTTCAGTGATATCAACTGTCAATTAAATATCCCAGTACACTTGATTTACCAGTCCAAATGAATCTAACAATTTTAATAATAAAATCTGACCTTCTGTCCATCTTTACCTCACAATCCATTTATCATGAACTTAAATAAGGTTTTGAATAAACCTTTACTTCTCTCTCTTCTGTTATCCCCCATATATGCTCATTTTCTGAGTACCATCAATGCTTTGTCTACAATATCTGAAGAATTTGTGCCCCTTTTGTCTTTTCTCTGTTACAGTCTAGTTGTGTTTATAAATAAATTTAGACTCTACCATTGAAATTCCCCACATTCAACTTATTCCACACATCTACCAGAATATTTTTAAGCAAAAGTGATCAACATGCTACTCACTTGCTTGGAAATATTTTGGCAACATGTCTATTAGTTTCAGAACAAATCTAAGTGGTAAACTTGATGTTTAAGATGCTTTATAATTTGACCAAAATCTATTCAATCCATTAAGCTTTCTCTCTTGATAGTACACCATTAACCCAGTATCCATGATCTACAAACACTGGCTTATTTACACTTCCTGAAATTAGCAGGTTCAGCCCTTGATTCTGCTCTTGATATAATTTATTACCTCTGTCTTCCTAGGATTTCCTCCTTCCTCATCTTGCTTAACTGGTAAATATTTATTGAAGCAAAATGCTATTTAGATATTGACTTCTCTGAGAAGCCTACGAGCTTTCTAATTTGAGCCAAGAATTGTTGGTGCATACTTCCAGCTTCACTATACCCTTTGCTTATTTATACCCATTATGCTTATTCAACACATTGAATTCATTTCTTTACCATCCATCTTTTTAGATAGACCATGATCAGAACAGAGAATATATATTAATTAGTCTTGGTATCGAACAAATTTAATATGTGAGATGTTCTGAGTTTAGTGTTGTTTGAGCCATTGTATAAACTAGTTTCTCAAGCATGTGAATATAAGCGGGATGAAATGGTAGCAGAGATGTATAGCCTTCAAAAGAGTAATTTGAGAAAAACAGTGATTTAAAATTTAAAATGAATTATCTAACTTAAGAATATAAAAATAATAAAATAAATCCAAAAACGTGTAGAAAAAGAGTTAATAAAAATAAAATCTGAAATCAGTGAGTAGGGAAACAAAATATAACAGAAAAGGTCAACAAAGCTAAATTTATTCCCAGAAAGACGTAACAAAACAAATATATCTCTAATTAACCTGAACAAGAAGAGAACGGAGGGCAGAAATATGTAGAGAATAAAAAGTGAATATAGCTACACATAAGTAAGAGAATTTAAATCATAACACTGTTAACATAATGTCAGTAAATTTTCTGGACATTTTCCTAAAAAAGATTTGACTTACCTAATTTGTCTCAAACAGAAGGAAAAAGCATAAATATTCCCTTTAAAGCAGTGAAGCAGTTAAAAATCTTTCCCAAAGAAAGCATTGAGACCATCTGGTTTTCTAAGTAAGTGCTACCTAACTTGTCACGAAACATGCTATTCGTATCTTATAGAAACTTTTCCAAAAACATTTTCCAGAAACATTTCTAGTAGAAAAATAAGCAATACTGTCCAACTCATTCAATAAAGACAGTATAACTTTGATCCTAAAACAGGCAAGGGTAATATGAAAAAGGAAAATTAAATTCTATATTGCTTATTAACGTGGTTAAAAAGACTAAAGGAGTATTAGAAAAGCAAATGCAAGGGTACATTTAAAAGATGATTAGTGTGACAAAGTTAGATTTGTTCTTGTCAATGATAATACAATAAATTACAAAAAATATTGATGTCATTTACTTCTTTAAGAAAAAAATTGCATGATCTCAATAAATATAGAGAAGATATTTGATAACATTCAAAATAATTGTATGATAAAAACTCTTTGTAAATTAAGAATTAAATAGAACTTTTTTTTACCCAATATAAGTAACAACAATAAACTTACTAATAACATTGTCCTAAATGACAAATGATGGACTCATTCTCCTTAAAATCAAGAAAAAAGAAGAGAAGCTTATTATCACCAAGTCCATTTAACAACATACTGGGTGCCTTATAAGTGCAGTAAAATATAGGAAAGAAAACAAAGGCTTATGAACCAGAATGTGAAAATAAACTCATAATTTAAAGATTATTTGTTTACATAAATAGCACAAAATAAACTACAGAAAAATCATAAGAAACAATGGAAGAGTTTAACAAGGTAGTAAGAGATCAGTATTCAAAACTCTTTTCCTTGATCCCTTCCAGCATTAGTCTTCTCCCCCCTCATTCCCTTCAGTCACACTTGCCTCCCTGCTGTTCCACAAACTTACTAAGCCCAGTCCCACTTCAATATGTTTGTATATGTTTTTTGACTTCATCTTGATATGTCCTAGATATTACATGCCTCCTGCTTCCATTGTCTCTAGGTCTTTATTAAAATATCTCCTTTGCAATGAAGTCTCCCCAGCCACCCTCTCTATCATTGCTGTCCTGACGCTACCACCTATTGGGAGACAGCTCTCCATGGGCTTCTCATGTCTCTTCACAAGTTGTAACAAAAGCAAGAAATGCTTTGATTCAGATTACTTTTGCGAGAATGTTTGTATAGTGAACAGTCTTGGAAGATATAACGTCTCCTTCCAGAGCAAAGAACAGATTTGCTAACAGTCTTGGAGGATTTATACTCTACTAAGAAATAAAACAGAGAAATATACTTACTAACTACCTCTATCAATACAATTCAAATGGGTAATATCTACTCTATTCACATCTCTCTCAAATGTTGCAATGTTGCCTTATATGCCAGGATGTGAATTTCACTCTACTACTTTCTCTGAGTTTCACATAGATTTTTACATCTTAATACTTTGTATGTGGCATTCCAAGGCTCATGGCTTCACTGCTTGACCTCTCTGCTCTTTTTTCACTGAGAGCTATCTTCTTTCCCACTTCCTAATTCCAAACTCTGAATTAAAATTACTCACCCATTGATGGACATAGTAGAACAATCACAGGCCTACCCTAACCCTGCAAGAATTGACCATTTATATAGCAGCAGAGAGGGAAAGCTTGTACACCTTGAAGATAGGAAGGAAGATTCCCCCAGAGAGGAAAAGGGCACACTAAATGAGCACCCTCAAATTCACTATTCAGATAATTCAATTATGACATAGATAAGGTGTGTGTGAAAGTCGAGCAAACAGAACCCATGAAACCCAGAGGCCAAGGGCATGGTGAGTCCTCTCAGCGTGTATTGGAGTTAATGTTTGAGCTTGCCTTATTTCCCTTGTCATGTTTTAAGATAACGGATGACACAAACACCGCTTGTTGTTCTTAGCATCTCCAACATCTATCACAGAAATTATTACAGTTAGTTTATTGTGTAAAACAGGAACTTAATAAATAACGAGTGGTTTGATCAATAATAAATGTATTTTGAACATAGTTATCAATTCCAATATTATTTTTGTTCAAAACCAGATTAGCCTATCCCTTGTATTTAATTTTGATGATTTTAATTTTTAACTAAACAATTTTAGTTTCTTGTGTTTATTCATATCCTTAAAATATGATTAAATTCATATGGAGCTTATTCAAGTCTGGGACTTCAGTCACAACATCTTTTCCCAATTTTGATCTGGCATATATTTATCAGTGGAACTTTCAAACCTTAAATTAGATTTAGTTTACATGTCATTCTTAGGAATGTTATTGAATTCCTGTCTTGTCTACATTTTAGTGTTAACTTTTACATGCTAAAACTTTATGATAACATGCGAGATGTTTGTAAAACATCAATCCGTATATGTTCTTGATACTTTGAGAAAATGATATATGTCATCTGGTTTAAAAATATTTTTCAGTCCATTTTCATACAGATGATAAAATATGTTCAAGAGTTGAAGTGTATTTAAAATAATTTTGTTTAGTAAAAGAGTCAATGAGATTTCTTGCTCTCCAAAAGCAAAAATATATAGCATTGTTTAAAAAGAAGGGTAAATATATTAATAAATCATCCAATATTAACTTACAGTAGTTAGAAATTCAGTTTTTACAATGGACCAAGTCAATGTCTGAGAGCAGAGATTATCTGGAAAATGACTCCTTATTAGATATAAATCATAAATTAAGCTATCTGGCCAGAGAACATGTTGAAGTTTCAAGGGTATAGGACTCAAGAATATCTAAATGAAAACCATAAGATCATGTTTAATATATTTATATATATATATATCCTATCTTCCAAGAAATAGATGGATCAAAGTAAATACTAGGATTTAACCTCAATAATGCATTTTATAATGACAATACATGTTTACTGTAGGTCTGAACTTTAGAGAACTTTCCAATTAGCTTCTCCATTTTACGCATTCATAAAACTTATATTCAGAAACTATTATTAAAAGTACTAGCTGCATATAATCTAAAGTATGAGGTTCAAAACCCATATACACCCCAGGGTTATTTAATGTTGTATGAGTTCAGAGCAGTGAAATAAATTCTAATGATTATGACAGTTATTAACTCCAAATATATCTGTTTAGGTGTCCCATTAAGTAATGCCTTTGTAATCATTGTTCAATGAAGAATGTAAGTTCAATGTGGGCTAGATATTTGTGTTTCACTACTAGATACCCAACAACCAATACCACATTGAAATAAGGGAGATAGTAAGGAAATATCTGAAAGAATAGATGAAAAATAAATAATTTACAGTGGAGATATCAAGAGTTGCAAAAGATCTTTTGGAAAAGAGAAAATACCATGGCTCATTGTGTTTTTATATTAAATCTATCTATATTTATGTAACACAGCTGCACTTAATAGCTTGAGTTTTGAACTCAAAGACACCAGACTTTTACATATTACTCCATGTATAATGTCTACATGAACTGTGAACTCTGAGGTTGTAGAATTAAACTAGGGGTCAAAGATGGGAAATATGGATTATAAATTGCTTTTTGTATTAACTTTCTTATTTATTCAACATGAAAATCATTTCACTCACTATTAGGCAAGTAGTTGTTATGCAAACTGTACATTTATTGCCATTTTTTTGACTTAGAGATCTAGGTAATGATTTTAATGAATAATGATTTAGAGAGAAATTAATATTTACACATGATGCTGGCTATGTTCTGCATTATATAAACCCTTAATCTCTCCCTTTCTTTACATAGCCATAGATTTGCGATTAACCACCACCATTTATAGACGTAATCTAGACATAGCTAATTTTATATAAATTCAATTGCACAAAAATGTATTGAACAGACACTATGTGTTGTGATCACAAAATAGTAGTCCTTACCTAAAGGAAAATGATAGCCATTTTAATGTAACACAGAGATATATGTGTGGCCTTTCTATTACTGTTTCTAGTGAATTCCTGGAAAAGATGTGTGTGAGTTTTATCAACAATAATTTTAAAAACATAATATAAATAAATAGGAAAACATTCAATGTGATAGGTTGTGGTAAGACTAAGAATATGTAATCAAGAAAAAGAAAGAACCACCATGTTTTAATTACTGGAATGGTCAAAAGTCTTCTGTAGTTTTACAGGAAAATTTTTAAAATATTAACAATTAATAAAGAATAAGATTTTTTAATAAACCTCAGTCTTAAGGTTACCATTCATATATCTGTTTAAGTCAGTTAGACATCCAGGAATGGTAGGGCCACTTGAGTTTATCTTTCAGTAGAGTTTCTCTTAACATAAAATCGTAAATGATGCTCCAACTTTTCCCACTGAATAGTTTTATTGTTTTTTTTTCTTGTAGAGAGTAATGTGATTTTAAAAAGATGAAAATATTTCTTCTGCACCTCATGGTAAAATATATGACTTAAACACTTAAAAGATGTTTTATATGATAGTTTATAATTATTTACATTTTTAAAAAATGCAAAAAGTCAATTAACTATTGTTGTTGCATGCTGTCAAGTCAGCTCCGACTCCTGATGACCCTGTGTATAAGTGATGTCCATAATGTCCTGTCCTCAGCAGCCCTACTGAGCTTCTGTAGACTCATGCCTACGGCTTCCTTTATGGAGTCAATGCCTCTCATATTTGGTCTTCCTCTTTTCCTGCTACCTTCTACTTTTCCCAGCATTATTGTCTTTTCCAAAGAATCCTGCCTTCTTGTGATGTGCCCAAAGTAGGACAGCCTCTGTTTTAACATTTTTGCCTCCGGTGATAATTCAGGTTTGATTTGCTCTAGGACTCACTTGTTTGTCTTCCTGGCAGTCCAGGTGCTCTTTTCCAACACCAAATTTCAAATGAATCAATTTTTTTTCCTGTCAGCCTTCTTCACTATCCAGCCTTCACACAGGTAGGCACACAGTAATTGGGAATACAAAGTTGTAGATAATCTTGGCCTTGATCTCTAATGACACTTCCTTACACTTGATGATCTTTCCTAATTCTTTCATTTCTGCCCTTCTGAGTCTGTCTTCTTTTGATTTCTTGGCTGCAGTCTCCATTTAGAATTGATGACCAAACCAAGGTAAACAAAATCTTTAACAATTTCAAGGTCTTCACTGTTTATGTTAAAGTTGTGTGTTCTTTTGTAGTCATGATTTTTGTCTTCTTGATGTTCAAATGCAGTCTTGCTTTGGCACTTATTTTACTTTCATCAAAATTTTTTTTAAGTCATAACTGTTTTTTTCCAGTAAGTTGGTATCATCTGCAATCTTTGCTGATATTTCTTATACCAATTTTCCCTCCTCCTTCATCTGAGTCTAGCCCAGATTTTGGTCTGCTGTGTTCTGCATATAGTTTACATAGATAGGGAGATAAAATGTACCCTTGTCTGACACCTTTGCCGATAGGAAACCATTCTTTCGCTCCATATTCTGTCCCAACAGTGGCTTCTTGTCCAAAATACAGGTTATGCATCAGGGCAATCAAGTTCTGAGGCATGTCCATTTCTTTCAGAGCAGCCCATAGCTTTTCATGATCCACACAAAGACTTTACTGTAGCCTGTAAAATATAGAGTAACCTTCTTCAGAAACTCTTTGGAGCACTCCAGTAGCCAAGAAACAATTTGAATCAGATGTTCTGTGCCTCTCCTTTTGCGAAATCCAGCTTAGATATCAGGCATTTCTTGTTCCATATAAGGTGAAAGCCTTTGTCACAGCACCTTGAGCATCACTTTACTTGCGTGGGAAATGAGAACAATGGTCCTACAAGGAGTTACTGCACTCCTTGGCATCTCCTTTTGTGGGGATCGGGATGTATATTGAGCATTTCCAGTTTGTAGGCCATTGTTTTGTTTTCCAAATTTGTTGGCATATTCTTTGGATTTTGACAGATTCAGTGTCTGTGGTTTGAAATACTTCTATTGATTTGCTATCTAGCCTTGGCAACTTATTTCTTCCCAATACTTTCAGGGCAGCTTTCACTTCACTTTCTGGAATATTGAGTTCTTCCTCACAGGAAGTTTCTTTAAAGGAATCTGTCTCTTCTCTGTAGATCTTCAGTATACTATTTTTACCTCCCCTTTATTTTCTCCTGATCAGATAGTGTGCTTCCCTATTAGTCATGCAGCACTCCTACTCTAGATTTAAATTTCACTTCGATTACTTGAATCTTCTGTAAGAGACTGCATGTTCTTCCTTTTCTGCTGTTTTCTTTTCTCTTTGCATTGGCCATTATGGTAATTCTCTTTGTCTCTACATCACTGTCACTGAGAAACTGTGTTCAGGATTCTCACCCTCTTCTGTCTCCTTTTACTTTTGCTTCCTACCTGTCCTTAATAATTTTTAGTGTTTCCTCTGTCATCCATCTCAATTTTTCTTTTCTTTTTACTTCAGGCATCGTCTTTTCACATTCTTCCTCAATAATATTTCTGGGTTCAGTCCATAGCTCTTCTGGTTCTTGGTCAATTGAGTTTAACAATGCAAATCTGGTTTCTGAGTGGACTTTAAATTCTTCGGGAATGTCATTTACATTAGATTTTGGCACCGTGATTCTTTTAGTGCTCTTCGTCAACTTTTCTCTAATATTTGACAGTTAAATTTCATGGTCAGGACCACAATCTGCTCCTGGTCCTGTTTTGGCAGAGAAAATACAGCTTCTCCATCTCCTGCTTTCACTTACGTAGTCTATTTGATTTCTTTATTATCCATCTGGTGATGTCCATATAGACAGTTGCCTGTTCAGTTGCTTTAAGCATGTTTTTGCAATGGACAGATTGTCGGCTTCACATAAATCCGTGAGCCAGTCTCCTGCTTTGTTTCTGACCCCTTGACCGAATTTTCTGCCAATGTTTAATTCCATTTTATTTCTTGCTTTTGTGTTCCAGTCACCTCTAATTATTAGCATACCTTGTTTTACTGTATGATCAATTTCTTCCAGGACACTTGAATAAAAACTTTCAATTTTATCTTCTTCAGCATCTGTGGTTGGAGCATAGACTTGGGTGATGGCTATGTTAATAGGTTTTCCCAGATGTCTGATTAACATTACTTGGTCAACCTTGCATTGGATCCCTAACTGCCTGTGCTACATCTGGCCTCAGTATTAGAGCCACTCTGTTTCTTTTGAGTTTGTCGTTTCCCGGGTAGAAGACTTTATAGTGGTCTGATTAAAAGTGTCTCATTCTAGTCCATTTTAGTTCACTAACACCAAGCACTGCAATATTTAAACATTCCACTTCTTGCTTTACAATTTCCAGTTTACCTTGGCTCATGCTTCTCACACTGCATGTTCCAATTGCGTGTGTTGTACACCATCAGACTTTCCTTTAACCCTCGTGCACTTCAGCAGCTAGACATCCTTCCAGCTTTAGTCTAATTGCACATTAACAAGACTGCTGTTCTTTTTCTTTTTTAAAGATTGGCACCTGAGCTAACAACTGTTGCCAATCTTTTCTTTTTTTTTTTTCTGCTTTATCTCCCGAAATCCCCCCAATACATAGTTGTATATCTTAGTTGCAGGTCCTTCTAGTTGTGGCATGTGGGTCACCACCTCAACATGGCCTGACGAGCATGCCATGTCCATGCCCAGGATCCGAACCAGTGAAACCGTGGGCTTCCGCAGCGGAGCGCGTCAGCTTAACCACTCGGCCACCGGGCGGCCCCCAACACGCCATTCTTATTTGTTCTTTGCTCTTCCCCAGTAAAAGTGTGAGTGCCTTCGGACCTGGAGGTCTCATCTCCCAGCATTATCTCATATTTTACTTTGGATTGTTTCATCACAGGTTTCTCAAGATAAAAAAAGTTAAAAAAGGAAAAATATAGCAGCGGTTTACCATCATCTTCTGCTGTACAGTGTGTGAGTCCAAACCACATGTGCTCTGGCCCGTATTGTGAAATCACCAAACACCTAAGATTAACTGTATCCCACTCTAAATTCAGCTACTTATTGACCCATATTTGACACTTCATCTCTAGTACACTTACAGGTAATGTGCACCTTTTTGGTTTCATTGAGAGACAATATAGTACAATATGTCTTGACATCTGTAATTCTTACTGAGGAACATGATTTCTAATAAGAATCCTCATTCTTCTTCCAAACAAGATAAACAAAATACAAAGAGGACAAGACAAAACAAAAATATGGAATCCTATGTTATTATCCAAAATCGCAGCTTAAAGCATCATTTTTCATAGTCAGTTGTCTTTTCAATGCTTTTTATTATGTAATGAAGCATTAACTGTAGCTGAGACAGATATTGTTTTCTTTATTATCATATCTGATGAAATAATAACCTTATTCCTTTCATAGATGATCTATCTATTGTAGAAGAGGAAATATCTTCCATTTACTACCTGGTCAGTGTATCAAACTAAACAGTAACAATAATCCATTTTCTTTACCTGAGAGGGAAAAAAATGCCATTTTGCTGGAATGGTAAATGGTATTACAATGATAATATGACATTTTTAATTGTCTTTAATGAAAAGCCAAAGATATTATTGGAGTACAAGATTGAGAGAATCTGTCTGTATGTATGGCATTTGGGCCTGTAATACAGGAAAGATTTAAAAAATGTGAGATAGTAAATAGACTGTATTGTTGAAATGATAAAAAACTGAAAAATTCAGTGGAGTGTCCCAAACTGCCAGCTGGAAAGGAGACAGAAGGATATGAACAGTCTGCATTCAGAAGGAACCCTGACGTGTTGATGTAATAGCCTGATCATGAAATGACTTGCCTGCCTCTATTTACAAAGAATGCTTTGACTCTTTGAAGTGGGATGTTTTGGAGATCACATAAACACGGCCTGACATAAAAATTGTGTCTTTAAGTGTATTATATTTTCTCCATAAACATTAATTCAAATAAATCAGTTACCAAGGTTTATGTATTTATTACACATATTAAAAATGAAGACTGTTTAATATCTGCTACATGCTCTGCATTCAAATCAAACTGCCCTTAGAGACACTCTTTGGGAAAAGAACAATAATTCAAAACTGAGTAACAACACTGTCTAGACTCAAGTAAATACATTGTCACCCAATTTTATGAATAGAAAATAGAGCACTTGTTAGAAGCATGTGATAGACACATCAGGCTAAGACCTTGCCAGAACTGGAAAGTGTGGAAATAGCTGCCTTGAATTCCTTGAGGAGCTCAGTGGAATATGGAGAAAAGGAGAAAGAGAGAAAAGAGAAAGAATAAGAACATAAATTGCAAAGAGAGGGAAGTTAGAAAATGAGGAAGCCTAAATTATGAGATGTGAGGTATCCTCAAAGCCTCTCTATATAGCTTATGATACAAATTGGTTTCTTGAGTTAATTATCTAGCAAACCATTGGAAGAGCTGTCATTACGATCCTGGCTCAGCCACTTACCAGCTGTGTAGCATTGAACATGTTCCTAACATCTCATTAATGAATGCTTAGTACATGTCAGGCCATGGTACTAAGGACTCAGTGGTAAATGACAGAAAATAGTCCTTTTGCCTATGTAGCTTACATTTCTATGGGGAGAAATAAACAAGAAACAAAAATTTACAATGAAATAATTCCAGAGAATTATGAATTCTGTAAAGTAAGAGAAAACTGGGATAGAGAATGGCTGATGCGGAGGAAGAGGGTAGTATAGTGTCTAATGAACTCCGCTTTAGGTAGTATTCATTTGAAGCAGTGCATCAGTCGTAATAAAGCGGAGATATGCACCAAGGGATCTCTGGAGGGGTCAATACTCTCCCAATAACAATTCCAGATATGCCAAAATGTCTGAGTAGTAAGAAAATAGGACTGACTACTGACTTCACTCTTTCAATTTTAATTCACCTTTAATAACTGAATTAATTTGAAACCACTTCAGAAATTACTTGCTATTAATATTGGCAAAAGAAACTTTCTTATAAATGATATCAAGCACCCCAAATACTCTTTGGGACTTTTGCTTTGCAAACAGCTCCAATCCTGTTTCAGCTGCCAAATCAAATGCTGCTTTCCAGATAATATTCCCCTTACAGCACAGTTCTAAGAGGCTAGAAAGACTATAGAATAAAGAATGTGCAGCGCTTTGATTTTTTCAAAAAATCCCCAATGAAACCAATTTTAGCATTTGCACCAAACATATTCAAACATAATTAATGTGATGTTATTTATATTATTCCATCTACATAATAATGGAGTGAAGGTAACGTCATAATTCTTCTTGTGGGAATGTAAAACAGTGCAGGGCTTTGAAAAATGGCCTTAATAACACAATGAAAATAAAAGTAAAATCAGCTCATTGTGTCCTTTAACTGAGATAATCCATCTAAAATGTCAGCGCCTGGCACATCGTAAGTGTGTAACAATATGTTAGCTATTATTTTTATTAAAATATACTATTTTTATTAAAATTTATTTTAGGTGACAATTTTTATTTTTTCTCTTCTATGTTAAAAATTCTGTGTTTTAAATGTATATGTTATATGTAAATAAGTGATAATTAGAACAAAAACATACATTTGCCATAGTAACTTTTATCTCGGCAAAAGACAAACGTTCTTAGAGAAATGTCTTTTTTATGAGTCCTAAATCCCTGTGTCACCTTTCTGGTATTGAAAGCAAAAGATGTGGTATCATCTATTTCACCTCTTTTCCAAATTTGGTGTGAGGGGATTTGACTATTTTATATTACCTCTAAGGTTCTGACTATATCTAATATTCTGTAGTTGACCTATGACTCAAGCAGTAAAAATGTTGGAAAAAGCATTCTTAGGTCAGAATATTTTTCCATATATAAGTGATCCAATATCACTTATGCTGTTATCACATAAAAACGAAATGCAACATGAGATTCTATCAGGATGACTGAGGGGAGGCCGTTATAATGGTATAGATATGTGGAATATTTGAACTGTGCCATGGGGATAGCTTAATCCTGGATATGAGAAGGTAAGCAATTCCCACTCTCTCCACTTCAACATGGCTCAACGAAAAATTGGAGGAGAGCTTGCCCAAGATCAAGGACTTGCTTCTGACTGTGCAGTAACGTTATAATTAACCACTGTGCTGAGACCGATTCCCCCAAATGACAAGGGGCACTTTCCCTGCCAATGTTTATTGACTATCATGTGTGGTTACAAATAAAAGATTTTATCTACAATGAGATACTGTTTCTACAATGACTCTAGTGGAGAATATCATCTCTATGGCTAATCTTGGAAATGCCTATTGATATTATTTACAAGAGACAATCTCTTTGAAGATACATGGAAATTTCCATTTATTGATTTGTTCTATTGTTCAATTTTTTGCCTTTGAGGACTAAATTATGCTAAGCCTTGAGATTTTGGAATAATGATATCTCATTCCTGCACTTGGCAAATTTTCATGTTCCCAGGAAAAGCAGATCAAATACAAATTCAGTGTGATAATGATAAAATTGAGGAATGTACATAACTCAGTGATTGGATTTAAAAAAGGGCAGTTGACTAAATCAAAGAATGATGAAATTTTTCCAATAATTTTTTCTAATAACCAAGTGTTAGAAATGAATCTCCCAGGACAAACAAGAGTTTACATGGGAAAAGGAAGAATGGAGTGTCGTGTGGAGAGGGGTATACGAGTGAGGAGAGTGTCTTGGTGGAGATTTCAGGCAAAAGAAAGATCAGATGGGTAAGCCCACATGGCCCGTACGGGGAACCTCAGAAAGTCCCCCCAGTTGACAAAGGGCCTGTACTTACAAATGCAACTGGTCAATATGCAATGAAGTGAGTACACTGAAATTATTGGCATACTTAATATTTACTACCAAAGATGAATAAACTTTGGACAAAAATTGTTTTCCAAAGATTAAATAATACTTCTAAAATATTAACAGATAATTCACTGTTTTTAAACACTAATAGATATCCAAACAAACTCCTTATGTTTGAAATTCTTCTCCAAAAATGAACATAAAAGCATCTTAATAATAAAAGAAAAGACTCTAGAAGGTCAAAATAGAACAGTGAAAACAGTGAGTTTGGGCATGACTACCTTATACATTAGTATTAACAGTAGAAGAACCCATTTCCAACTACTTTGCTTATTTTGAGCTGGATTAAATAGAAACTCCATATTTCTAGGAGAAAAATTCAGTCGTCTGATGAGGACTTTGAGCATCGTTTTTATCTCTTTCTTTGATCTTTTACAGTTTCTATTTTGTTCTTGCATTTGTTACTTCAGGAGTTACTGAGGTCTGAACAATATACTGTAATTAGTCAGTTTGTATGGACTATGGCCTCCACAACTGGTCTCCCTGCGGTATGTTTTGTTATTTAAACAATGTTGCTAGTATAATATGCATGAGGAAAATCTTGGTCCTATTGTTTTTGCAGCCTGTGATGTTTTCAAATCTTTCAACAAAATAAAAATGAAGCTTGCAATATGACAGAGCAAATGCCTAATAATATAGTGCCCATATTTTGTTTTTACTTCCATGGATTTCCTAAATTCAGAACTCTTGATTTCATAGCATCAACATACAAGACAGTTGTCTACATGCTGTGCATTCTGCCTAAGACCACATATGAACTGCAAAGGTAATACCTGTTTTTCTTCCCACCCTCTCACACAAACAGAGTTACAACATGGAGTACTTAAGTCTTACTCAAGAAATGCAAGAGGTTTTTCTGTAGGGTCACCTCCTAAGATAGCCTAATATCCTTTCTAAGTAACATTTTTCTCATATGATAAATAGTATAATGACAATTTCTTTTGAAAAAAAATTTCACTCATATTAATGGCTATACATATATATGATACACTAAAGATAAAATTTTTAAATTATCAATTAAGAAATATTTAACTCCACACTCTTCCCATTGTGCATGCAGAGTGGGAAAAAAACATGTCTTCCTCCTTGTGTTAAAAATTACATTTTAGTCAAGAGGGTAAAATGTCTGGTTAACTTTTTCCTCCTTAATTTGACAATGTCCATTTTAATTTGGTTAGCATTACCCTCCACAAACAATGTACAAAGCTGTGGAGGTCCCATCAAAAGGGTTAATATCAGCTTGGTGAGTCTAACTGAGTTAGGTATTTGTAAGGTTTAAAGGAGATTAGTTTAATAATATCGTATCCAGAAATTAGAGAAGTTGTTTGTTGAAACATCCTGGAGGACGTTATGCAAAGTGAAATAAACCAGACAAGAAAGAAAAAAATTACAAATCTCCTTTATATTTAGAATTTTAAAGAGTCAAATACATGGAGGAAGAAAGTAAAATGGTGCTTACCAGGGGCAGGCATAAAGGGAAGATGTTGATCCAAGGGTACAAAGTTGCACTTCTGTAGGATAAAAAAATATAAAGATATAATGTACAGCACGACAAGTACAGTTAATTATCAACCTACAAAAAGAGAAACCAGTTTAAGAGAGAAAGTGTTTATTTGGGATCACAGAATTGCAATTCAGAGAGCACAGATTTAGGTAGAAACCCAAATAGTGTCCCAATTACACGAGGAGGGCTTAGGGTTTTTATGGGAAAAAGGGAGGATGAGGTGAGTTGTATTAAAGAAGAGGTCGCTGGTGCTAGCTGAGGTCAGGCTAGGTTTGTATTTCATAGATTAGCCTGAGGTTCCATCATCAGGGGAGTATTCTCTGAAATGGCTGCTCTGGCTCTATTTTAATATGGTTCCATTCATGTCGTCTTTCACATAATAACACTGTATTGAATAATGAAAATTTGTTAAGAGACTAGATTTTGGGTGCACTCATCACAAAAAACAGGTGGTAGCTATGTGAGAAGATGATATGCTAATTAGCTGAACTGTAGTAATCATTTCATTATGCATATATATTTCAAAACATCATATTGTACACCTTAAATATATACAATTTTATTTAAATATAAAATAAAATAAATATTCATATATATAGAATGCATATATGTATATAAAATAAAATATATATTATACTACTAATAATATGTACTCATTAGATATAACAAATTATATATATAAATCGTATATATAATAAATTATAAAAATATATGTAAACATTAGCTATTGTCCCCTGTGACTCTAAGGCATTCATTATCAAATTTCTCCAGGACTGAGTCAACATTTTAATTATTAGTCATACACAACTGATAAAAACACTATTACAAATTTTGTTAATTATTAAATATAAAAACTGTTATTAATTAGATTTATAAAAAGAAAATCAATAGACCTAAGAGGATATTAGAAAGTATCAAAAGTATGGAAAGTGACTTAAAGAAATTTCAATTTATTCCCAAAATGGTATTTTTTTAAAAAGAAAAATACAATGCTTTTAATATTTCATATTCTAGGAATATGTACTTTTTTAATCTATATAATCACATAATACAAACTTAAATTCCCAGGAAAATAGTTCTGAATTAAGCAAAATCTTGAGCAATCTGGGCTAAATTGATTACTTTCCTTTAGTGAGGAACCCTTAACCTTTCAAACAGACTAAGTGAGAGAGCTTTGTTATGTTGTATTCTGACACATTATAAAAAAACAAACATAATTATGTAAAAAATGATTGAAAATGCATTTCAAATATTCTTTGGTTCAATGCTAAGCATTTGGAAAAGCTACAGTGATTGCATGATGACTATAATAGTAGTCCTTGCTTAGATTTTTTCTTAAGTAAAAACTGTATACATTTTGTTAGAGACAATAATGATGAGTAGATCATATTTCAGTAAGTGAGATAACAGAATTAACTGTAAGTCTTAGTTGGCTGGACTGCCATAGCAAAAACCACAGACTGAGTGGCTTGAACAACAAAATTCATTTTTTCACAGTTCTGGAAGCTAGAAAGTCCAAGATCAAGGTGCCAGCTGATCCATTCCTTGGTGAGGCCTTTGTTAGTGGCTTCTAGCTCACAGGGTGGAAAAAGAGAGCTCAGGGGTCTCTTCCTCTGCTTTTAAGGGCACAGGCCCTATCAGATTATGGTCCTATCTTGACCTCATTTAACCTTTATCACCTCCTCACAGGCCCCATGTCCAACTACAGTCACATTGGAGATTAGGACTTCGACATATGAATCTTGAGGGCACACAAACATTCAGTCCATAGCGCACAGAATCAAAAACTCCTCTTACCACTGCATTATGTTCCAAATTTTCTCTTAATTGTGAGCATAAGTGACATATGATTGTCAGTTTTGGAAATGTACCACGTGATATTTACCGTCATGTTAGCTTTAATGGTTTTTCTTCCATATCTTGACAAAGGGGAAAAATATGTGTCTGTTTTCATTTTTATTTTGGTTCTTATTTCATCACTAGCCTCTTTTTTTTAAAGGTCATTAATATGCTAGACATTATCTCTATGTATTCAATTCAAAATTTTAAAATTGATAAATGCTTTGGAATTAAGTGAGAAACCCTGCAAGTGAAATGCATCATTATCATAAGTCTCATTTCAGTAATTTTACTGTGAGAAATAGATGCAAACATAGATTGTTTAGTCAAGGGTAAATTTGCCTGGCATAATGAAAACAGTATAATTGCAAATGTTGGATAAGTTAGCTAAACGAGTATTTTTGCTTGCTTTAGTAGATACTTTTAACTATACATCTTTTTAATGGGAGGTAAAAATTAGCTTGCTTCTGACCTGTGAGTTTTCCCTATTGCTAGGCTACTTGATAGTCTAAGAATATGATTTTGGCAAAGTGTTTCTTAAAGAGAACTCTTGACAATGGTCAAGACAAGGATTTGCCAGGTGATGTGCAGGCTGATATTAGCACTTAGACAGGATTTTTCATATTTTAGTTTACTGAAGGAGTTAATAATGCATTTCAGATATTTAATATAAAATAGATCATACTCAACAGTTGTCTCCTCAAAAAGGCATTTCTTAAAGATTTAAAATAGAAAG
Organism: Equus quagga; assembly: GCF_021613505.1. Lineage (NCBI taxonomy): Eukaryota > Metazoa > Chordata > Mammalia > Perissodactyla > Equidae > Equus > Equus quagga. The sequence continues at coordinate 25,511,254 of NC_060272.1, forward strand.
ATTGTTTTGTTGGAATTAATATTGCAAAAAGAAATACATCTGTGATTTGTCCAGGAATCTATTGCTTCTCCAAGGTGGTCTATAAAATTAAAAAGGGAACAAAAAGACAAACAAAAAACTTGAGAACCCTTACTTTGTGTAATAGGAATGTGAAAAAAACCAAATAGTTACAATTTTTTTAATCGTTTCCGCTGTCACTGCAAAACGTGGCACTCACTATGCATCTCTGCCAAATACTTTATGTTTCCACGTGTTAATGAATAAATGACCCAAGGGAAGTCATGGCAGCATGCCAATCAGTTCTCTGTAAGTAAGAAACTGCCAATAAACTATGAGAACTACTTTTAGCCAAAAGTTTTCCAGCTGCAGTGCCTTCGGGATTTGCCAGGACATTTGATTGGAGTCCGTGCTTTTCTGAGGTACCCCCAGTCTGTGGCTGACCATTTCTGCTCAATCTGTGACTCCTCTATGGGCGAACTTGCATCTGTGTCTCAGTTGGGATGGCTGAGACCTTCTCAGAGCTGTGTTGTGGTCTGATGCTCATCTGCTCAGATTGCCCAAGCGTCCTTCTTTCCCCATTCTTTGCAGATATGTCAGACTCACATGATATGTGAAGGCTTTTCCTGCTTACTCCTGCTCTCTTTATCTTTTCATGGGCATTATCCCCATTAAATCTGCTGCACTTCTATTCTTTTCTTGGTATCTGCTTTCTAGACCCAGAATTTTTGATGAAGAAAGATGCATAATTTGGGGCAAATTCATAAAAGAATGATTATTGCTCTTATTTTACTTTCACAGTCCTCACTAATTAAAAAAGTAGCTGTAAGCAGATTTGCAACTTTGCTGAATCATTTTCTGTCAAAAAATATATATTTACACTTTAGAAAACTGGAAATACTTTTTATCCCACTATCTTTGAAAGGCTGTGATTTGACATTAATGTGGTTCTTCAACTAAATCTTAGATAATTTTTAAAACTTGTCATTTGCCATGGATTTGTATGAAATGCAATGTGCATGATGCATCTTTTGCTCCATCCCCAGAGCCAGTGAATGGGCTGCGCAGAAATCAGCTTGGGTGAAAGGTTGGATACTTGAAATTTCATGTCTCAAATCTAATATTGGTTTAGCACAATCATCAACGCTGCATTAGCAAGAGATAACTGGGGCATAGTTACAAGGTATAGACTCTTCAACAATCACAGTTTTCGAGACTATTTGAAAGCTTACATTCAAGTTGTAATGAGTTATTCACAATTTTGTTTCAAAATCGTGCTAGGATTCTCCAGTATATGCTGCCACTGTTAGGATTTTTGCCAATCCAATTGGTGAAAAATGGAATTCCAGTGCAGTTTTATTTGTGTATGCCCTATGATGACATGGGTTAAGCATCTTGGATATTTAAACATCTTTCGAGCTCACAATAAATAACACTTGCAAAATTATAACCAGATTATAGTCGATGTCTAGGGGTTTATCATAAGTAAAATTTTTTTGCTCAATTATTTAGAAAATATAATTATCATGTTAAGAAACTAGAGCATAAATATTTGACTCAATATTATAAGATAATGTTATTATTTATTAAAAATGTAAAAAGTCAGACTATCTTCAAGATTGACATTCTGTTCTTGAATTATTGAATACATTTAGTTAAATCTATGAGATGAGAAACTATTTCTACATATCTTTAAGGTCCCTTGGTAATAGACGAGTCTTAAAATGTTTGGTGATTTAACTTTGGGTTAAATCTCTCTGTCTTGCTGTGTTCAGCATTTATTAAATTTACTGAAATTGGAAAGTCTCAAGATAGTACGGAGAAATCCAGAATTGTTTTCCATTCCTCAATTCCTTTAAGACAAGGAAAATCAAGATGACATGTTGAGGCTTTTCAAAATGTGATTTCTGTATATTTTGACATAAACAATATATAGTATTGTGTTTTAAAATTCACACATAGGAAAAAATACTGCTGTCCTTGGCTTGAAGACTTCTTGAGCATTTTGGCTTTCATAAAACACAGTTTTAGCATTGCTTTCTTCTCATCTCGTGGAGTTCACTATTATAACAGAAGTATATGTTTCTGATATTACAGTGTATTGTGGACATTTTTCCAAAGAATTTACTGTATAAAACTCATATAAAGGCTGTCATATGTTTTAAGTTTTATTGCTCTAATGAGATCAACATATAAATTAAACTTCATTTATATTAGTCATTTATTTGAAACAGTATCTATGTTAAATAATGTGTGTGTAAAACTTCTGTTGAACTTTAGAGATTTTAATATTTCTAAATGCAGTAACAGAAATCTAATCTTAGCAAAAATATAAGTTTTATGAAAATACCTATATTACTTTAGTATCTCTTTAATTCTGAGATATACGTTTTAAACTAAGCTTGTCTAGCAAATGTAAAGGATGAATATGCATTTTCTTTCATTGAAATAATACTTTATTGAATAAAATGCCAATATTTTTGTAAACAACCAATGATTGTTTCCTGAGGAGAAAGGTAAATTATGATGCATGAAATTCTCCAGTTAGTAGTTTTCACGTCTATTTTCATACAGCAAAGGTTTATGCTTGTTGTGAAAATTGTTGCATTTTCCAGCACTTTTTCATTTATACTTTCAGGCCACTGAATGAATGTGGTCTACGAAGTTAATTTGTCGTTTTGATCATTGGAATTGTCTGTAAAAGACCCACTGAACGTATCAAACCATATCAAAATTCTCTCTTTTCTCTCACTATTTTTCGTTCTTCCACTACTCTTTTATAATTTAATTTTATTCTTTACAAATATGTTTTTATTTGGCTTAAATGTAGATAGGTTATAGGATTCTGTGAGATGCTTAGTTTACAATTTCTTTTGATACTTCCTTAAGATGATTTTGATATATTGAGAAATATATTTCTACACTTAGAATTTTTAAATCAGGGAAGTAAAAAATGCAGGTGTTGATAATCACAAAAAAGAGAGAAGATTAATTAAAGTCTTTGTGTGTTTATGCACCTTGCAGAATGGCTTTGTTCTTGTTGCATAATTTAAGGATAGTAATCACTTCTTTCTCGCTTGTCTAATCATTGAATAGAATCGGTATCTCTTTTTTTGGTGAGGAAGATTGTCCTTGAGATAACATCTGTGCCAATCTTTCTCTATTTTGTGTGTGGGATGCTGCCACAGCATGGCTTGATGAGTGGTGTGTAGGTCCATACCCAGGATCCAAACCTTTGAACCCTGGGTTGCTGAAGCAGAGCATGCAAACTTAACCACTACACCACTGGGCTGGCCCCTCAGTACATTTTTTTACTAGGCAGTGAAAGAGAGAGAGAGAAAGAGTGCTTCCTTTGGTTGAATGTGGTGAACAACCAGAAAGTGAAGCTGTATCAGGTATCAACTCCATAGCCTCCCACTTTCCCACCTTGGGGCACATGGTAGTTTTAGGTCAGAGCATTTTTTCCTGAGAGTGGAAGTAGCTCAAGGCAGATGCAGTGTTAATGGCTCTTTTGATTTTGACCTAGCTAGGCTTTCCTCCTGCCAAGGCACCTGGAAAAAGGGTGAGATTGGGTTTGGAGAAACCAGTTTAGCGTGGAGCAGGGCTCATAGCCTCCCCCTCAACCCCAATTCTTGAAACAAAGAGCATGACTAAATCTTCATCGTGCTTTCTCCTCTGAAAGTTGTTACATCAGGACTAGTGGCTTATCTTTGACTGGAATGTTGCTTCCTAAATTCTGGACAGAAGAATGTCTATTTTTCTATTTAAAAATGGCTCTACTTTATCTTAACAAATTTTTAATAAATTAAGTCATTCTTTAGACTAGGAAGTGCTGACAACAACAAAGCTATATATGATAAAGTTTAGCTAAAACATACTCATCTTAAGTTGAAAATATTCAATGCTTTTTTAAATATCTTCTTTCTACGGAGAGAAAAAATAAAAATAGTCTGTATAAAATTTCCTGAAACACAGTCAGACAGTTTATTTTGCTAATTCCACAAGGCTAATTACAAAAGAGATTTCAGGAATTTATTTTATGTTATGTATCTGCACACCTATGCAATTGTATGGCTACAATGTAGTTAGTGCTCAATTTTATCTAAAACACAGAAGGTATTTATACAGTTCCTAAGACAGTCATTAATGGTGTGATTTTTACCTTAGTTTGTCACCAGTGCATTCCCTAAGCAGCTCGAGGGAAGTTTAAAGGTGCTTGACACTCCCTCAAGGTTGTTTTTCGGAACTATATGGGGAAGATAGACTAATGTCAATTGACCTGAACCAGACTGAGCCCCACTGCAAGGGCAGCGGCTGCACAGATGACCTGAAGATGACTGGCAAATGCCTTTTTCCTTATCTTAATACTATTATCTGCACCCTAGGAGGATCCTAGGCCTTATTAGCATAGCATGTGATGTATGTGATGGCATGTTTTAAGACTGCACCTGTGCCAGCTAATACCCACCTGTATATGTGATGACAAAACTTCTCCTTTAAATATTCATTCCACATCAGAAATAAAAGGACCTGCTTCCCTTTGTTTGGGAAGCACCACAACTTTGAAAATGACTCCGCGTGGTCTCCTATTTGCTGCAAATATACTTTGATCTGTGTGATGACTACTCCTGGTGGAGAGTCTCATTTTAACTCAACAGGAAGCGAACTCCTTTTGGTTTGGTAGCAAGTTGACTTTGTTTTAAGCCTGTGGTCCTATGAGATTTCCTTCATCACTGCTCTGAATATTGCGCTTAGAGAATTTTTCATTTCTAATTTGTACCTTGCCCCTTCTCTAGACCAAGCAGGGTACATATAACTTAAAAAAATAAATTTATCTTCTTTAATAAGAAACTTCTGACAGATAAAAATGGCAAGCAATAGGATATATTGGAGTATATGAGGAAGCCATTTGGTATAAACCTAATTTGGCCTGACTTGGTTTTTTCCAAAAAGGCCTGACTGTGGCTATTGAGCACACATTGTATCTCTGCTTTAAAACATTTACTATGGCAAGAACAAATGGCCTTAAGATAAAGGTGCAACTCCCCCTCCCAACGCTGGCATCTCCTTAAAGATTAAGCATCTTTCCTTAGGCTAGGAACTGATTGCAGCGCTCACCTGTGACCACCCAGCTCAAGGCAACAGACCTGCCACCCTGCTGTATTCACCAAGACAGCAGACCTATCTGCTGTTTCCATCAATCGCTGTGCTGACAGAGCAGCCTCGTGACTATTGTAAAAGGGACATTTCAATCATATGTGAAACATCCTCTTTGAGGGTATATAACCACCCTGTATACCCCTACTTCTTTGAAGTGCTCTGTTCCTTTGTGGAAGGACTTTCGCGGGTTATAATCCTCAGATTTAAGCTCAGAATAAACTCACCCAAATTTTCATTTATAGATTGGTTATGGATTGTTTTCATCCACACTTCTTTTTAGAAACCAGGAGAAAAATAGATCTACATTTATATTAATTTTCATTTTGAGTGAATGATTTTTGCCTAACTTCCAGAAAATAGTAATTTCTCAACTTTACATGGACCAGTGTGGACTTTAACTTTTGTGATAATGCATTAATTATTTTTAGAAAAAGTAGGTATATATAAAAATAGGGGACCAAAGACATTTTAAAACGTAGCACAGAATTATTCTTTTAACAGTTATTATGTGCCATATTCCAGGAATCAAATTAGAGGACACAATTGTAGTCAGCAGGATTTCAAACAAATGAAGAAAATAGATGAGTTTTAAAAAATTTATAGTGCAATAAGTTGGCTTTTACCCAGTAGTTAGACATGCTTTTTAGAAAATATAACATCCTAGCTAAAGCTTGAAAGAAATTAAGGGTAAATAGAATTTAGATAAGTAAAGAATAAGAATAATGGAATTCCAGGCAGATAAAACAAAAATGAATTATATATGTGAGAGTTTCAGAAAACTTACACAAGAAAATGCTAATAGTTCTAACCAATTAGAAATCATCATCTACATCAAGATAGGAGAGAAATGAAGTTGGAGAAGAAAGCAAGGATTGGACGATGAAAAGCTTTGCATATTATTTACAAAATTCTGAATTGTATGCGTATGTGATATGGTCACATCTGCTTCATTGAATGGTGACTCTGGCACATGACTCTCTGGTGACTAGAGAGGAGTAGTTCAGTATTTTAGCAATCCAGGAGACGATATGGCTAGTGCCTATGCTCCTACAGTAGCACAAGGAAAGGTGACGGTGGAGTAACTTACAAATATGTTTGGAAGTTAGCAATAAGATGGGAAATTAGAAATTGTCAATGGACCAGTGTAACGTAAGTGCCTGACAATGAGCTTTTTTGACTATAATGTTAAGTGGCTGACATTAAGTTTTTGATTGTCCAGGTGTCCATCTCAAAGACATTCATCTGGAATAAGCTATACAGCTAGAGCCAGGCTGCCCCAGCCATGAAGTTCCTCTTTTATTTATTTATTTATTTTTAGGAAGATTAGCCCTGAGCTAACTACTGTCAATCTTCCTCTTTTTGCTGAGGAAGACTGGCCCTGAGTTAACGTCCATGCCCATCTTCCTCTTTTTTATACATGGGACGCCTACCACAGCATGGCTTGCCAAGCAGTGCCATGTCTGCACCCGGGATCCGTACCAGCAAACCCCAGGCTGCCGAGAAGAGGAACATGCAAATTTAACTGCTGCAGCACCAGTCCAGCCTGAAGTTCCTCTTTTAGAAAGCCCCAGTTGACCTAGATAACTGACCATTTGCTTATCCCTGCTTTTTCCTTCTCGAGTTTTAATTCTCATTCTAATGTTTTCAATTTACCAATAAAGAATGCACCCGTGAAACCCTAGACACCCCACCCTCAACTCCAATAAAGGCAGAATGCCAGGTCTACATTCTGTCTCACTCTTGCTCTCTCTACCTCTGACCTCACTGTGTGACCCTGGGTGTGCCATGTACCCTCCAGGATTTGTGAGTAATAAATCTAGGTTTGTAAAAATTCCCTGACGGTTGCTGTAGAGGTACATCTTACAATCATAACAAGAACCACAAGGGCTGGTCCAACCACAGCATCCACCCCCAGTAAAGAAGTGTCTGTGGTTGCTCACAGCACTAGGGCCCAGGTGAGTGTCCCCAGGCACTCCTAGCCTATTGAAATGCTGAGACTGACACAAACAACCAGGCAAATTGCTGACCTGGGGCAAAGGATTAAACATGGGCTGTCTAGATTAATGGTATCCAACATTTATGGAATGCAAACCAGGTTCCTCAACTATATCAGTCAATAGTGCTCCTTTTTTTTTTTTTTTTTTCGTTTTTGACTGATGGGATTTGTGATTTAAAAATGGATCTAGAGGCCACTCTAGTGGTGCAGCGGTTAAGTTTGCACATTCTGCAATGGCAGCCAGTGTTAGTTGGTTCAGATCCCAGGTGACAACCTGTGCACTGCTTGTCGAGTCATGCTTTGGCAGGTGTCCTATATATAAAGTAGAGGAAGATGGGCATGTATGTTAATTCAGGGCCAGTCTTCCTCAACAAAAAAGAGGAGGATTGGCAGCAGATGTTAGCTCACTGCTAATCTTGTGCAAAAAAAAAAAAAAGATCAGGGATGAGTAGGTGTTGATTATACTCTATTTTTAGACCAAAGAGGGAGAAAGAGTCTTTGTGGTTTACTGTAGTGGATATAATTATTGTTCCTTATTCTTTACTCTCTCTTGTTATTGATTTATACATTAATGTCCTTTATACTGAGACTTTTTTAGTAGCTCCCAATGATCTATGTCCTGTCCCATTGACTCATTTTAGCCATGAGATTTGCTTTTGCCATTGGAATGCTAGTGTGTGCAGTGCAAGCAGAAGGTTTAAACAAGGCAAGAAAGTTGCATTTGTCTTTCGTACTTCTTCAGCTTGTCAAAGGAAGAGAGTCATTGGATCCAAAATGAGAGATTGGTGAGCCAGACTTGATGGCTAATGGCTAAAGTTTGACATGCTCTGCTTTGGTGGCCTTGGTTTGTTTCCATGGTGTGGAACAACACCACTCATCTGTCAGTAGCCATACTGTGGAAGGGGCTCACATAGAAGAACTAAAAGGACTTAAGCTAGAACATACAACTATGGACTAGGACTTTAGGGAGGGAAAAAAAAGAGAGGAAGATTGGCAACAGATGTTAGCTCAGGGCAAATATTTCCCAGTAAAAAAAAAAAAAGTATCAAAATGAGAGATTGGTAAAGCAGGTCTGAAATATGAAGCAAGCTGTTAACAAATCAGATTGGTTTTTGCCTGTCATTCAGAAAGCCAAACACCGAGACGAAGAGATTGCAGCAGAGAAAGAGTTTTCATCACAAGGCAGCTACATGAGGAAGTGGGAAAATGAGTCTCAAATCCACCTCCTAGAAAAATCAGGGCTCAGGGATATTTATAGGGTAGAGGGCAAGGTGGTCTGAAATGTGGAAATAGATGACTGGAGGTGAGGAGAGGTGAGGTGATTGATGATCTGTGCAAGTGTAGTCAGACTTCATGCGTCTTCATAAGACGCGTGTTCACAAAATGGTGACGTAGCATGATCTGAGGGTGGAGTTTTAGCCTCTTGATGTCAAAAGGTCATTTATTGGGCATCTGTGCTGGCCCAGTTGATGGGTTGAACTCAACCCTGAACTGGACAAGGGGGTCCTAAATCCTGAAAAACAGCTAAAACACCCATTACCATGGTGACCCGGCATCAAGGAGATGTTATCTACAGGAACCTAGTGGGAGTCATGTAGCATATTGCCTAAGGAGCACAGATAGCAACGGGCAGGGGAACAACTAAAAGCTGTAATCAGTAACTGCAAAAAAGAAAAAAAAACTTTAGCTACTAGCTACCTAATCACCAATGGCTGTTTACCAGTTTCGGGTTACCCTAGTCAATCTACAGCCTCATGAATGAGAAGTAGATGTTTGTTGCTCTATGCCAATGACATTTTTTACATTGCTAGTTATACTGCAAAATTCAGCAATACACTCACATATTAGATATCTCAGGTTTTCCAATCCAATGATTTTGCAAGGTGTTTGGGGAAAGTCTTACTGCAAAAAATGTTTCCCTTGAGTATGTCATTTTAGAGAAACTGGCAGCAGCTGCTAGAATTTTAAGAAATATGTACATACTTGCATGTATACAGGCATATATGTATGTAACATATACATATACGTATATGTATGTATGTATGTAGAGAGATATGATATATACTACAGGCATGATGAAACATCAACGTTTATGAGTGTGACAATTATAGGAAATGAAGAATGTTCATGGCAATTGTGACAAATGTGAAAAACTCTGACAATAAATTCATCATTTTTCAGATTACCTTAACAAAAATTCAGATGTGATGGAAGACTTAAGGTAGTTTAGCTAAAATTGTTAATATTAAAAATCAAAGTTTAGGGGCCATCCCTGTGGCCAAGTGGTGAAGTTTGCATGCTCTGCTTCGGCGACCCACGGTTTCACTGGTTCAGATCCTGGGCGTGGACATGGCACCCCTCAACAGGTCATGCTGAGGCAGCATCCCGCATAGCACAACCAGAGACGCTCACAACTAGAATACACAACTATGTACCCGCGGTCATTTGGGGAGAAGAAAAAAAAAAAGATTGGCAACTGATGTTAGTGCAGGTGCCAATCTTTAAAAGAAAAAATCAAAGTTTAGAAAAATATGATTCTTGATTAAAACTATTTCATAAAAATAATTCTAAAGTTTATCTATATTATCACATACATACGTTGTTTGATTAATTCGCCCACTTAAAATCATTGAGAAATTCCTGTTAAACATTCATGGTAATCGAGGGTAGGAGGAAAAAAGGTACAAAACATGACTCTTGTTCTCAAGAGTGCTTACAATTAATTTTGTGAGATGAAATACTCTCCAGTTTAAGAAAGTATATGATTAAGTAAAACTACATATTATAAACAATAAGTTGGATATGAATTTCAAGAAAGGAAACGAATTCCTGGTTAGAAATTATCAGGAAATCTCCTCCTCAATGGACACAGAATTTGAATTCATAACCTTGGGCGTCAGTCTCTATTACCATGGGTTTTGTTACCAGCTTCATAATACTCTGTTCTGACTTCTAATTCATACATAGCACCCTTTTACTAGGCTCATTGATATATTTGCAGGCTTTGCTCACATGTAAAGGGTGAGCTCTTTGGTCTAGGGACAGATTATTAACCCCAGTTCAAGAATGGTGACTACCAAATAGAACCAACTTGGAAACTAGGTAAGAGATTTAAGGAATATCATTGTATTACAATATCCATGGTTTTTGATTATGCTTTCCTACCAAGGTGATACTTCAAAATAATTAATAGTTTGGAGAAAATGTCAGTGCTGAATGTCTCTTTATACTTTTCCCTCAACAGAGTCCAAAAAAACACTTGAAAAGCAAATAGTTCTGTCCTCTCTTGCATATTCACTCTTGTTCTAATATTTGGCTCAGAAAAATTCACAGCTAAAGAGGTAAGCATTCCTTTTATTACTTCAGTCTACAGTGAGAAAATCTCTAGGACAGTGATCTTTACACATCTATGTATCCAAGTAGTCTCTATAATTGACATGGGCTTATTTAATATCATATCCTTATAAATTATCTGGTGGCTGCATAAAAATATTGTGACCCAGTTCTTGAAGATGTGTGGTACGGTTCTTTACAAAATAAAAATATTATGTTTTTCCTCCAAACTATTTCTCCAAACTATTAATTATTTTGAAGTATCACCTTGGTAGGAAAGCATAATCAGAAACCATGGATATTGATTATGTTTAAAATATAACAATAATGTTTATTTTATCATCACATTCTAGTACAAAATAATCATGTTATGTTGCTGTATTAATTTTATTGAAAGTATCTTAACTTGTCACCAATGGTAATTATTATATGATAAGCCAGGAGTTTGAAAATATCACATCTATAAATTTAGTTCAGAATCACAAGTGATTAAAATTTGATTCAGCTGAGTATTATATGCACCACTAGATGTTATAAAGAGTAAATATTTAACCAGGAAATTGAATTCCTCATGATATCTTCAAGGCCTAAGGGCATTTATCGAGGATAATAATACATTTAAAATGACATATAAATGACTAAATTATTTTCCCATATTATGTTGCAATAAAAAAAGGGGAATTGGGGCTGGCCCAGTGGCATAGTGGCTAAGTTCACATGCTCCACTTTGGTGGCCTGGGGTTTGTGGGTTCAGATCCCAGGCGCAGACCTACACACCACTCATCAGCCATTCTGTGGTGGCATCCCACATATAAAATGGAGGAAGATTGGCACAAATATTGTCTTGGGGACAATCTTTCTCAAACAAAAAGAGGAAGATTGGCAACAGGTATTAGCTCAGGGCCAATCTTCCTCACCAAAAATAAAAACGGGGGGGGCAATCACCCAACAAAATTCCTAAACACACCTCTTGGGTTACCTTTATTATCACTACAAGGATAACCAGAATGATCAAGGCAATTTTATCCCCTAAGACTGCATCCCTAAAACTCGTGACATTTTACAATTCTATTAGCTACTTCATAGATGAACGTTTTCACAACAGTGTTTGCTAAAGTGTGGGCAAATCTCTAAAAAGAATTATGTAAAATTGAAGTAAAGTCCAAGTATACATCTAATAGTGACCACTGACAGCTAGCATGCTTACAATATTTCAGGCTCTATTATATGCCAGTCTCTTTTCTTTCTCATTTCTGATTTATATGTCACTACCTCTTGCCTGGCCAACCTGGGGTGGGTCTTGGGCTAGCAGATGCTTTTTTATGAAGAAAATCCAAGAATCTTTTAGTTTCATTTGAAATTACCCTCCTAAAGTGAAAACAAAAACAAAATCTTTCTACAGAAGTTATCTTTAGGTTAGAGAATAAGAAATGATTTGATAGTTTTCTCCTGTATATTTTTCCAGATTTCCATAACTTCCATAGCAAACATGGTAGTTTTGCAATTAAAAACAACTATTAATATTTTAAAGACGGGCCGGCTCCATGGCCGAGCGGTTACGTTTGCGCACTCCGCTGTGGCGACCCAGGGTTCTGATCCTGGGCGCGGACATGGCACCACTTGTCAGGCCACGTTGAGGCGGCGTCCCATATGCCACAACTAGAAGGACCTGCAACTAAGATATACAACTATGTACCAGGGTATATTTGGGGAGATAAAGCAGGAAAAAAAAAAAAAAAGGATTGGCCACAGTTGTTAGCTCAGGTGCCAATCTTTAAAAAAAAAAAAAATATTTTAAAGAAAAAAATACCCACGAAATAGTTGACCTACTATTTTCCTAAGGTTTCCTTGGTTTTTGCCACCTTTTTTCTAAGTTTACTGCCTTTTCAATTGCAACCTCCTACTTATATAATTCTTCAAAAGTTCTACCACCATCCCATTTATCTAGCTATTTTTTCCCTAAACATGTAATTATCTTAGTCTTTAGCATATTGATTTGTTCATTCTTGAGGACGTCAGATGTTCTACTGCTGGTAAAATTTAACATAATAAATTACCTTGAGGGGCTAGGGTTCAAAATCTCCAGACATCATTTTCTGCCCCGACCCCTCCCACTTCAGCATCACCCCCAGAAGGAAGGGAGAACACATGTATAGAACACACTTGAACTGGGTCTGGGCTTCCATTTACCCAGTGATTCATCATTGCACACCTGTGAACCAATAGTCATTTTTAGTGGAAATTTCACAGCTCCATGATCTGACTTTCAGCTGAATTCTTAACTGATCCTGCTGAGCAGTCACAGCACTGTGTCGCCCAGACAAAGTTTGAGCTGCCACCTGTTAGCTACACAGTGAGTCCTCTTGTCTAGAGCCCTAACTAGCTAAAGACCTGGCTTAGTGTCATCAACTGATGCAATGGATAGCCTAGAGGGTATTGAATCTTACATTATCTTAGTTTTCCTCAAACATTATGAATTGATAAAATAAATTTCAGCATAGTACTTCAAATTTGTCAAAATATCCATGTAAAATTCAATTCTTATCATGCCTGTAAAAATGAAATATACAAAAAAGTTGGACTTTGTGCTGTTTTTCTGTTGAACTGCAATAAACAGATTGCCATATTTAACAACCTGGGTCAAGATGGCTACTGCATCAATGATCCATCTAAAACAAAATTTTATGCTGTGATTTTTCAATATGCTATCACAAAATTTTATGTTGTGATTTTTCTTTATTTAACCCTTTAAATGCGTGACATATAAGGACTATTTTGTCTGCATAAAGTTTCTAACAGTGCTATATCACTAATATCGGTTATTTATTCTGAATATATAGACTACACACATTTTAGTGATAAAATAAATATCCTTTGTTTAGAAATAAATTATTACAGTAATAAAGGGTAGAGTTTATCTCAATCTTGTTATTTCTTTCTTACTTTTTAAAATAAGAGGATGGTAAGGTTGTATTTTTAACCTCCTATATTTTTCTTATTTTTCTGATTTATACAGCAAAAACCTGTCAAACACTGGCATACTAGTATTATTTCCATCTAGCTTTTACAGAGGAGAAAAGAGGTATACCTAATTAAGATCATGGTAAAACTCGAATGATTTATATTTTATTTTGTAATCCATTTAAAGGTATACGCATGTATTGGCTAAATATAAACCATACACCCCAGTCATTGTCTCTTGGTTGGCTATCAAAGAGAAAGCCTTAAAAATTATAAGGATGGCACTTTTGCTTCCAGAAAGATGAAGTAATTGTATTTTTTTATCCCTCTCGCAAAGTACACTTAAACATAAAACAAATCTCAACAAATCCACAGTACAGTTGTATATTGACTTTATCAATGTCAATATTCTGGTTGTGATAATGTACTATAGTACTTATAGTACTATAATATATATTATAGTATATATAATATATAGTATAATGTAGTTATAGTTTTGTAAGATATGACCAGAACGGGAAACTGAGTAAGACAGATGCAGGGTCTCTCTGCATTATTTATTATGTAAGGACAAATACAAATCAAAAATAAGAGGCATAATTCTCTCTGTTGATAATCTGACAATTTCTGTAGGAAAATAGGAACCTAACTTTTGAGGGCTCCTTGCTCAAGGCTGCAAAACTACTTCCTGACATAAAGGTATGAGAAAGTCTGTTTTCTCTCTGAATAAAGCCCATCTGCTAACAAAGATGATCATCCCATCACCAAGTTAATTTAAGATGAACTGTGTGTGACAAATGGTGATGTCAAGACCTCTTACTTGAGGACTAGTTATTGTCTATCTGGAGAACATGTATGTAATGGGTTGTATCTGCCTGGCTGTACAAAAGGATGAGATTTCTTTCTGTCTTTACAGTCTTTTACCTGATTGCCTGTCATGCACATCATTCTGGTTTAATGCTTATTCACTATTAATACTGTTTTCTTTCTTCATTACCTTCATGGAGAGGTTTTCTGGATTGGGAGATTTTCTTTGTTAAATATATTTCCCCAAGACTTATGACTCCATATGATTCTACAATTTTCCAAAAGTAATAAAATTTAATTAAATGTAAAAAACATGGTATTTTGATTTAAAAAAACTACATTAACTGAAAAATAAACAAAAATTTTTTCTAAGTATATTAACAAAAAAAAAAAAGAAGGTTGATTTTGATCAGCCTCAGGAAAATATGAGATTAGGCAAGTGTAACATTTGGATTTGAGAACTAAATTCTTTGTTAGATCTTTGACCCGATGGCCCTAGTTCTTTGTTATTGATCTGCTCCTGCTGTCTGATGTGTGCTGAACAGTAAGGAAAACAGAGAATAAAGAAAGTATACCTTGATGATATATGTTAGTTATTAGTTATGATAGAAGTGTGATTATTTGAAGTAAGGCCAACATTCCAAAGAGAAATCTAATCGATCTTTTCTCTATCTATTCTCGCTATTCAAGTATATATTTAGTTCGTTAAAAACACTAAATATAAACTGAAATATTTGATATGGATTTAAAAAGCATAAGTTTTAATAAAATATTTTTTCCTAATTATAATTGTTTTTTCCAGTGAGGAAGATTGGCCCTGAGCTAACAGCTATGTCAATCTTCCTCTATTTTGTGTGTGGAATTCACGAAAGACGGCTTGATGAGCAATGTGTAGGTCCATGCTCAGGATCCAAACCTGCGAACCCTGGGCCTCTGAAGTGGAGAGGGAACTTAACCACTATGCCACCGGGATGGCCCCCTTAACTGTACTTTTTTAAACCTAAACTTAGGTAATCTTTTTATTCCAATTTGCCTCAGTATCAGCTGAGTTTGTGGTGTTAAAAAATGGCCAACACTGATAAAATTATATGTACTGGACCTGCTATCACAGAGCTGTTGAAAATCAACCATCAGCTCTTTATTTTCCAAATGCTGCTTGTGTGGTAAAAACAAACCAAACCAAAAAGATTCCGCATTCTAAACCATTGTTAGTTTGATTTTCTGGATCAAAAAATATTTACTGAAACTAGAGATAAGGGTATATATTTATTAAATAGCCAGGGTAAAGAAAGCAGTGGATTTAGGTAGCTTTTTTGTTTGTTTTGCTAGCATTGTTTTCCTGGCCTCCTATTTTGGCAGTGGAATCCTCATTTTTGGAAACTCCATGTGATCCTCATGAGGCCGTGAAACATGTCCTTTTCACTTCCCTATTCTAGCCACTGCAGTAGAAGTCTAGACTCATCATGAACAACAGTGCATAATTATGTGACTGGGGCTGAAACAATCACAAGGGGATGCTTCTAATTGTACTTCATCTGGGAGGGTCTCTCTTTATGCACTATGGACCTATCTGAATGGATGCAGAGAAAGACTTCTCTTTAGAGCAAGGTGTTACTTTAAGCATCCCAATAACTACTGCCACAGAAATGGGGGCCATTTGTTTTTCTTAAAAACATAAAATTCTTGGAACCATGATGGCTGGTTTGGAGATTTAACGAACAATTGAAACCCATTAAAACTTAAGGTAACTGCTAGTATTTTTAACTCCTGGGCATTTTAACCAACATGAAAGATTTCTTGCAATTATAATTCTTTAAACTGGAGCCCATCCCTGTGGTTTACATCTCTGACCAACAGGCCTTGCTGCTCTGTTCTCTCTTGTGCTTCTAATCTTTCCAGGATTCCATCTTTGTCTTGAGTGACTCTAAGTAGTTAACTTTCCCCATGACGCAAAGATGCATCCCACTGAGTTACACTTTACAATAGAGTTTATATTTACGCTTCCCTCAGGGAGAAAGCAAAATGTTTCACAAGTGTTCTCAGGTGACAAAATTTTCTTTATTACCCTGAAAATGTTTGAGCTCCAATTTTATCTTCAGGTTCTTGAGGGCAGCTGTCACACAGACCTTCTTCAACTTAATATAGATTTCACTGTTAGTGCCATTGAGTGATTTGGACTCCTAGTGACCATGTGCATAGCAAGGTGGAGCCCTGCTGGATCTTTTTGTGCCATCCTCTCACCTTCTGGTGCTATATCAAACAACACTCTGCTGCTATTCACAGGGTTTTCATGGCCCATCTTTTTAGAAGTGGGTGGCTGGGTCTTTCTTCCTAGTCTGTCTAATCTGGAAGTTCCCCTGAAACCTGCCCACCCTAGGTGACCCTGCTGGTATTTGAAATACCATTGGCATAGCTTTCAGCATGACAGCAACAAGCAGCTGCCATAGTGTGACAACTGACAGAGGGGTAGTGTGGTTCCCTGACCAGGAAAGGAACTCTGGTTGGGGTGATAAGAGCACCGAGTATTATCCATAGACCACTAAGGGTGGCTACTAAAACAGATTGCTAAAGTTTTAATCATTCAATAACGTGCCTGGTTCTTTGTAAATTAGCTGTTCTGGCATGCTGGCTTTGAAAGGTAATGATCTCTCACAACAAAATTATAGGCTTTATCTTTTTTGCTTCAAATGGCCCAATGTGAATCATTTTTTCTCACACTTTCTTGAACTGTCTGAAGATCTCAGATATAGCCAACAAAATCTAGCATCTTCACGTTTTTCTACTGAATGTCTAGAGTTCCACATTTGGTAGGCGTACAGTCCAAATTCCAAGGCAAAATTGATTGATAGTTTAGCCAGCTGTGTAGCAATAATTACAACTTCTTAGCAAGAGATAGCATAACTCTTCCAATCCATCCTAATTTAATGAAGCCAGTTCCACAATTTATAATAGAGCAATTGAAAATCTCACTCCTAATCACAACTTCTATAATAGTGAAGGTCTTCCGGGTTTCTGATGACAGCACAGAACTATCTAATTTTTAAAGGGGAAATACACTGGCTATTTGACAAGAAAGACATGGATAGATTTTCAGGTGTTGCTGGAGGCAGAACCCTCAAACAATGGCATTAGGGCTCTCTTTGCACTTTCTATTTCTCTTCCCTGCTCGTCTTTGCTTCTGTCTGCACTTTGCTTTCTCTCTATTTTGATGCAGACTCTCCATTTGTCTATAAAACAGTCACATTCTTATAATTTCAATTTCAAAAGCAAGAGAGGGTTTATGTTTATATATTGCCATCTTCAACAAGTGAAATATCAGAAAATGCTGTCCATCTTGATTGGATCATGTTCTCACTGATTGGATTATATATCCACCATTTAGATCCATCACTATGCTCAGAGGGATATAGTAATATGATTGGTCCATTCCTAAGGTTTATACACAAAGAAATCATGATAAGCCACCCCATCAGGACATGCAATGAATAATGAGTTTCCTAAAAGACAGTGAATGAAGCATAAGGTAGATGGACAAAGTACGTAAGGTAAAGATAAATATACATACATACGTACTTGCACAAACGCACAAATACATACAGTAATATTGCAGGTCTTTTTCTTGCAGTCGTTAAATAATGTGCTATTTCTGTATCTACCATCTTGACACTGTTGCTTTTCTTGAAAGTTTAAGGTTTATTAGCATACCAGGTCATAACATACACCTCAAACACAGTGAGTGTGTTATCAAGTCTCTTTTCTCACAAATTGCCTGACTACCCACATCTGCTCATTGTGTGTGCTTAAATGTACACAGACCCTTCCTTTGAAGTAATTTGTTGAAGAGAGCCACATCATAAGAGCTTTACAGCCATCTCTTCAAACATGCTAGGTAGGCGTGGAAACCATGCAATGAGTACAGAAGGAAAAACTGTGAGAAATAACGTGCTTACTGCCTCCTGTAAAAGTGAATGGATTTTAAAAATAATACAAAGTGGCTAAAAGTGATCCAACCACCAAGAAAGTAACTGTCTTTCTGAAAGACATGTTTCTTCCAGCCTCCCTATATACAACACATATTTTGATAAGCACCTTTCAGAAACTTCTAAGTCGGAAACTGGAGGGAAGAACAATTCTCCTCTGCTTATACGTAAAAAAAAAAAAAAGGAATACAGGTCAATTAGTTAGTAGATGATATTTAGTGATTTACATTTCATGAATATTTTTTCAAGCATGAAAAATAAAATGTATGCATCTGAACCTACGTGAGCAGCACACTGGTTTATAAAGACCTTATGTAAATAACCACGCCTTGTGTGGAAAGAGTAAAAGTTGATGCTGTATGAAAACTAAAACTAATAGATTTTAAAAAATTTACCAGGACTTCATATTATTTATGATGAATGACCAAATGAGGTGAAAATAAACATTAAGATATTTCAACCATTTTCTTACCAAAAAAAATTATATCAAAGCTGAAAACAGAAGTGGGGAAATTAGGAAGATTACTACTCTAATCATTGAAGATTCCCTGTGATATTTTCTGTGCAGAAGGAAAAACAAATAGGAAACACAAGCTTATACATAGTTAGAAACAACTCTTTATAAAGACTGTTCATGCAATGTTTAGGAAAATAACTTTGAGGGTTATGGAATAACAAAATTTAGTTTCAGTGAAGGCCCTGGGGGTTTTCTTTGATTAGATTAGAGATTTGCATAAACAATGTGATCAACAAAAAGGGCGAAAGGTCATGCACAGCTGTAAGTACAATGAGTACAATGCCTAAGAATAGATAAACGCTTTTTATTTGACCTAAGAAAGCTATTATGAATTATGCTGAAAAAAATACAAACATTGTGTACATTTTCCATTCCTTTACCCTTCGCATCAAAATAAATCACATATACAATCAAATTTTGAGAAGATAGCAAAAACAATTTGAAAGTGTTTATACCATTTGGTAAAGAGATGAGTGTGAGGAATCAGATAGTGAACCCAAGGACAATAAATATAGGATCTGTGTGAAATGTGTACAAAAGTGAACATTCGAACCCAGAGGCATATGGAACAGTATGACTTTTTCCCTTCTTTCTTTCTTTCCGCCTTTCTTTCTTTCCTTCTTTCAAAATTCTTAATTGTATAATGACTACCAACTGATTCCTTGATTAAATTATGCAAGGAGTTTAAAAAAACTTTGGTTGCTCTCAAATTATACTGTATTAGTGGCAGTATATAAAAGGTTTATACATGGCAAAATATAGAAGATTTCTTTTTCACTGAGACTCTTTCTATGATATAACTCTAACTATCTTGTCATGGATGAGTAAAATCTTATAAAATATAATCAAATGTTTATACCAATGATAATAATCCTAAATATGCCTCTCGTGTGTAATCCACAGAAGCTAAAATTTAAAATTTCAATTGTCAATTTTTAAATATTTTATAATAAACTTGATCTTAGAAATTGAATATGATAAATATACACATATGTACTCATATGTTTAGATATTCTTATATATACCTATACGAATATGCAAGTGTATGTGTTATATGGATGTGTATATTCAATGCTATAAAAATGAACATGGAATGTAAAGTTAATGTTTATGGAAATTCTAATTCTTAGAGCTTCAGAATTTAAAGATAATCTTTTGTTAGATAAGAGCTCACCTTTTCTCTGAAAATTCTTTTTGTTAACTCTAGAATTGTCACAAACTGTCTAGGACTTCTTTAGTTAAGGACAGTTTTTAGCTAATTTTATAAGAATAGCTATATTCCCCTGGCAGCAAAAATAGCTCCCAAGATGAGTAGTGAAAATATCCAATTATACAAAACTTGATCCCCAAGTCAGCATTATATTATTTAGTAAGACAATATACATAAATAGAAAGAAACTTAGAGAGAATAATGCAATGTTTTATGACTCTCTTTAGTAACCATCTGTGGTAGGCAGAATAATGATGCCCTTTAAAGTTATTTATGTCCTAATCCTGGTAACCATAACCGTGTGTATGTTACCTTATATAGATTCAAGACTCTGCAGGTGTGATTAAGTTAAGGACCTTGAATTGGGGAAATCATCTTGAATGATTTCTAGGTTTTGAAGATGGAGGAAGAGAGCCACGATCCAAGAAATGTGGCATCCTCTAGAATCTGGATGAGGCAAGGAAATGAATTCTCCCCTAGAGCTTCCAGAAAGAAGTATAACCGTGCCAACACCTCGATTTTACCCCACTGAGACCTGTCAGATTTGTGACATCCAGAGTTGGAAGATGATAAATTTGTATTGTTTTAAATCACTAAATTTGTGGTAATTTCTTACAACAGCAATTGGACATCAATACACCATCAGTCCTGGGTCACTGGGAAAACAAATCCTGATTAGGTACTTCAACTTAGTATGCCATCTTTATCTACAGGGTATGCAGCCATGATAATAATACATTGTTAGCACATGGGTTACATATACAAAACCAAAAACTACATATATGAGCTGTTGACTTTGATCTTTTCAAGAAGTTCAAAAGACTACCAAGAACCTAAAAATATAAATATTTTCACATCATCCTGTTTTCTTCAATTATCTCTGAATATCAATGAGCCACACAACCACATTCCTTAATGCTAAATTCAATTCTGTGTTCCTGCCCTATTCAGTGAATTCAATAATCTCTAATTTGGTCATTTTTGATGGTACATTTTTAAGTTTTCAAATATGGCAGAAATAATTATTAGTAAATGACATAAGCAATGCCAGAAAATAAAAGACAATGCACTAAATCCTAAATCCAAAACTCGCTTAATATCTTTCTGGTCCTTTCAGTTCACCGCTCATCTCTCCATGGTATAAAAGGAGAAAATGTCTTAGTTCTCACTCTAAGACTCCTGTGCTTACTTTAGTTCTTTTACGGAAAGCACTCGTGCGTCTATTTAAGCTCCAGAATACCACTATATCTATCAGTAGGTAATAGTAATCCAATATAACAGAGTCTTATATAAAGCAGAAATTTTCTC
Source organism: Equus quagga (assembly GCF_021613505.1). Classification (NCBI taxonomy): domain Eukaryota; kingdom Metazoa; phylum Chordata; class Mammalia; order Perissodactyla; family Equidae; genus Equus; species Equus quagga. The sequence continues at coordinate 25,532,523 of NC_060272.1, forward strand.
CACTTCACATAAAAAATCCAGAAGTAAAACAATCCAAAATTGTGTTTCATTATGTTCTACAAATCCTCAGCGATGTAGATTCTTTCCAGATTTTCCCACCCATCCTGAAGTATGGTTTTAATTACCCTATTCCAAATTAGTGGAACAAGAGTCACTATCACATCCACATTCCAGGCAACAGGATAGAATAAGGACTAATGAACAAGAGACAAAACTTCTGAATCAACTACACTTTGTGGAAGGTTTCCAGAAGTTCCTGCGTGGTACTCTGCTTACATTCCATTATTCAGAACCCAGTCATAAGGCCATACCTAGTTGAAAGGGTTTTTGGAAGTCCTATCTCTGTCCTGGATGAACATACCCAACTAAAAGCTGGAATTTCCATTACCAAGGGAAAAGGGAGGAGCAGATATTGAAAGAGGCTAGCAGTCTTTGCCACATTGCTTACAGGGAGAGAGAAGGGGAGTGAGAGAGAGAGAGAGAAAGGTAGATAGATAGGTTGATAGACAGACAGACAGAAAATCTCATTTTGTCCTCATAAGAATCATTTGTGGTAGAAAATACTACATTCCTCATTTTATCAATGAGAACACTCAAGCATATAGAGGTCAAAACACATGTTCAAGATTACACAGCTAGGAAGTAATAGAGAAGGCTTTGAACCCCCTTTTGCCTAAATTCATAATCTCTAGCCTTAAACAGTGAGTGATCTATAACATTTTATAATAAGCCAAGAAATTAATCTGATTCTATTTCAGATTATCTTATTTTAATGTGCATAATTTTGTTTTAAATTCTATTTGCACAATACTTTACAGTCCTTTATTTTCAAATGACTAAGTATTTTATTAAGCCCTTACGGTAATTTTTGTTACAGAAAAATGTTTAAAATAACCTTCAAATGTACAATCTAATTTAGGGAAAAGTTATATTATCTGCTTCAAAATAAACTTACCTTTAGGCTGTATTCATATCATTGGCACTTTTTGAGTAAACACTATAAACAACTCTGACTGACAAACTCTGGAATAAAGATCATATAGTTGTGTAGTTTTCCCAACTGCTATCATTTTTAAGTATTTTTATTTTAGTATATATTAATATCAGATACATAAAGTATATTACTTTTTGATAATTATCATAAGTTCTAAAAAAGTAAAAGATTTAGTTAAGCAAACTTTAAACAATACTTATCTTTTTAAAAAGAACCTGCCTAACCTCTCAATGTTGAGCAGTGGAAAAATCATAGAAGTGTTTCATTATTTCTCCCAAGATGTTTACAAGAGCAAATGCTTACAAATTAAGTAATATTTTAAACAAGTATCCTATAAATGTCTCACTATCTCATCACTTTCTGTGGTCTATCAACATGGAGATAAAGTGTTAAAAATAAAGTAGATCTGGAATGTGATGTATCACCAAGTAAAGAAAAAAATGTAGAGTATAAATCTTGAAGAAATTGATGTACTGAAAATTTTTGATTATTATTTTACTAAAAAACATTTCCATAAAATTTTTGAAACAATGGCTGATTGTCTCAAACAGTCTGATATGGTATCTGCAGACTCATCTAGCACATTATTTGTGTTTTTCTTGATATTCAGACATAAGTATCTGAAGAATTCCAAGAATTGATGGTGTAAAAATATATAAATATAACTAAAAGTAATTAATAATAAAAATTAAGATTATACAAGAAATGTAAAAAATGTGTGTGAAATACTTATGACAATGTCTAACTCAAATACTCACTGAATTGTTTCTGGATATGATTATTATTACTAAGAAAAAGATAATATATCTACCTTATCAAAAACATAACATGTCACTATTATAAATGTGCATTCAGTATATAACGTAATTGATCTATTCTACAGTGAAAACAAGCAAAAGTATTGAACAGATTTTTCCTCAGAAAACATAATCTATTATATATACACATAAAATATGAATCCTATAATAAATATTTTAACATTTTACATGAATAATTAAAAAATCAAGAAGCTGGATACAGCTTAGAGGGTATTATCTTTTTGTTTAAATAAATAGAATATTATTTAAACTATGGTAGGTCAAAGGATATTCCGTGTTTAATATGAGAATTTTAACTTTATCATGATCTGCAGTCCCTCCCTGCACATATAGGATCTCTCTCCTCAACCACATTTCTAGTTTTTCAAGGATTCTCAAATGAGGTGTTAGATAGAAATAGGAGTAGGGTGAGGTGAAGGCAGAGCGTGTGTAATTTAAAAGTTACCTTCTCCAAGTGCCTAATATGCTCCCACCGATTTATCTGCTGTGGAGGAGATTTATTAATTAATAGAAAGGTGTATATATATTACTTGGTCATGTACCTTAACCTTATTTCTCTTAACTATATTTCCACTTTATATTGTACCTATATGTCTCATTTACTCACCAAGAAAAATTTGTAATCCGATGGAACTAATTACTATTGACCTATATCCAATAGAAAGACAAATGAATTGTCTTGCACATAAGAGATATTTAAAAGTATTTATTGAATCATTAATTTATTCAACCACCTTATAATTTGTTGCATCTACTGTGGCCCCATAAGACTGTCTAAATGATTTGTATATACCACAGTCATCTGAGACTCTACCTCAAAACTAAGCTAATAATATAACATTGTTCTACAGCCTAATTCTCATCAGAATAATTGTTTCCATAGTTGACTGTCTTCTATGTGTCAGCTACTCCATTAGGTACATTTTACATACATTAGATAACACTCAGGACAACACTGCAAGTTAAGTAACTTGCCCAAGGTTACATGGCTAGGAAACAAAAGAAATTCTTCCTGACCTCATACTATACCCACTTTCTAATATTTGATGCATAGTATATGATAATTTCAAACAAAAATTTCTTTTGCAGAATATGTAATTTAATTACATCAAGTACCTTATTCAAAGAAAAAAGTTGCATTGCTGTAAATAAAGATTTATTAAAAATAACAGTTGTCTTGACTGTGATTATGAAAAGTACGGCAAAATCTATTTATGATTTTCTTTGCTTTTAAATGGGATTCAATATATGCTTTGAACAGATGGGAAAGCTATTAGATACGAAAGCTATATATCCATAAAATAACAAAGACCGACTCTGTGTCACGTTGAGGCCAAAGAAGAATCGACACTACTAAAAGCTTTTGGAAAATGATTTTCTGCATCTGTAGGCAGTTTAACTTTCTGCCAACTTTCTCAACTTCTTTTGTTTACTAGGGTGCATTTTAAAGTTAAACATCTTGAGAACTGGCACCAGAGTTTGTGACAAACAGCAGCACTTTGACATTCTTTTGGTTTCACAGAGAAAATGGTTATCTGCAATGTAGCAAACACAAGAGCATGAAATCATATTTTACTGGTTTATTTAATAATCCTGCTGTCAATTTAAAAAATACGTATTCTAATCCAGAAGTTTACTGTTTCAGGGTTTTCGTAAGTAGCCAACAGCAAGTTATTATTTTGATATGAAGAACATTTTCTATTCAGTCTTCACTTATATATGTCCTTTTCCCTATTTGATGATAAATTGAAATTAAGTTGGCAATGATAATGTCAAAAGGTCCATTTATTAACATACTAAATAACATTTTTTAAACTCTGATTTATTTCTCGTTATTACAGGTGAATCAAGTATTCCGTCTTTCCCTCATCAAATGTTCATTGAGCACTTCCTATATTTCAACTACTAGAAAAATTTTCTTCTTAAGAAAGTTACTTAGAGGTTATCAAATGGAATCAGATACATAGGCACTGGGCTTGGATGAGACAGCCCATAGAGAACGTGTAGACATTGCCTTTCAACTTTGGTTGCACATCAATAATTTTCTTGAGCTTTTGCAACTACACTTCCTGGAGTCCCATCCAAGAGTTACTACATAAAAATTTCTGAGAATGGGGGTCAAACAAGTTATTTGAAAAGTCCTGCAGAGGATAATATTTCCAGCAATTGTAAAGGACCGCTGTGTAGAGAAAAATAAGAAGAGAGAGATTAATCCACTTCGAACACCAGTAATTAAGTGGGTGATTGTATGGTGAGGATGAAGATGAAACTGGGAAGGAACAATGAAGTGAAAGAAAGAGAACTTGAGAGAATGGAATCCTAACAAAGCAAGAAGGTCAAAAGTTTCAAAAATGAATAGTGATAAAAAATATATCTTGCAGAGAATCCAAGAATTATGACAATAAAATATAGGTTAAGGGATTTGTAATTTCTGAAATTGATGGTATTTTTCAGTCAAATCATTGGGGGGAAGTTCTGGATGGAGGAAAAGACAAAGAAAGGGGAGCAAGTAGGAAATTCATGAGTATAGATTTTATCATGATATAGATAGTTTTGCAGATATAAAAGAGAAATCCAGTGTAAGCACACAACTGAAAGCCTTGATTTTCTCTGTGAGATTTTAGGCAAGACAACATGCTGAATCAGAATTGAAGATAATCTGGTAACTATTTCACATAATTAGTAGCAATGACAAAAACAGCAAAGAGAGTAAAACTGGCAATATTGTTAATATTTATTGATACCTTATTATTTGCCAGATGTTGAGTTACGATATTAGCTGTATGATATTATTCTATCATTATGTAGCCTGATAGGTTAAATAAAGAAATACCTTTGTCCTAGAGAACATAACTAATAAGTGGTACCACGATTCAAACCCACGTCTATTTTACTCCATTACTTAAACATTACTTTAGATCCATTCTCACTGCTTGAAGTAAAAGATAACTTCAAATAAGGTTTTATATGTGTATGAAATATAGGGATCACTGGATATAAAAGGCAAGATTAATCAACTATTGTAACATGGTAATAACATTTGGGATTTTCCTTCAGTCCTAAAAAGTAAAAATTAAGTTCCTCTGATCCAGTGTTCTTTCCCTATTATTTTTCTGATAATTGTAATTCCCATTTTTAGAATATTTGCCAAATTTTGTTAATCTCCTCACTTAAATCTTACTCTGTCAGTGTCAACTGACAAATCACAACCCTAGTTAGACATCACATCCCAGTTAATCCATATCTGGAACAAGCAACTGAACGTTGCTTTGCTGATTGGCCTTAATTAAAACCTGGGGCCCAAATTTCAAATGAAACCTCAAGAATGCCTGGAAATTTTCGTGTAATTCCCCTGAATATTCACTTTTCCCTCTCTAAATTAACTGTTCTCTAACTTCTTCTGTCTCCTTGAGCTTCCTACTTGCTCCTTGCCTCTAAAACTGATTAACTTTACATCAAAATTACACGCAGATGGGATTCTCCTCATCCCTCCACCAATAAGTCGGTATCCATCCTCACCTCTGCCCCTACTTACTGCCCTCTCTCCTCTTACTGTGGATGATGGGAACCTGTCCTTGTCAATGACCAAACTCTCCACGCATATTCTGGATCCCCTCCTCTCTCACCTAATGGCTTCGATAATTATCCCTCTCATCAGCATCATTAATTATCCCCTCCCAATATAGAGCATCATGCCGAAGTACAAAATCATAATCCTGTATGGCCTCTTTTAAAGAAGAAAACCTCCCTACACCCTGCAAACTTCTAGAGTTCACCATGTTATTTCCCTGTTCCCATTTCATAACAAAACTTCTGAAAATAGCTTTTTATAAGTTCTTATTTCCAAACCATTACTTCACAATCTGTCCTCGATCCATTTCAATTAGGCTTTGTCCCCACCACTCCACAGAGATATTCTTGTAAAGGTCAGCATAGATGCCATGTACTCGAATCCAGCTATCACTTCTTGGCTCTTCTCTTATTTGAAATCTCAGCAACATTTAATATAATTGACCCTTCCCTCTTCAGACAGCAGACTATTGGGACTCCATATTCTTTTGGCGTTTCTCCTTTTTCATACGCTGTGTCTTCTTACTCACCAAACCCTGGCTCAATCTCCTCTGACGAAGTTTTAAATTGTTAGAGTCCTAAGTCTCTGATATGAGCATGCTGTGGAAATGCTCTCTCCAGATGACCTCATTCTATTTCTTGGCTTCCAATATAACCAATGTGTGCACGACTCCAAAATCTATATCTTCAGACCAGACATTTCCCTGGAAGTTCAGACATGTATATTCTATTTTCTATTTGATAGCTCCATGTGAATATCTAATTGGCATTTCACATATGACTTGCTCAAAACAGAATCATGTAAACCAATCCCCTGCCCGCCCCCCTCAAAAAAATGTTTCTCTCCTGTTCTCATCTCAGTACAGGAACAAACACTGAGTGGGTCAAACCAAATCTAGTAGTTATCTGTGATTCTTTTATTTCCATCCCACCCACATTCAATTCATCAGAAAAATCCTGTTGAGTCTATCTCTAAAATGTAGCCAAATTTGTCCACCTTTGCACTGCCACTACTAACACCCTAGTTTAAACTTCATCATTCCTTGTGTGGACAATCGCAGTACTCCTTCATTGCTTTCCAGAAGGTGATCGCCTCACAGCAGCTAAGATAGCCCATTAAAACATAAATAAGACCGTATCAACTCCTCTACTTCAAACACAACATGGTTTCCAATTGCATCAAGAATAAAACAAATTTCTGATTCATAAAGCTGCATCTCTTCCATCTCCTAGCTATCTTGCCATTTTTGTCTCATATGTTTTTCCCCTTGAGGCATGGAACAAGGGCAAAACCAGTAAAACATTAAAATGGCAAGAAAGGTAGGAGGTGGATCATGTACAGATGCCTCAGCCACACTGACCTACTTTTGCTTCCTTGAACTTGCCAAATCTACCCCTGCCTTGGGGCCTTTGCACAAGCATTTTTCCCACCTGCAAAGCTCTTCCTCTGATCTTCTCACAGGTAGTTTCTTCCATTTATTCAGGTATCAGTCAAAGAACACATCTTTAGAGAGAACTTTCACGAAGATCAATTCTAAATTGTCTTCCAGGTGCTGTGTAACACCTCATATCATTTTGATTCTCTACATAGAGTTATTTTCTTGTTTATTTATATTTAAGCTATTGTGCTGAAGTATAATGTGCATACACATAAAAATGTAAAAGTCGTAAGTATATATATACTACTTCTTTACTTTTTGGTTAGAATACAAATTTAACAAAATCAGTGATATATTCTTTCCAAGCCTAGATTGGCACTTATGTGATTTATTAAATGATTTCTAGTATGCAAAGAAACAACACCTCATCTGTTTTTGCAAATAAGTTTTTATTATAACACAGCTGCACAGTTTTTTTGTAACACAGCTGATAATTTGCATATAGCTGCTTTCATGCTACATTAGCAGATTTTACGTACTTGCAACAGCGACTGTGTGTCCTCCCACAAACCTAAAATACTTAATATTTGGTCTATTAACAAAGTTTGCCATCCTTTACACTAGGTGACCAAGAAGTAGTTGGTGAATTAATAATATGCAATAGAGGAAAATAGATTGGAACTTTTAGCTTAATTTTTTTGCTGCAGAAAAAGCATTAATTAGAAATTAAACACATAAGCTTATGGTTCTAATTCTGAAAACAGTATCAACTACAATATGGATAGTATAGTGGACTAAACGTTGTCAAGGCCACATCTTACAATGACTTCATTTTGTATTTAAAATTGAGTAGAAAAATGCTTAAAAGTATAGGCTTCAGATTCTTGTTCAACAAATTTATCAACCATTACAAGAGGAGTGCAATGGGGAAAAGCATGACCATCTGAAGCCTTTAATGAATATCTTTTCCAGCCAATATTAATGTTAATTATTAAAATATCAAGATGACACAGAAAAAGTTTAGATAAAATGACTTGTACAGGACCCAGACCCCTGTCCATCGCCCAGGTAAATAATTCAACAGCAAAGATCAATGGTCCTTGGAATATTGGTCTTATTTGTTTCCTTAGTTTTAAGACTAGTAAAATTGGAAACTTACCAGGGACCAAGGTCAAATGAATAACTATGCCAAATTTAATCTTATCCCTTAATTTTAAATTCTATCTTTAAGAAAAAAAGGCAAGTCAAGCTTTGCTTTAGGACATTTATATATTAAGAATGTCCCTATTTCAAAAAATCCAAAATACTAGAGGTTTCATGGTTTGTTAGAGAAACACTAAGAAACAGGGAATCAGGTGCAGTATTTACATGGAAACATGAAATCTGTAGACTGCTGATGGAGAAAGAGATTCAGTCAAACGCAGAAAGAGAAATTTAAATGCCAGATTCTTTTTTACGTTACTTTAAAATGATTTCTTTAAATAAAAATTGTATATATTTTAGGTGTACAACATGATGTTTTGATATACATATACACAGCAAAATGATTACTACAGTCAAGTTAATTATCATATCTCTCTCTGCCATACTTGCCTTTGTCTGTATGCGTGTGTGTGTGTGTGTGTGTGTGTGTGTGGGTGAGTGTGTGGTGAGAGCATCTGAATGGATTTTCTTCACAAATTTCCAGTATACAATGTGGTATATTTACTGAAGTCACCATGCTGTACCTTAGATCTCAAGAACTTATTCGTCCTACAGAACAAACTTTGTACCCTTTGACAAGCACCTCCTCACTTCCCCTACCTCCCAACCCTGGTAACCACAATTCTATTCTCTGCTTCTATGAATTTAACTTTTTAGACTCCACCTATAAATGAGATCTTTTAGTCTTTTTCTTTCTGTGTCTGGCTTATTTCACTTATCATAATATCCTCCAGGTTCATCCCTGTTGAACCCCTGTACACTTATAGTGGGAATGTAAATTGGTACAGCCATTATGGAAAACAGGATGGAGACTCTTTTGAAAAGTAAAAATAGAACTGCTATACGATTCAGCAATTCCTCTTCTGGTATATATCAAAAGAAAATGAAATCAGTACCTCAATGTGATATCTGCATCCCCAAGTTCATTGCAGCATTATTCACAACAGCCAAGAGATGGAAACAACTTAAGTGTCTGTCAATGGATGAATGGATAAATGCCAGATTCTTTGTCAGGAAAAATTATAACCAAATAGCTTAAGACGGAAAATTGCATGTCTTTTTGATATTATTGTGCTGTGTTTTGCTATATCAAAAATGTCTTTACATGGACTACTATTTCTAGTTTTAGCAAAGTCGTCATTTTCCCCGAGCAGATGCCCTCCATTACACACCACAACAAACTGCACACACCTTAATTTGTGGTCTGGTCTCGCTTGAGTTGTTAGTCCCTCATTTTGTCTTTCTGAAATTTTAAATCTTCTCAATCTAATCAACTAACTATAATTTCAGAGCCCATGCAGAAGGGATAATGACAGTGCTAACCAAAGCTTATCACTTGTTTACTTCATAATTGTGAGATTCCATGAGTAAAAGGCCTTCACCAGCATTGTATTTCCAATGACTCTCTTTAAATGAAATAACATACGATTGACAGTGGAAAATGTGTATTTAGCAATAGTTCTAAAGCTGAAAAACTAAAGTACAACCTCAATTTGACTAACTTTGCAAAGAGTAGAACATATTTAGCAGTAAATTCAATGTGTATCCATTCATTTTGTTTCCTGACATTAATTTTTTTTTTTACCTAGTCTATACTCTTTGAGAGTTTTGGATTTTAAGCCTTTCAGTGTTTTAAATAAAATTTGATTTTTACATAGTGCTCATGTTTATTAAAACAATGTGATAGAGCAGTGTTTTAATTTCCTGACTTAATCCCAACACCATCATTGGGTAAGGAACCTCATTCTCGAATACCCTAGAGCAATCCTTGCATATCTTTATCATTAGCCATATTGCTTCTAATATTGGCTCTCTGTTTATGCAACTGTTTCATCCATCTATCTCAGTGGTTGGAAGACAGTAGCCACCTAATAAATCATGATAGAATTAAGAAACAAAGGCCTCTGTGGAAAGTTCAATAAACACAGAATAATTTGTTCTAGTGGGGAGGTGGTAGGGCATAAAAGATAAGATGTGATTTATCATTTGATTTCAAATATGAGGAAAAAACTGCAAACTTACAGAATTTGAGATAGCAGCAAGTTAATAAATCCAGCCTGGATGAAACAGTGAAGTAAATTAAATTTGTCTTTTTTCTCCTCCTCCAATTTAGTGCTTTCAGAAAAGCTACTAATGAGTAGATTAGGGTGGTTCTCACCCTCTCTGGTCTACTAGTGAGGGCTGCCCTTCCAAAGCCGTATACAGGATTCTGGAATTATTTTATCTACTTCCTCTTGTGCTTAAAATCTCAGACACAGAAGTCCTAGACTTTAATCCCTAGATTTTATAACTTTTACTGTCTATATGACTTTGAGTCAATTAACTTTCCTATACTCTCATCTGTGTAATGGTGATGATAGTGGTACATATTATATTGGATTTCTCTGAGGATTAACCAAATTCATGCATTCACATCTTAGTTTCTAAGCACAGAGCGTTCACGTAACTATACTTACAAACATGTTGTATACAAATAACTATATTTCTATAAAATTAAGACATTTATTAAAAATACAACTAATATGATTCCTCTTTATTTCGGGTTTCTATATAATTTCTCAAAAATAAGATAGTGCTCTTATGAATTTGTCGGGCCAGGTGTTGTGACAAAGTTGTTCCCCATTCCAGAAGTATTTGCACTTTAAGAGCATGTGACATCTAAATTGTGAAATGTGATTTTTAAAAGAAATTAATTTTAGACACAGATGGAGATCTTTACGAGCCCTATTAAGGAAGAAGAGCTGTCTTTTCAGCCGCCTGTGAAATCATATACATATATGGATGCTTAATAAAGACCTACTCATGAAGACTAATATCCCATTATGGATAGACTCAACCACGGCTTTAAACTTAGCAACCAGAACATGGTAGAGAAATATATTCTTTAGAATAAGAAATATAGAACAAGAGAACAGAGCGTTAGGTATACTGCATAATGGCACTCCTTTTTTACATCATTTCGCTTTGGGGCCCCTTAGCTTTTTCTCTCTTGCCCAGAATAAGGGAAGGTGTGTGTGTGTGTGTGTGTGTGTGTGTGTGTGTGTGTGTGTGAGACAGAGAGAAACAGAGCCAGTGTGTACTCCAAGAGGAAGGTTGGAAATGTTCTATTGAGGAAGTGAGACTGAGATCTGTAAATGTGGGCATCTCTTGTTACTGTCACAGACTGTGTAGGGGTGGGGGTGGGGATGGTGAGTGAGAGAACAAGAGATGACAAAGAGGTGATGAGGATTTCTACTAAAGTTGTTTCTGTTCATTGGCTCACACATTCTACAGGACATGTTCTTATAAAATAGTAAATCGAGTCTGGGATTTCGTTATTGTTCTCCCTTTACGGAAAGACCAATGGCACCTTGCTTCCAAAGTTAAAACAAAGGTAATGCCGACAATATATTGTTTAAAGGCCATATGAATTAAAAATCTCAGTAATATTAGTCAAGGCTATTGAATAGGCCATTGTACTTTTATTTATTTATTTATTTTCGAGGAAGATCAGCCCTGGGCTAACGTTTGCTGCCAATCTTCCTCTTTTTGCTGAGGAAGACTGGCCCTGAGCTAACATCTGTACCCATCTTCCTCTACTTTACATGTGGGATGCCTATCACAGTGTGGCTTGCCAAGCAGTGACATGTCCGCACCCAGGATCCAAACCAGCGAATCCCAGCCAACAAGGCGGTACTTGTGCACTTAACTGCTGCGCCACTGGGCTGGCCCTAGGCCATTGTACTTTTAAATTAGCATATCCCTGGCAAACCAACAAACTGTGCTAATAGTATTTGTTGTGCCTAAATTTTCATTAGACACTTCTTGCATCAAATCATATAGCATACCATGATAAATGTTGTAATTCAGCAATGGATCTCTATGTTAATGGCAAGCATAAACTTCCGTAAATGTTCTAGCATGTTTCTATACCAATGCCCAATGCAGTAACAAATAATTAATTCAATATTGCAATTGTATATACATCCTGCCATTCTAATGGGGTAATTAGTTATAAAACCAAATTACATTGTAATAATATAAATGTAATCATAAACAGAACGGCACATTAAGTTACTGTACTAGTCAAACTAACCCTAAATCACTTCAACTTTCCTTCACTAAAAAGAAAGGGGAAAAACTTCTTACAATTTTGTTATTATGCCAATTACTGGATTATATTTTTATACTTCTCATTATTAAAATGCCCAGAACTCTAACATATAAATATCATCGAACTTAGTGGACTTTTTTTTAATAAAAATATTGGGAAACCTCTGTCATTGAATCAAATAAATATATATCTAATAGATTACTAGTCCTTCGATATCTGGAAAATTTTTAGGTTAAAAACGCTGAAATATTTCTGAATCAAGAATTCACACACATTAGCTGCCAGCCCAGTGGCGCAGCAGTTAAGTTCGCACATTCCACTTTGGCAGCCTGGGGTTTACTGGCTCGGATCCTGGATGCAGACCTACACACGGCTTGGCAAGCCATGCTCTGCTGGGCATCCTATATAAAAGTAGAAGAAGATGGGCATAGATGTTAGCTCAGGGCTAATCTTCCTCAAAAAAAAATTTTTTTAAAGAGAAAAAAAAAGAAAGAATTCATACACATTAGTCAATAGGATTGTTTTAAATACTGCAGGATAACATACGTATTCTTACATTCATATTTATCTTTGTACATGCTTCTTATATTCATATATGAATAGTAATGTGAATATATTTTACATATGTGTCCGGAACTTAAAAATTCTTTAGCTACAATTATATGTTTTTAAAGCTACATTAAGAGATGTTTTGTGTCATCTGTTTTACCCTCACAATATGCCGAAAGGCAGTGTGATATTTTTCTGAACTTTAATAGTTGTTTGGCAAATGGATCATCTTCACATTTATAGCTTCCAACATCTAATTCATATAGCTACTATTTAGCTTAACACACAATTTCAAAAATTCAGAAAGGTTCCTGACTTGTTTTTGTGTTTACTATAACAAGTTCAATTAGATAAAAAGTACACTGTAAAATAATACACAGAAAACAAAATTTTGTCAAGTGTTTTCTCAGAAAAATAAGACTTAGAATAGAAGACCAAGAATCTGAGAAAACTGAAAAATATAAGATATAGACAATGATTTTCCTGTGCAAAGCCATGAGAACCATTTGACACTCTTGCCATTTCACCTTGGTCGAGTTCACACAGTTTGTCTTAGTTTTCATACTGCAGGTCTCAACTCAGGTATCACCCACTCTGAGAAGTCTCACCTCACTATGCCACCTACACTAGATTGCCCTGGTATTTTCTGTCTCAGTCGCTTTTTCTTTCCTTCACTTCTTTCATCCTGATTTTCAATTACATTACGTATTTCACTTATTTGTTTGTTTCCTCCACCACTTGACTACAAGCTTTTTGAGGAAAGAACAATTATAGGCTGTTCATCTTTGTATAATCAATGCATAGCAAAAAATTTGGACCATAATAGGCACTTAACACACATTTGCTGAATGAATGATAAATTTTAAGTGTGTAAATTGATACCTGGCACATGGTAAATTTTCCCATCTCCAGTCACTCTCATACCCCCTGATTTGTAACGATACGTAATTTCTTAAAAACTTTAAAGCTGTTATTTTTGTAGGATATTTATCATTTTGTCCATTTTGAAAATGAGGAAATTGAGGCACATAGGTAATTAGTAATTTGGCAAAACACTTAAGTAATGAATGTTGGAACTAATATTTCAATCTAGCAATTAGGTTCTAAGGGATACCTTTTAATCACTACATTTTCATGTTAATAAATATATTTATTTTTGGTGAAATTACCTTTTGAAATTCCATCGAGTGACCCCTATTAGGCATTGCAGAGAGTCTATTTGTAGCTGTTTTAACATGGTTTGCTTCCTTTCTGAATACCACTCAAAGCTCACCTAGGAAAAACCCTTATAGAAGTTATTCAGCTCATACTCTAAGAATTTCCCTTCCCATTCATTGAGGGTGTGGAAAGAATGTCCAGGGACTGTATGTATTTACTGCTTATTTAGATAATCCCACACTTACACAATCATTCTATATTCAAATATATTGCATAACTCATTTTTTGCATAAATAGAAATCTCTATTGCTAAAGTTTTTAAAATGCGAATGGAATTCCTGAAGGACGAGCAATAGAGGGTTGATTTTGTATTCACTTTCTGTGTTATATTATAGGAAGTAAAGGTATAACCTGCCATCACAACTTTTTGCCTTGGTCTACATTTTTTCTTTCAAAATTTACTTTGATATGGCAATTTCCCCACAAAGTATCTAGTTTCTCACATTAAAAGTATAATGTGTTATGATATCACCTTCCTCGGTAAATTTATCTTCTGCTTCAGAATGCTTTCTACTGTCTATTTACTCAAATGAATGTCCTCCCTATTGCATGATGCAAATAAATGCAAACCTCAAATTTACCAAATTACCCATAGTTTGGCATTCGATCCACATTAGAATCATTGTGCCTTCCCCCATGTCTTAAAATATAATTTCAATTTTGCAAAAACATCCATTAGACTAAGAAATATATTTTAAGATATGATTGTGCATCCACATCATTAATAAATAGTGTCTGAACATTATTCAATTGTCATTGTGGATTTTAAAGGCACAAACCATTTCCAAGCTTGACTGTACACAGATTTCATTCTACATAGGTTCCTATATTGAAGAAAATAATTTACTCTTTTAACAGATGTTTATTGAGCAATCTGTGCCAAGCTTGAGACAGATTACCAATAACTCAGACTCCTCAAATATAAGGGTTTAGATCAAACCATCAGGTAAACTTCAGAGACTGGCAGAGAAGGGAGCTAAGGTGAGGATAATTCAGAATGGAAGGTGGATGAGGGAATGATGACTACAATTTGTGGTCCTGAGACCAAATGCAAAGATGGGACTAGTTCTTCCATAAACCTCACTCTTGTAAGTTTACCCTCTGACATGTAGATGCTCAGCTCAAATCCTTTTTCAAGAGTGTATTTGATGGCCAGCTTCAAATAACATCACTAGCTATTATCTCTTTCAGAGTCCACCTTGGATTTTAAGCTAAAGTCATGTTATTCTTTGGGTGGACTCCAGCCAATGACTGAGAAGGCAGTGGTACAAGAACTTAGCCATTTGTGACTTATTTTGGACTCCTCTAGTGGAAAGTCTTTTCTCTGGACATCTTCCTTCATATGGCAACATTACGTCACATCTGCATTGCAGCCTGACAGCAACTCCTGTCCAATCATACTCTATTCTTCATCTTTCTCAGCTATTATTCCTCAATAAATCTTTTGGAGTCTTAGCTCCACTTAGCTTCTACTTTTGAGAGCGTTCAATCAACAGAGGCCAGCTTTCTACTCAAAACTGACTTTATGCATAGAGTAACCAACAAATTAAAACTCTTTCAAATGATATGATGAAGTTAAAAT
Organism: Equus quagga; assembly: GCF_021613505.1. Lineage (NCBI taxonomy): Eukaryota > Metazoa > Chordata > Mammalia > Perissodactyla > Equidae > Equus > Equus quagga. The sequence goes on from NC_060272.1 coordinate 25,547,929, forward strand.
TTGATCCATCACTTATCTTTTCCAGTAGAGGATATATAATAACACAGATAATCTTCTTGCTTTGAAACAGCCTAGTTCTGGAGAACACCATCTGCATATGTTTCTCTGAAATCAATAGGTCTAAATAGATGTAGGAAAAAGTAAATCCTCTCTCAAGCAGAATTCTTATGGTTTATATCTGAATATTCTGTAATAGAATAGAGAAGCAGGAGATAACACTCTGATCTCCAAACCTATTGATGTGTGATGTACAGGAAGATTTAGAAAAATTCTAACTGAGGTTCTAATCTCTCACTGACTTGATACTTGAAAGGGAACGGACCATTCAAAAGGGAAAAGATCAGGAATTTCCTCACAAAGTACTCTTTGAGAATACAGTTTGTCTTCAAAGACAAATATAAAAAAAATTACCATAGTTTGTTTCTGAAGACTGAATATCAGGTACTCAGGTATTATTCTTGAAACTCTGGCTGCTTTACTAGAGAAAGTCTCTGGGAAAGAGCAATTCCTTACTAACAGATAAAGACACTAAGAGAATCCTGGAAGCTCATCTGCTAGGTGGTACTGTCCTTAGACATTAGAGCTGCTCAGTGATTTACAGATGGCGTCTCAACTTTTACTGTCAAAGGCGATAGTCGATTTTAACTGATCCACTTCAGGCCTCAGATGAGTCTTTACGAAAGAGGATTAAGGGACCCAGTCTCAATGTGCAGAATTAAAGGTAATTAAAGGCACACACATTTGGCAGGTGTCGTGGGGTCCAGCACTACAGACAGTCAAGATCCTTATCTATACAGGTACTAATATGGTCACTTGTATTCTAATGATGAGAGGCTTAAGTCCAGGTTTGTATAGGCCAATTTCCTCTGTATAACAAATATCTAACAAATTAAAATTAAAATCCTAATGACCCCTGAAAATACATATCTCAGGAAAATATTCACAGTCAAAAATACTGTTGATGTCCCCTAAAGGCAGATGATAGAACCTGCAGAGGTAGGAAACGGGTACTTAAACTGGGTAGTGATTGTGAAAGAAACCAGGCTTAAAATGGGCATGGTTCTGTGAAATCCCATCAAATTCCAAAACCAAAATGATTGAGACCAGTGGTTTCTTCCATGCCTGAAGGCACTGAAACTTTTCATGATAGGCAGGAAAAACATTGGACGACACCCCAATAATCAGGACAGAAATCATATTCTAATAGATTTTGATTTTTGCGTAAAGCGTGACTGAACTCCTTGGATGCCTTCCAAACATTAATAATGTTATATCATAGAGGTTATACTGAAATGACCTGGATGGTGTAGGCCTGACAAGTTCCTGTGGGAAACAGTCAACTCTGCCCCCGGCATGAGCCAGTTCCCCTCCAAATCCACCTGCAACCCTTCCCCTCTGACTCAAGAAGCCTAAACCAATCAAGAATTGCTTTTCTACTCTGTCAGGCTTTCCCACAACCTGCCCATGCCCAAAGAACTGAAGTTTTATTTTGGGTAAAAAACCCACAAGAATATTGAAACGTGTTTTTTCAGGTTTGGGAAAGTGAAAAGTGATATTTCGAAATGAATCATGATGTATATAAATCACGTTGTGATATTGTGATTCACAAGGAAAAAGATATTTGGTCATTTAGATGACCCAAATGCATTTCTCACATACATGTAATCTTTGTCCACAGTTCCTAGCATACAGCTTCTAAAACTCTTGGAATTTCCCAAGTGTTGAGAGTGATGATGGTATCTCTTTTTATGTTAATGAAGGTGGCTATGGGACCCCACCTAAGAGTGAGGACTGGTTGCCAGGAGAATCAGCCTTGTGATCAGAGGATTGGAACTTTCAGTCCTGCAACCCTGATTTCTGAGGAGGGGAGAGGGGGACCTGAGGTTGAATCAACTGCCAATGGCCAATGACTTAGTCAATCATGAATATATAATGCAGTCTCCATAAAAACCCCAAAGGACAACTCGTTGGCCCTTTCTTTGGAAAATTTCCACTTTAGGGAACCAGAACACTTCCACATGCCACTATGCCAGCCCCCAAGGTCCACAAGGACAGAAGCTCCTTTGTTCAGGACCTTGCCCTATGTATTTCTTCATCTAGCTATTGTTTTGTATCCTTTAATATCCTTTGTAATAAATTGGTAATCTAGTGAGTAAATGGGTTTTCTTGAGTTCTGTGAGCCAGTCTAGCAAATTTATCAAACCCAAGGAGGAAATTGTGGGAACTTCTGATTTATAGCCAATGGGTCAGAAGTACAGGTGACAACCTGGACTTGAGATTGGCATCCTGAGTTGGAGGGAGTTGTTGGAACCTCCAATTTGTAGCAGGTCCATCAAAAGCACAGGTAACAGCCCGGGCTTGTGACCGGCATCTGAGGTGGGATGGGGGCAGTTTTGTAGGACTGAGCCCTTAATCTGTGGAATCTGATGTTGTCTCTGGGTAGCCAGTGTCAGAAATGAGTTGATTTCTTGGACATCCTGCTGTGTGCAAGAATTGTTTGTTGGTATGGAGAATCCTCCACACACATATGGGAACTGGGTCCAGGAACCCTTCACACATATGGACACACAGGACAAGTTAGTAATAGGTAGTGAATTAATTAGAGATTCAAGATCAAAACTGTATGTTCTGTTCTGTGGTAATATTTTATAGAGCAAAACAAGAAGGTTATCAACTGTACTAAAATTGTGACTAACGCTAGACCATTGTGGGTTTGTTTTACCAGTTCTGCTTAAAAATCCTGGAGTCATTTTCATTATATGTTCTATTAAAATACCTGGCTTTAGTGAATCAATTTGTCTAGCACTGCACTACTATGCTGAGAATTGAAAATCATTGGTCAAGTCTAATGTTGAATTAAAAAGAAACATCAATTTGATGAAGTTCACTAAGAGTATTACTGGGACCTCTGTGAGGGATAAAATCTGTGAGGCTATGAGCCTCCTAACCATCAGCTAAAGAAAATGGTTCATCTCAGAAAGAATATATGGAAACTGCAGTAAAACCAAAAAGGTCATGGTGTTCATTTGTGATGTGGCTTGGGGATCATTTTAATCTGTATTAAATTAATATGGAGCATTTTTGTCTGGAATTCTTTTTTTAAAATATTGCATAATAGAGAGAACATGGATTTTAAAACTAAATTAAACTTACTTATGAAAAAATAGTAAGATATCTAAAACTTGTCTAAATGGCGGCAGTAAAACTGTACACGCCTGGGAGCTTTGGCCACTTGTCATCATCTCGTTGAGTGCTATTATTTCACTAGTGGTATGTTGTTGCTGAGCCACATGGGCACCAAATACTTTTTGATTGTGTCCTGAAAGACGGATAAAATTTTTTTTTAATGCTTTAAAACAGTACTTCTCAATGAGTGTGTGTTGAAATCTTGAAGGGATAATTTTTCACTGTCATATGCCTTGCATGATGTTTCATACCCCTGATGTCTACCCATTAAACGTGGATGGCTGGTTTTCAGTTTTTAAGAACATTTTTAAAAAATGCCTCCAACCATTTCCAAATGTCCTTAGGAGGGTTGAGAACTTCTTTACCAAGGATTGAACCCATCTGTTCTTAATGAATGAAAAACTTGCAGGGTGAAACGGGCCATGTGACCCTTGGAGAAGCCAGGTTCACAGCTAAGATGTTTTGGCCATCATCCATCTGAATAGTTTTTTGTTCAGCTGGGAAAATTGAGCTTGAAAAAAATATCACTGGGAGAGCATTATATAAAAGGCATAGGCCATTCACTTCCCAAGGGGGGTTGGAAATGCGGTTGGGAGTAGTTCCTTTTCACATTTTCTAATTTGTCATATAACATGTAATACTTCACTGAAAGACTGGGGGAAAGTGGCCTGAGGCACCCCAAACTAGAATAAATAGTTATATTTGGGCACCGCCACCACTGTCAATGGTTTCACAGTGAAAGGAGACAGATCACCTTGCATCAATTTGAGTAGGTGTTGATAATATTTTTTTTTATTTTTTTGGTAAAAGGCCAGATATTAAGTAGTTTAGGCTTTATGGGACCAACCTTCTCTGTTACAACTCTCAACTCTGCTGTTGAGTATCAGCACAGATGATACATAAGTGAAAGAGATGGCTGGGTTCCAATAAAACTTTATTCATGGATGCTGAAATTTGAATTTTAGATATTTTTCACATCACAAAATATTATTCTTTAATTTTTCAGTGATTCTTAAAACATAAATAGCATTCTTAGTTTACCAGGCCTACTGTGGAGAAACAGGCAACAGGCCGGATATGTCCCTTGAGCCATAGTTTGGTGATACCTGGCCTTCAATAAAAAGTGAGAGGAATTTTGTGTACAAAGCCATCTGTCTCTTGAAGTGAGGAATCTTAAATCAACATACTTAGAAAAATATTTAGTTGTTACAGTACCTGGGGAAAAAAATAATGTCTCACTAGCATTTTGCCCAAAATTTCAGCTGATATATCATGGTATAAAGGGTTAATTTCAAGTTAAATGCCATGTTATATTTGCTGACCAAGACCTCTACTGATCAAAACATCTTCTCTCCCAAGTGTCTGGTCTTTTTTAATTTAATTTTTAAAAATCTACATTTTATTCTTAGAGACAAGAACATTCTCTTCAAAAAGTCTACGTCAAAAATACAAAAGTTATGATACTGATACCAACTCTCAAGAGGTTAAGAAAATACAGTCATGTGCCACATAACAACGTTCTGGTCAATGACAGGTTGCATATATGATGGTGGTCCTATAAGATTCATACCATATAGCTTAGGTGTGTAGTAGGCTATACCATCTAGGTTTGTGTAAGTGCACTCTATGATGTTTGCACAAGGACAAAATCACCTAACAATGCATTTCTCAGAATGTATCCCTGTTGTTAAATGATGCGTGGCTGTAAATAAGAGATGACAGAAACACCCCCACACACACATACATGAGGGAAAAGAAGGAGAGAGAAGTCAAATTTGGCAAAATATTTAAAAAAATGGTGAATCTGATTACAAGAAAACACTCTATACTAATCTTGCTGCTTTTCTATACATTTGAAATAATTTTAATGTAAAAAAATTCTGAAAATAACTGTATGGTCATTTTGGCTTGTTTTCCTCTTATTCCTTTCTATAATCATTCATTAGATCTTGTGAATTTTTGGCTTAACTGTCCATCATTATTCCACAAATTACTCTAATTACTAGTAATTCTTGAATTTTTTTAACCTTATTTACTCTCTTCTTTCAATCTCTAGATTATATGTCAGACTTATTTTCTTCAAATATTGCATTCAGGTTGAAGTGTGCGTTTGAATCCCTAGTTCCCACTGCCAACCACGGTTACCTGCCTGCTCATAAATGCTTCAATATCATGTCCCATTCTCTCATGTTCTCCCTTCTCCTAGATTATATTCTTCCTAACATCCTCTTGACCTAAATGTTTCTTACCTATATATCTGTGCTCAGTTCAAATTCTCACTCTTAAATGAAGACTTTCACTGAGGTCAAAGATAATTTTTTTAAAAGGTAAGATCACAACTCTCATTAAAATATGAAATGACTACAAGACAAAGATTTTATATTTTTATATACTTACTTAATGAGGGAACCAATAAGATGTACAACTGGTTTAAAGGAGAATTCAAAGAGCAGACACACAGCAATCAGAAACGTTAAAATGGATTTATTTGTTAATTACAGTACAGATTCAATATTCACACGGCAACAATCAATTGCAAATGCACGAGACAAAGTTAGTTTCCCTCATCAGGAGTTATTCGCATTGTTGTCAATTCTCTATGACTTACAGTTTTGTAAAATATCTCAAAGACAGTAAAAATTGCACAATCTGCAGAATCACATAACCCAGATGATTGTGCTAAACAGAATACCCAGGAATCTGTTCCTGCTACTGCCTATTTCAAAGGCTTTTACAATTTTTCATGACACTAAGTACTTACTTCTGACTCTCTTCCTCTCTTTTAAAATGTTGCCTGTAGCATTTACAGTAGCTGTGGCAGATCCCCTTAACACCTCAAGGGCGTTCAAAGGCCAGCAGCAGTGGCATCACCTGGGAGATTTTCAGAAACATACAATCTCAGGTCTTACCCCAGGCCTCCTGAATCAAAAGCCACATTTTAACAAGATTTCCAGGTGGTTTATATGCACATTAATTTATATATGCACATTGTTATATGCATATTAATTTATATATTCAATCATTAATATATGAAGAACTGGTCTGTTCCACATAAATTAACAATTATACTGTCGTGCATTGTTCACTATTTTGGTGTTCTATCTTAATAAGTTTCTTTATTTCCAAACTCTAAGATACACCTTTAAGCAAAAGAAGAAATTGATTCAGATAAGCCAAAAAATATTTTCTCAACGTGGGGCAGGTACTGCCATTTTTTCCATTACTTGAGGTTCTTCATTGACTTTAAAACTTACTTGTTAGTGGACACTTGCAGGGATATGCAAATCAGAGCTGAGCTCATATTGTACCAGAAAAATCAGCAGAACTGTGGAAAGACATGTTTTTTATTCCTTCAAATGTTTAGAGTATGCTATAGCACACTTTTATAGGTAAATATAAGACTAATATTAGATATTAAGGGAAGAGCGATCAAGTAAATAATTTGCTAACTAAAATTCTAAAAGAGGAGAAATGGTGTCTATTTTACTTAATTTATATGATGTCCTCAACTGTGCTGTTTCCCCAAGATATTAAGCAAATAGCTTTGATATCCCAACCTTGGCAATTCTGAATTGGGTCAACTCAACACATGAGCAAAACACAGCTTAAAAGGAGATTCACAAAGCAAAATGAAATTTCCAAACCCACCTAATTTTTTCAATTTCTTATTAGAGTAAGATATAATACTATTTCAGCTGACTGTATCAGTAAAAAAAAATGTGTTATAAGGATAAATTTACAATATGTTCACAGAGGAGCACATTATAATTTGTTTTTGTTGAAATTTAAGTAATTCTTACCATGAACAAAAGATAACATTTATTTTTGGTGCTTCAAAGATTCACCTGAACTTTCCCTATCATGTCATTTGTCAATTAGTATTAAACCTATTTTATTTAAAATTTTGTTTTTTTGAAAAATTCTCATGATCTTTTTATTATAACTTTAAATTTTTTATTTATTTATTTTTTTGATGAGAAAGATTGGCCTCGAGCTAACATCTGTTGCCAATCTTCCTCTTTTGCTTGAGGAAGACTGTCGCTGAGCTAACATCTGTGCCAATCTTCCTCTATTTTGTATGTGGGATGCTACCAAAGCATGGCATGTTGAGTGGTGTTTAGGTCCACACCCAGGATATGAACCCGTGAACTCTGGGCAAAGTGGAGCACTCGAACTTAACCATAACGCTACCCGGCCAGCCCCTATCACTTTTTATTTTTAAATAGTAACTTCTAAGTTTTTATTTAGCCGGATATATCAGGAGCAACATTTTCAAAGTTCAAATTTTTAAATATAAGGTTCTATTCTGCTTCTTTCTTGTCGCTAAAGGGAAAGTGATCTGAGGATTAAATGCAAGAACGATGTCATTCATTGTATTCAACAGCCATATATCCATCTCTACAGAAGCTATTTTCCCAACAATCCTTTAAGATGGAGGGAAATGTAGTGGTTAATATACACACAAAATTTCCCTTTCCTGTATAATCCTATAATAAAGGGAAAAAATCATTTGGTATCTAAATAATTGTGGAAACTTAGATCGTGAGCCCTGAATTCCATGACGTGAGACAGACTGCCTGTTAAAGTCCTTGAATTTCAATTGACATAAGATGCATATATTTATAAATGTGTCTTGTATTAAAGTAAGCAACATAAATTAAAATCTCCAAAGTTAATCTTTAGATATATTCATACAGCAAAGAGAAAATTCCATTGTCTCACTCCAATTTTTACTCTTTTTTTTCCCAAAAGTAATGGAATTCATGAATGACTAAACAATCCAAACCATTTCAGTCAATAATAAGAGCTTTCTAGTTTTCAGAACTTTTGGTACTTATTTCTGAGCTGTGTAGTTTTACATCCTACCCTTATGGAAGTTCTTCTCTAATTGCTTTCTTAAAGAACAAGCTTCTGCTAGTTGGGGTTTGCTATTGAGCACCGCCCTTCTTCTCTTGTTTATTCTTGTTTTAGCGTCTCAGCTTTGTACTTCAGGGTTTGATTAGACCAACGTCCTGTTTTATAATCTTCTGACTCACCAGGAGAGCAGAATGAGTATCAAATCTCATGTCTTGAAATGTTATAGTATAAATGCACATTTCAAAAATTGTTTAACTGACCAATCAAAAAATGGGCAGGGGATATGAATAGACATTTCTCTAAAGAAGATATATGGACGGCCAATAGGCACACGACAAGATGCTCATCATCACTGCTCAACAGGGAAATGCAAATTAAAACTACACTAAGACATCACCTTATACCCATTAGAATGGCTATAATAACCAAAACAAAAAATAACAAATGTTGGACAGGTCGTGGAGAAAAAGGAACACTCATACACTGCTGGTGGGAATGCAAACTGGTGCAGCCACTATGAAAAACAGTATGGATATTCCTCAAAAACTTAAAAATAGAAGTACCATATGACCCAGCCATCCCACTACTGGGTATCTATCCAAAGAACTTGAAGTCAGCAATTCAAAGAGATTTATGCACCCCTATGTTCATTGCAGCATTATTCACAATAGCCAAGACATGGAAGCAACCTAAGTGCCCATCGACTGATGACTGGATAAAGAAGATATGGTATACATATAAAATGGAGTACTATTCAGCCATAAAAAAGATAAAAATCATCCAATTCCCAACAACATGGATGGACCTCAAGGGTACTACTTTAAGCAAAATAAACCAGATAGAGAAAGACAAACACTGTATGACTCCGATCATATGTGGAAGATAAACAAACATATGGATAAATAGAACAGATTAGCAGTTACCAGGAGGAAGTGGGGAGGGTGGGCACAAAGGGTGAAGGGGCATACCTATAAGATGACTGACAAATAATAATGTACACAGTTATAAACTATCATAAGCTCAATTAAAGAAAATTCATCATTTTCAATATTAAAAAATTAGTTTAACTTTAAACATATTTAAATTTTTAATCTGCAATATTTTAAAGCAGTTATTTCTTAGACTAGAGCAAAAAGAGTATTTCATGATGATGATTATTTTTACCTATGGTGTTTAAGACACAACTAAAGGATGCAGGTCTATTTGCAAAAGTACTGAAATTAATGTTGAGACTTAAATTATAACAAAGATTTTACCTAGAAATCTTACAGAGGTAAATAATTCCCAAGCTAAAAGAGTAATCTTTTCCCATTTCTCTCTGCCAGTCTTGTCTCTCCATTTGGGTTCCCTGGTCCAATAATTTGTGCCTATCTCTCCATCCACTTAGAATTGTATATTCAAATCAAGATGGTTTATCAGACACGTGTTTGGAGACACAAGACAGTCACCACAGGGAGAGAAAGAAAATTTAAAATTTCTGTAATTCATAATATGTTTTCAATGATTTCATTTGACAAAACAACTCTTTTCTCTCTCTTTCTCCCTCGCCTCAACACCCTCCTTCTTCTCCCTCCCCCCACCCCTCCGTGAGGAGGGAACATTAAGACTGTCTTTGTCAGCGTCCATTATAATTTTAAATACCAAGATCCTTAAGTCTGTAATTTTTCTAGTGTATCATACTGCAACCCCCTCCTTCCCTGCAGGAAAAGAGGGGTCCACAATGCAAGGGATATAAACACATGAAATGTCATATGATAATTTTATATTTTATATTTGTCTTTAGAATCAATGGTTTTCTTAATAATGGGATGAGAGGAACTAAATGCCTTATGAAAGACAGAAACACTTGAAAAGTGAATGGTAAGAAGCAAAATGATCCCAGAGTGTGATATTCTGTGACAGCAGCATTAGCCTCAAGAAGAAGTAGACATGGGGGATAAGGGCACAGAAAAACAGTCATTATGAAATATTTGTTTAAATGGAAAGTCTAACTTACTAAAACAAAACAAAACAAATCTCTTTATTGTATCTTAAAGGAATGGGTTATTTATCTAAAGAACTCCATCTTCTGAGTACTATTATGATTTAAGCAAGAAAAGAGAAGACTAGACTTTTATATCTGAATCTTACCCTTTCACTCTACCTAACTTGACTTTAGACATTTATGTTGTTTCCATGGTCATCAGAACTAAACATTTCTTTCCCCTGGTAAAAATCATATTTTTTTCACAAAAAAGGAAATTTTAAAAAAGTTTCCAATCTGCTGTCAGAGAAACTAAGTTCCCATAAGAATATGTACCCAAGTTTTGGCCCTTATCCTCTGTAATCTGCTCTATTTCTGTTCTTGTCCCCTGAGGGTCCACCAATTAACTTCTAGAACCGTAGATGGACTACGTTGAGAGCTTTACCCTCTTCAGTTAAATACTATCGCTGCTTATATGCTTGAGCCATGGTCCTATTTCATTCAAGCACTGCAAAATGATAAAGTGAACTAATTCAGGTGAAGTAAATACATTTCAAGTGAAAAGATACAAAAGCAAGTGGCTGTTTCATGCTCTAAACTGCTATTTGCTATTATTAGCATTAAGGTCTGTAGGGCGAAAACATGGCAAATCTAAATACTCTTGTCATTAGTCCTTTCCTGGATATCTACTTTTATATCTCCAATTGGTTTCGAACAGAATTACCTATATTACCCACATTTCAAAATAAAACTTTGAAGCGCTTTCTTATTGTGGTTCAGAAGATACCTTATTTCTGCTCCTTTGGCAGACATAAGTGTTTAGGTTCTAAGAAAAAGGGATGGGTATCTCAAGTCATGGGGAAATGACTTTTTATCAGACAATATAAGGGACAGAGCCATGGTGATGAGAGAATTTGAATGATGTCTTGAAGGGCCTATAGTATGAAGAGATAGGACAGGTATATATTCCAGAGGGAAGAAAGGTTACCAAAGCAAGGGGCTAAATTAGCACAATACGAATGCCAAATTCTAGCTCCTTATAATACCATCAAAACTGCCTGTTGATAAGACCAAGCTGAGTTTATTGCTTTCAGAAGTAAGAGAAAGTACTGCCTTGACTTAGTACTATTCCAGCAGGAGAGGTTAAAATTAAGATATTTATGACATTTGGATGTCAGATAGGTGGTTTTCAATGCTTGTTTAGGATTAGGGCAAGATTATGATATAGTAGTTTGAGATTGAACGCAGTGAGGGTATGATCTGATGCAAGGAGGTCAATGAGTCGTGGGCTGCCATCCTTCCTTACTGCCTGAGTTTTTACAAGAGCAGTTAACTAGCTCCACAGAGCCATGCCCTCAAGGAGCGCTTTGTTCCATGTGACCACAAGCAATACCTTAATTTGCTCTTTTATCAATAGGCCACAAGGCTTCTAGGCTCTGGTTCCAGCAAGTGAGCAAGGAATTGTACTACCTTCTCATCATCCTCCCTAGATATCAATTCCAAATAGTCTAAACTTCCTATTAAACCTCTTTAGGATCTGCCACCTATAAACGAGTTCTGAAATAGATAATCAGATAAGTTATGTTCTTTGTTCGCAAGCCCGATAGTTCCTTTAGCTAACTTAAGAAAAAAGAATATATTGAAATTCACGGCATCTACGGAGGAGAAGAGAAAGTTGTTTCAGAAAGAATAGAAATCACATATTTCAGGATTTCTTTTTAGGGACAAATTCTCAAGAGTCTCATTCCTTTGTTGCCATGAAAATGGAAAAATACATAGATTTCTTTCATTTCTTGCCTTTTTATTACTGTGCTTGTGGTTCAAATTTCATGGTGGGGAGAGTTCTTTGATTATCAGACCCACCAGATGATAAGCAAAGAGAGGCAGGTAACAGCAAATAAGAAAATCAAAGCCAACGCCAAAGGAAGACAGCCTAAGGAACACACAAACAAACAAATAACCTTAAATCCACCCAAATCTAATAGCTTTTTTTGTCTCCTCACAAGCTACTGAATTGGATTCATTTTAGATGGATTCATACTGCCGTGCTTCTTTTGGGTATATCTTGATTAGTTTGACATCTTATGTGCAAACCCTGATATGTAAACACCGTATTTTTTCCTTACATTCTTCAATTCCTTTACTTCGAATCTTTAAACTTAAAATTTGGAACCATTGTTCTTGTTACTTTTACAAGAGAGTTCAGTTGAGCAGAAAGGTAGAAAGCATTTGCATAACTAAAGATGTATATTTGGATCAAACAACTAACCTCCAAACAAGATAGACAACTGTTTGCCTGGGATTATACTTTGCTTCTCTGATTAACCCATAAATAGCTTCATGGTTCCCTTCTTTCATAAAAATATGTCAGGACACAGAAGGAGACATTCAACAGGCACACTCTAAAAAAGAATCTGTAGCACTTACAGTCATTATCTATGTTAGATATTGGTTTCATGATTGTGACAAATGTGTGAAAATTAAATATCTTACTAAAATTCAGAAACAGCTCTTAGATTAACTTAATTTAAACTAAATGATACAAAACAAGCTATTTGTCTGAGATTGTCTTATCAAAAAGCAGAGTTATTTTTGTACCAGAATTCCTGAAATACTGATATAAAAAACAAAATTCAGAACTTTATTAATTCCCAATTGAAGTGTGATCAGAAACATTCCTACTGTTCTTTACAAATTCCAGATGCTCATAAAAGAAAACAGGCGTACCTGTTAGAGACATTTCCCATACATGCAGCTTGACAGTAATTTTCAAGTCAAATGTGTTTAAGTGTTCCTTTCCTCTTTTGTTTTCCAGGAGTTAGATGAAGAATGATAGCTCAACAACCACGTTTTCTGAAGCCATGAAAGCTGGCATGACTCCAGATGTCAAGAGGAAGGCTTGCCTCCCCTGCTCACCAGCCCACCAGGGCTCCATGCACCCCAAGTTGTACCAAAGGTTGGTTAACAAGCGCAATTTATTTCTGAAGCTCAATAAAGAATTCACCACTCTACTCTATCTTTCTTGTGGGGTTCATTTCTTGCAAACCTTCCTTGAGTTTCTTCCCAGGGCATTCATTCTTGAAGCAGACCCTCACAGAATCATTCTAGATAGCTCTTTATTTATTTTCCCCCAATCCATCAGGGACTTGTAACCCATTTGGGTCACATGGTGCCAATCCAGAGTCCTCAAGTCTACCATAGGCTGAGTAATTCTCCAGAAATCTTGGGATGAACTTTACCCATCATACTTCCCAAATCTGTATCCCTGATCTCTGATCACAGGCATGTCCCTCCCTTCAGCACTTCCAGCTTCACACCACCCTTCTCCCTCTAAAGCTTTCCACTATGCACGAAAGAATTTCCATTTTATGGTAAACACAATCTTGTATCCTCAACTTGTTTAAGCACAATCCTTCCTTCAGCTTCCTGAAGTTGGTCTCTTCCCATACGCTTGTTGGTTAGGGGACAGAATCCTGTTCTATTCACTGCATACTGATGCCTCCCTATAGTTCTCCAACCAATTACAATTTTATTTGGGGTCAAAAGAATCTACCTCTTTTTTAGTCACTCCTTCTCGTCAGTCTTAGGAATATTATTATTATTTTTTATTTCTCCTTTAGCAAGGTAGAGAACATTTGCTCTGATAATGCCTTCTTCCCATTCTAACTTCTAGGGCAGACTTTGGCTTTTTAAACATAAATATGCTAAGAAGCAATTCCTGTTCTTCTTTATTTTATACACAGCCAGTGAACAAAGAATGGGCCTCAGTATTTGAATGGTGGCAATAACCTAAAAGGAAAAGGGAATGGTTTTGTTTCAATTCCATTTTGGTTGATAATTATTTAAGTAAAATTATTCCACAAAGATGAATGTAAGTAGAAGAGATAAGTAAGTAAAAAAGAAAGAAATGAGCCAATCCAGAGAGAAATTTCTATTAATAGAGCAAAATTTAATTAAAGTGGCTGGTATGGGATCAAGAGCACAGATTGGCATGGGTCTGTGGTTATTGACTCTATTTCCTTACCATCTATCCTCCTGGTTCTCTCCCAGTTTTACCTATGGTATAGTAGTCTGTTGTAATTACTGCCTCCTAAATTAATAAAAATCAAATTCCAAATTTAATTTCCTTTCCTTAGGTTTTCTTTTGTTGAGTACTGATGCATTTCATACTGCTGACCATCCCCTCATTCTAGCAATTCTCATCTTTTTTGATGCATTGTTCTCTTTTGATTTCTTCTCACATTCCTGGACCTCTTCCCCATGGGTCTCACTAATTCCTCTTCTTCTTTTTGCTGTTAAGGTGGGAACCCCCAAGCTTCTGTCCTTGTTCCCATTTTCTCTTTCATTAATCTTTAACTGTAATATTATTATTCACTCCATTGTAGGGTGGTTGAAAGCACAACCTTTGGAGTCAGACAGACTTGGTTAAATTCCAAGCTTTTATAGTTAATATTTGTGTGACTTTGAGGAAAGTGACCTAACCACTCTGGGGGTACTTTCTGCATCAGTAAAATGGAGTTAATGCTGCTTATCTCATAGTCAGTTTCTAAATGTCAGGTAAGTGTCTCTAGGTTAAACCTTTATTGATATATCAAACCTAATACTCATAAAATCAAACATATCATCTAATAATATTAACTTTTTCTCCCTTTATTTCTGTTACTGCTACTACCATCCTCCTAGTGTTGTAGATTACAAAATTCAGATATGTTGAACCACTTCTCCTGTATCTATCTAATTTTTATACACTGCACTGTTTTTACGTCTTCGTGTTGTCATGCACACGTATTATTTCCTTCCCATTTTTTTGGTAAAGATACTTGAAACTCATTAATTACACAGTATAAACTTTTTAACAAGATTTGCTCATGCTGCAAAACTTCTTTTTCTTCAAAAATTGCCATTTGAATCTTCTGATTAGTCTTGATTTAGTAACATTTTTATTTTTATATTGAATGACTTTATATTTTAAGGGAGTAAGAAAAAGCCTAAAGAAATATGTTTACATAAAATATGATAGCATCTGTACATGTACATGTTCAAAAAGTGGGCTGAATGTTTTCTTCTAAAATTCACAATGTAGCAAAAGATAAAGTAAAAAATTGTTAGCATAAGATTGATTCTAGAAAATAGACCATCTTTAAACTTTTGCATATTAAATTATTTAAAAAATACATACGAACTCTTCTTGAAATACTAAAACATGTTTTGACCTGCTTTTGAAATCATTAACAGGAAAATTGCCCTTCAATATATTAAATATATAAATATAATTTATTCAGATGCATGGATTTATAATAGAAATATTATTATTATTATTCAGTTACAAAGAAAATTCAGCATATCAT
The DNA here is from genome assembly GCF_021613505.1 of Equus quagga. Lineage (NCBI taxonomy): Eukaryota > Metazoa > Chordata > Mammalia > Perissodactyla > Equidae > Equus > Equus quagga. The sequence continues at coordinate 25,563,283 of NC_060272.1, forward strand.
AGAAATGGTAACCAAAATAGTGGTGATTTTTTTTTTATCCTACAGAAAATCAAATAAATATAAGCTGATGAGACTTGTCAAAAAATTCTCTTACTTGTTCTGTGAAGGCATGTGACTCAAAGTCAACAATCAAATTTGTGACTTTCAGAAATTTTCATTGGCTGGGAGGCTTACAGCTGTTTCAGAAAATAAAGTGACCAAAAATAGCATGCAAAAAAATTGAGATGAGGTTGGCCCTATGGCCTAATGGTCAAATTTGTGTGCTCTGCTTTGGCAGCCCAGGGTTTGCAGGTTGGGATTCTGGGCATGGACCTACACACCACTCATCAAGCCATGCTATGGTGGCATCTCACATGCAAAATAGAGGAAGATTGGCACAGATATCAGCTCAGGGACAATCGTCCTCAAGAAAAAAGAGGAAGATTGGCAACAGATGTTAGCTCAGGGTCAATCTTCCTCACCAAAAAACAAACAATTGAGATATCATTTATAAACATAGAAAAATTAGAAAAATCTTATTTTCCTGTAGGAAGAACATATAACCTATGTTTTCTAGATGTAATGATAACATAAATAATATGGATAAAATAGTAAACCTCATGAGAGCTTTTAATTAGCAAATGGAAAGCTTATCATCTTATATTTAATTATTAAAGGATGACTTAGACTATGCTTATATGTTACAAACTAATTTTTGGTTGGTGTGGAATAAACTGCAATGTCCATTTTTGAGTAATAGTGTTTATTTCTATTTTAAATGAGTTATTTCTCATTTTCTTGAGAAATTTTATAACATATTTTTGTTAATAAAATGAGTTTTACTACATTAAGAAGTCTTTTCTTTTTTAAACTAACACATGTGTTTACAGTTACAATGAACTACTTTCCTGAGCCTTTTGGCCAAAATTTTTATAGTCACACTCCTGGGGAATTGCACAATGGTAAGGTTGCATTCACAGATAACTCAATCACTCATAAGTTTAAAAATAAGGATGTAGACAAGAAGCTTCTACCATATTCGGTCACACGTATTTTCATTTCTTGATGTACAGGAAGCACTTATTTCTGCATGTCCAATAAAGGAATATACAATTTATTTAATTGCAATTCTTTATTTTCAATTCATTTGATTGTTACGAGGTAGAGCAAATAGCAGCCAGAAAAGACATGTAAAACCTCCCTACTAAAATACAGAACATAGCAAAAACACTGATTCAAATAGACAGGGGATATGTCCCCAAAAGATTGTCATCTATTCATTCTCTCATGCATTCGATTCCTGTTGTGTTAAGATGAATCATTTACGATCCTTACTTTTTTTCTTTTTTAATGGAGGTAACGTTGGTTTCTAACATTGTGTAAACTTCAGGTGTGCATCATTGTATTTTGACTTTTGTATAGCTTACATCATGTTCACCACCAAAAGTCTAGTTTCTACCTGTCACCATACAAATGTGTCCCTTTACCCCTTTCACTCTCCCCCCAACCCCCTTCTCCTTTGGTAACCACCAAGTTGTTCTCTGTATCTGTGTTTGCTGTTGCTGTTTTTTATCTTCCACATAAGTGAAATTACACAGTATTTGTCTTTCTCCATGTGACTTATTTTGCTTAGCATAATATCCTCAAGGACTACCTGTGTTGTCACAAACGGCAAGATTTCATCTTTTTTTTTTATTACATACTATCTTCTTTATCCATCCATCCCTCGATGGTCACGTAGGTTGTTTATAAGTTTTGGCTATTGTAAACAATGCTGCAATGAATATAGGGATGCAAATATCTTTTCAAATTAGTGTTTTCATGTAATTTGGGTAAATACCCAGAAGTGGAATAGCTGGATCATACGGTAGTTCTATTTTTAATTTTTTGAGGAATCTCCATACTGTTTTCCATAGTGGCTGTACCAATTTCCATTCCCACCAGCATTGTACAAAGAGATTCTGGCAGTTATCCTAGCTACAAATGATGATGACTATAATAACTGTAGAGGTCATAAAAGTAGAGCAAAAGATAAATGCTTGAGAATTACTCAGGAAGTGTAAGTAGCGAGATTTGCCTAGATAAGGCAAATGACGAGAGTAGGAAGGACTCTTAGCTTTTATTGGCAACTGGGTACATGATGGCGCTAATAGCAAACATAGAGTGACAGCTGGTAAGTAGCAGGAAGTGTGTATAGATGCCATATTGATTGTGAGGTGCCTCATATATACAGGTCAAGATGTGAAGTAAGAAGCTGGATATTGAGTATGGAGTTCAGGAGAGGGGTCTGTGCTGGAGATGCAATTCAGAGATTCTTCAGCATAACTGAATAATTAAAACAGAGAAATTAGGTCACTCAGAGACGAGACTAATGAATGAGAGGCTCAAAAAACCAAGGATGAATCGCAGAGTTTTACTAAGCAACAGGACAGAAAAGGAAGCAAGTAGGGAAACTAGATGAAAATTTTCATAAAGTAAAGTGCGTCTGATGTGATAGAAATTAAGGGAGTAGAAAATTTTGAGAAACATACAGTTCTTCAGAGTGTCACTCTAGGGCAGGCCACATTACAGGCCAAGCGGTGCTGGGTAGGAGTTTCCTGGCAGGAGAATCTCACGGGGAATAAAGCCATCCAAGTAGCTTGGTGCCTCCTTGTTCATGGCTGCATTTATCCTGCTTATGTTGAATAGTAGAGAATTCGCAAGCTGGAGAGTACAGGTTACAAGAGATTTTTTTTTTTTAAGTTCGAACCAAGTTTATCTATCTAAGGATTGGGTAGAAAATGAAAGACAAATCTGGAGTTGAAATATAATAGAGCTGCGGAGTGAGAGAGATAGAAACTGAGAACTATCAGGCCGTGTAGTGAGGTTGTATTAGTTTTCAACTGCAGCTGTAACAAATTACTGCAAACTAAGTCGTTAAAACAACACAAATTTATTATCTTGCAGTTCTATGAGTTAGAGGTCTCACACAGGTCTCACTGGACTGCAACCAATGTTAGTAAAGCTAAAGTCCTTGTTGCAGTCGTTTGGGGGGAAATCTGTTTTGTTGTCCTTTCCTGCTTTTAGAGGCTATCCACATTCCTTGGCTCATGGCTCCCTTCTTCCAATTTCAAAACCAGGAACATTGTGTCTCTCTGACCATTAGTCAGCGGTCACATATCTCTCTAACTCTCTGACTGTCTTCTCTGCCTCCCTCTTCCATTTTAAGTACCCTTGTGATTACACTGAATTTACCCAGTTAGTCCAGGACAATCTCCCTATCTCAAGGTCCTTGATGTAATTGTACTAGCAAAGTCGTTTTTGTCACATTAATTGACATTCAGTGGTTCCAGGCATTAGAACATGGATGTCTTTTGGGGGAGGCATTATTCTTTTTCTGCTTATTATACACTTACAATCATACAAGGTTTTTGTGTGTGTATATACACACAGATACATGCACATGATTCATATTATTTCCAGTACTTCTAAAGTCACTGAGAATGCTGAATTAGAGAATACAGGGCCATTGCTCTTAGGAGAAGCACAGATCTAGGTTCCTGTGAGCTACTGGTCAACATATTTAGGTTGACTGATCAGTAAAAACCCTTGTTTTATGTGTATTTGTTTAAAGACATCTTATTTAATATATACGGTTGATTCATTAAGATTGAACTCACAGACAATAGCACTATAACTCAGCCTGAATGAAGTGTATCTAATACAAATAGTTTCTCTGCAAAGCACATCACAGCCTTCTTGCTCTTAGAAACAAAAGAGAGCACTTCACCTCTAGGCCTAGGCGCCGTTCTAAACAGTGAAATCAACAAAAAAGTACAAAAAGTGAAAAATGTGGCAGTAAATACACCACAAAAAGGATATTCAGTTACAATATAAGAGCCGAGACAAAAAGGCAGAGCTATGCCTTGTCAGACCTCGGCTGGGTATGTGCCAGGTGACTCAAATTTTTCACTGCTCTGTCTACATTCCTGTCCACAAATGATTGCAAAAGTGCCACAAATATTGATTTGCGGATTAAAAATGCACTTTATAGTGAGTAGGCAAATTCACAAATATAGAACTCATGAATAATGACAATAGCGAGGATTGAATATATATGTGTGTATATATATATATATTTACACACACATGTATATATCCACACTTACATATGAAATTTTTTACAAAGGATAAAATGTGATGTAATTCACATATTAAATAGTTTAGAGAAATATGTTAGTTGTCTTAAAATCTCTCTTGACTTAACTACCAAGATTTATGATGTTGATATTCCTTTGCACTCTTTAAAAACTTTTCCTCGATCTCCTATTTTCTCTTCCCACTAACATCATTCCACAGCTAATTTCATTAAAAACAAATTGAAAAAGTAGTAAAATCAATAAAATGTAAAAGATAACATTAATAAATAGATAAAGACAGTTGTCTTGCAGTTCCAAAAGACCACATAAAATGGGCTTTCACATGCATGAAAGATGGGAGGAGCTGGATTCCATCGCCTTAGCAGAGAAAAGTGTCAAGCTGCCTCATTGTTGTGGAATTAAATAAATTCATGAGAACAATGCTGGGAGTCAGGAGAGAAATACAGAAATAGACACAATTATTTTAAAAGGATGAAAAATATTTCATGCTTGCATCAATTTACAAACAAGGAAAATTACCCTGTGGGCTTCAGTAGGATGTAACAAGCCAAGCACTTAGAAAGTACCACCCATGCATTTGAAAACCATATGGAAATATGGAAAAGAAAATTTTTTATGCGCCTTTCTAAACTAAAATTAATCAATAACCAACCAAATTAAATCCTGTTGAAATTACAAATGTAGCTGCCTATTTTTTTCCTAGCAGAGTCAAGATATTCTGGCACGTGACAGTGAGTGAAAGATACAGGAGGGTACCTGTATATTTTCATGTTTGTGTGCAAGTATCTGTTTCTTTGTGTGGGTCTACATCCGTGTCTGTGTAAACATGAAACAGAAATTAGTGATAATTTAATACTGTCTCTATTTCTTGTCATCTAGGCTAAAAACAAACAGCTGAAGATGCCCCACTTCTCTCCTCAGTTGCAGACTTCATCACCCACATGGGAAAAACAGAGCTCTTGACTTCCCACCAACAAAGTTCCAAAACTTTCTCCCAGCTCCTCATCTCCCTCACATGAGAAAATCATATGCATCAAGTTGTTCGAGCCAAGAAACTAGGAATCATTTTATTCCTCTCTTTATTTTACCACCCACATCCAACCCGTAATCAGATCTTCTCAATTCTAACTTTACAACGTATCTTGACATACCCATTTCTCCTCATTTCCACCCTTACCACCTAAGTTCCAGCTGTTTTTTCCTTCTGGACACTTTCAATAGCCTCCTAATTGGTTTCTCATCTTCTGTTTGTGCCCCTATAAAATAAATTCCCCGGAAAGTAAATATGTGCATGCGTAGATTTTTTTCTTTTTAAGTGAATCATGTCACATTATTTGCTGCTTGATATCTTACGGTTGCTTTCATTTATAATCTAAATTGCCTAAGCAGTTTACAAACCTTGACATAATCTGGCCCTTGTCTATTTCCAACATCATCTTACACCAACTCCTCTACTCTTTCCTCCTATGCTACTGTCTTCTTGGCATTATTTTAACTCTCCAAACACCAAATTCAACTCCACACTGGAACCTCTGTCCTAGCCCTTATATAAAGTCTAACAACTCTAGCCCACCTCACTTTCGATATGTTTTACATTTTCCTAACAGAGAAAAAGACTTTTTTATCCTTTGCTATATTCTGGGGTATAGACTAGTCCCTGGTATCTAGGAAGCTTTCACTGAATATGGGCTGAATTCAAGTGAAATTATTGTTATAGAACATAGTAAAATGTCATATTTAATTTTAGTTACAAAGGATTAAGGAACAGTAAAAATATTAATTAAATAAGGCCGAGTGATAGTGGGACGCTATGTATAGTGTTATTCATTCATTCTTTCCTTTATTTAAATACTCATTGAAGAACAATGAGTATAAGATGAGCTGTAAATAATGTTTGTCATAGATATTTCCTTTCAACAAATGATATCAATTCACCCAATATTTATTAGGACTACTAATTTTGCTGGATGTTGATGATGTGAAAATGCAGACATTCTCAAAAGAGCTCTTAGTGTGGATGGTTCACAGAGGATTTATTAAACAAAGCCTAGGGAAGAAACTCACATCAAATTTCGAGACATACAAGTATTTCCAATTTTATATAAAAATTCAAGGTAATCTTACATACGTTCCTTTTATACCTCTGGGATATTACTGATACAGGTGTAGAAAATGAGCTACAAACGCGAAGGAATACAAAGAGAATACAAGCTGTAGAAGAACAAAACAAATACCCTCCTAAAAGCAAATATACGGGGTGAGGATGAAAGAAATGCGAGCTCACACCGGTAAATAGAATGTTTCAAATTTCAGAAATTTGAAATGTATGGAAGTAGCTTGATTATGAACAAGCTGCAGCCCTGAATATATTTTAGAGGAAGCCACACAAAAGATAGAAATTAAGCCTTTGGCTGAGATTGGAAATGCCTTGGCCTCATGACAGCAGGGATTGCCAAGGACAAGAGTGAAAACTGAAGTTCAAAGAGTGGGGAGCTTGCTTAATAACATTGGTTTTCAAAGAATGGTCATATATAAAAAGAAATGATAACTGGATTTCATCAAAGACTTTTTTTTTGTTTTTTGAGGAAGATGAGCCCTGAGCTAACATCTGCTGCCAATCCTCCTCTTTTTGCTGAGGAAGACTGGCCCTGAGCTGACATCCATGCCCATCTTCCTCTACTTTATAAGTGGGACGCCTACCACAGCATGGCTTGCCAAGTGGTGCCATGTCCGCACCTGGGATCCAAACTGGTGAACCCTGGGCAGCCGAAGCGGGGCGTGCGAACTTAACAGCTGCTCCACCGGGCAGCCCTTCATCAAAGATGTTTTTAAGCCATTGACTGGGAAGATATTTTGGCAAATCACATATCTGATAAAGGACTAATATTCTATGCATAATATCTAAAAACCTCTCAGAATAATTACGTTGAGTAAAAGAAGCCAGACCAAAGAAAAAGAGAGAGAGAGAATATACTTTGTGACTTCAATATATGTAAAATTCTAGAAAATTGAAATTAATATATAATGATAGAAAACAAGTCAGTGGTTGCTTGGGTGGGGAGGGGGGGAGGGATCACACAGACTGTCTTAAGGTAACTTTTACAGAAAACTTTTAGGACTGAGAAATACGTTCATTATCTCGATTGGGTGTTGTTTGCACAGGTTCATACATGTGTAAAAACCAAATTATACATATATTAACTTTAAGTATGTGCTGTATATGACATGTCAAATTATGCCTCAATAAAGCTGTTAAAAACAAAACAAAGCACAAATAAAAAAACAAAATAAAACCTTGGTTTAGTCCCTTCCAGTCCATGTGTGACAGAGAGCTGTCAGCTATTATTCACTGCCAAGACACATTTCATATTATTCTTCTCTAGACAACATAGATGCAATATACAGAGAGAACTAATCTTCCTCTGGATGACTGTGCCGCAGACAAAAAGGGAGAGGCTCACTGCCAGATTCCTGTCTTGCTCCCAAAAAGCCTGCAGTCAAATTTCCCACTGATGAAAGTCCTAGTTATTAGCAGATGAAACCCATCCAAGCTACAGACAATATATGTCCTATGTCAACCAGGGACCACCAAGCACTTGCAGAAAGCCAGCCACATGGAAAAAAAAGAAACACAATGAATAAAGAACAAGAAAAAGAAACAGGAACATGCTAAGCTAATCGTAATGCTAGAACATGACTAAGAACAACATAGGATAAAAGAATTCTCTATAATTAACAAACCCAGGGGAATCTGTGAGGAAACTTTAGCTATTAAACAAAGGAAAATGCTACAGAGATGAAATGATCGAGGATCAACACTGAACTCTTAAATGTTAAAGCACTGAGTTTGTCGAAATATAATAACAAAATGGACTAAATACAATGAAAATCAAGAAACCTCTAAGATTGTGGAACAAAATGATAAAAAGAGAAAATGTGAGGGAAAGGTATGTAAAATATAATTGAAGAAGTCTAAGATTTGTCTAATACAAATCTAAGAGGGAAAGTAAAATGTGGAATGTGGAAAATAATGAAAGAAATAATGGTCAGTAACTTTCTTGAATGGGAGAAAAATTGTCTTCTTAAAAGGATTCAGTGATTGGGGCTGGCCCGGTGGCGCAGTGGTTAAGTGCCCACGTTCCACTTCAGCAGCCCGGGGTTTGCTGGCTCGGATCCCGAGTGTGGACATGGCACTGCTTGGCAAGCCATGCTGTGGCAGGCATCCCACTTATAAAGTAGAGGAATATGGGCAGGGATGTTGGCTCAGGGCCAGTCTTCCTCAGCAAAAAGAGGAGGGTTGGCAGCAGATGTTAGCTCAGGGCTAATCTTCCTCAAAAAAAAAAGTGACAAGAATGGAGGAAAAATGACCCACATATAGTTCTTCTCGAGTGCTTCCAAAGATGGAATAAATTCAAAAGAATAAGAATCAGACTGACATTGGAGTTGATATAAGCAATAATAGATGCAAGAGATAATTGAGCATTTCCTTGGATGTTCTGAGAAAAAAGCTTTAGAACAAAGGAGACTGCACTAAATGTTACTGTGTGCATGCAAAATGCCGTCTGGTCAAACAGGCATGTTTCAGAAGGTTTATCTCCTATAGACTTTTAAAAATGTTCTTAGGGTATACCTCAGGAAAATGGGAAAGGAAGAGGAGTTGGGAGATCCGGGAAAGCTGGGACCAAATCAGCGAGAGTAACAAATGGAAAGCCCGCCTTTGCAGAAAGGACTTGAAAGAAGGATTTTTCTAGGAAGGAAAGAGACTTGCTAGAAAAGAAAGTATGAATGCAAGTATGGGGAAAGGAAGATGCGGGATGTCACGGGACAAAGGACATTGGAACATGCAGGGAGAAAAATAACAAGAAAGGCACGATCAAGCTATGAAGTAAATGAAAATATGTCAATCTTTAAAGCGAGTAAATGGCTATAAGAGAATTAATTAAATGTTAGTGCTCAGTATAAACCAAGAGATCCTACATTCTTACAGAAAAGGAAATTAATAAAAGACACAAAACTTAGCTCAGTATTAAAAAGCATATTTGTGTGGTAATGTTAACCTGAAGAGTTTATTATTTTTTAACTTTTTTTAACTTTTAAATTAAACCTATAGACAAAGTACAGGAGATTTTGTTGTGGTTATAAAATACAACTATTAATAACGTTACAGGTAAATGTCAGTAACTGTAAACTCAAAGGGGGAGCCGAAAGGAGGTAGGACACAGAATAGAGGAGGAAGACTGAAAAAATGAGGAAGGCGTATCTTCGTCTTACATGTTGGGGGCTACAGAGATGGAAAACGTAATTGAGATTCAAGTATACTAAGTCAAGTTAGAAAAGTAATCAATGAAAGACCTAAAAACAATACAAATATCAGAAACTGGGAAAGGAGAAGTAGAAGAGAGGATGGTACAATCTCTCTAAATCTATACATTTCATATTGGGTGATGAAAAGTAGTCCTTATTTGTTAATCCAATAACAGAAGCATAAACACAATATCCAGAGTAATAAAGCTAAATATAAAAAAAAAAAAACTAGAGGTAAAAACATTTTAAAATATTGCATGTAGGAGAGGGACCAAGGCTGGAGAAGGAAGAAATAGGAGACAATTGTGGTTCAATATAAGGGTTTCTATGCTTTTGATTTTGAGTTGATACTGAATTCATCTATTACTTTGATAAATATAACAATGTTTAAAAATCAAATAATATTAAATATTCTCTTTTTAAATTTCAATCAATATTAGGTGGCCATTTCACTGTCATATTCATATCACAAACAGCCACAGTGCTTTACACAATTCTGCTTGATTATGTTTTCCTGTCGAGTCATTAGTGGCTGCCCGTGGTATCAGTTAATTTCTGGTGTTGGTAGCCAAGCTTCATGTAAGGCAGCAAGTCACACACACTCCCCCACCATACCTCCTTCCACCACCTCCCTCTACCCTCTCCCATGAATAATAGTCTCTTTCTTTTTCCAAAGTTCCCTCCAGAACTGACAAAGTTCACTGTCAGTTAATATTTGGATTTTCAACTCTTGAAGGTCAAAACAATAGCGGAAAAAAAATGGTAACAAAAATTCCTGCCATCCTGAAGAAATTCATGGTAATATTTTATCTGTTTATTTATTCTGGGTTCTATATTTTTCCTAAGAAGATGCCAACTCTATATTTTACATTTTTTAATAGTTTCCAGGGGAAGTTAGGATTTTTAGAGCAAAACAGTTGTACTGGAGAGCACATGAAAAAAAGAATTTGAAATAACTTTTTTAATCTTTCCCAAGGTGGGAAATCCCCGAAAATGAATTATCAAAACACAAGTTCTCGCTTACTTGTGTTTCCTTGTTATTGGCTAATATCACGTGTCTTCTGGGAATTTTCTAAGTCAGAAGTTCAGGGAAGACCACAGCCCTGAAACACGACCACAGCTTCTTGTTCAAACCCAAACAGTGAACACTGGTATTCAGTTTCCTCCAGCCACTAGCCTCATTGCAGCTGTCTGACCTTATCTTTTTTTTTTAATTCAGTTTTATTCAGTAAGCATTTATTTATATCCTAGTTTAAGTTCACTGTTCTCAGGCTTTTAACAGAGTGGTTTGTTCCTGAGCAAACAGGGAGTGGATTATTTTCCATTAGTTAAACTCTCAGGAATATTCTAAATGTTTTCTTTGCCAGTCACAAGAGCTTATCCATACTACCTACAGTAAACAGGCTTAAGTTAGCTCCTTAGGTGACTCTGAAACCTGAAAGAACATTATCTTTAAATTCTCCTCTCCTCTCTTTGAGAGACTGCTGATCTACGACTGATGTCATAAAAAGATTCAGAAGATAATCTTAAAAGGAAATTTTTAATATTTATTTTTGCTCTACACCTCTGTGAAAAATGTGTTTATAATTTTTGCTAAGTAATTTGTAAATACACATACAAGTTAGAAGATTCGTTATATTGTTTTGTTAATATGTATATGTTTTATATCAAACTCAATTGCCTTCAAGAGCTAGGCAAGACAAATATCAATTTGTGAAGTAACCATTTATATACTACACTTGATCATATCTAAGGCTCTTTCTCTATAAGACACATCATTATTTTATGTTACACCAACAGAAAGACATTTGCCAATTAAACTATGATAAAATACTTACCCGTTACTTAGAATGCTTACTTGATACTCATTTTAAAAAAATTAAGATAAATGTAAACATTTTCATGAAACATCTTGTTCATATAAAAAAGAAAATATTAATCAATAATAGATAGTAGATAGGGATTCCTAAAACATCTTCCCATTTAGGGTCCCTCAATCTCTTTTCAGCTCGGAGTTGCCGATGTCCGCAGCTTTTTGCACATCATCCTCTGCATATTAAGAATATTTGTAATGGAGCATTTCTTAAAATGGTATTCTACTCTGGTTTCTGAGACTTTCATCCAAGCCATTGTTTCCAATTCTGCAAATCTTGATGCCATCACATCCTTTATCTTTCTAGAAAGTCTAAGCAAGTTTTCATACTACAACCAGGCTTCTATTCTTTCCTCAAGTACCTTGAACAGCTTTGTTGACTGAAATATTGGGAAATTGCAGTTGTCCTGTCAGAGTACTTGGTATTCCAACCAGTCTGTGCAGCTATGCCAAATCGGCTGTTGACCAAGGGTGTTTGAAAGCTGGATAGTATATGCAGAATCAAAAGACATAGAAACTCAGAAGTTCTATTTTTTTTAAATAGAACCAAATAGAATAAATCTGAGATCCAAATTCAGATAATAGGCTTTAAGTTTATCACTTTTTTAGATCATGAAAATGTTAAGAAAATTAAAAATCAGCACTTTTACTTGAATTATCTGCTTCTTCACAACTCAACTTTACATATATTTAGGTTATGTAAACCTCATCTTATGCTATTTCCCAATTTTTTTCTAATACTAAAACTTTTTTAAGATAAAAAGCAAATCCACAAATCTACATGACTTCACTTCATGAATGTTTTGTTTGAAAAAACTAACAATAAAAAAATATTAGTTCACTAATATTCTTAAATGAGTTTGTTTTCTCATTTCTTTTAACATCTAAAGTATTTTAGTACATATATCTAAAATACAACATGTTAATTATCTATTGCTGTATAATGAGTTAGCTCAAAAAGCAACATCTTAAAACAGCAAGCATTTATTATCTCCTAGTTTCTGTGGATCAGGAATTCAGTTGCAACTTGCTGGATGCCTCTGGTTCAAGGTTTCTCATGAAGTTGCGTCACAACATCAGCCAGACCTATTGTCTCATCTAAAGGCTCAGCTTGTGTGGTCATAGGCAGGGCTTGCCATGTGAGCTGCCTCTCCATAGGGCTGCCTCAGGACATGGCAACTGGCTTCCCTAAGATCAAGTGATCCAAAAGAGAGCAACAGACAGCATCCAAGGCAGAAATCAGTCATTTTATAACATTATCTTAGGGGTGACATTTGATCAATTCTGCCATTTTCTATTTGTGAATACCAGGAGGTGGGGGTCATTTGAGCCATTTAAGAGGTTACCTACCACATAGAGCTAGATAAGGTGTCTGAGGAAAATATAGATGATTCAATTTCATCATCCATTCTTTTGTTTATTTACTCCATAAATATTTATTGAGTTGCTACTAAGAATTAGTCAGCTTGTCTCTGAGGTTGAAATGCTTAAACAAAAAAGAATTATCATTGAAAGTCAATGAAGGCATAAACTGTAGAATGTTTTGAAAAATGAGTACATGTTACTAAGTAGGGAAACAGTCCAAGTTGAGGGAAAAATAGCAAAGCCGTGGAAGAACGAAATAGTGTGACTAATGTAGGCAATTGTAAATAGTTGGTACTACCTGAGAAAGAGGGTGAAATGGATAGTCATTGGACATGCTCTTGAAAAGTAGAGAGAATCCATAGGGACCTTGTGTCCTAGTTAAAATGATTTGCTGATTACCATTTAAGCTGTGGAAACCACTGTAACGGCGAGTAATATGATCTTAGCGATATGCAAGAAAGTCTTTATAATCACAATGACAAGGATTAATTTTAGGGGGCAAAGGAAGAGAGAGGGAAATTATTTATGTAAGGCCCCTAATCAAAGTAAAACGTGGTTAAACTAGCAGTAGAGGTGGAGCCTGAGAAGAAGGACGATTCAAGAGTTATTTAGGAGGAATAATTAATGGAATATAATCCTCAACTGAATGTGGTGGGGAGATGGAGGACATAATCAACATGAAATGCATTCAAGTTACTATTAGCTTTGGAGAAAGTGGCATCGTTTAAAATTATGAGAAATGCATTGGAAGCAACATTTTTCCGGCAATTTAAATAATGTAATTGTGACATTTAATTCAAGGTGCCTGCGGCAGTAAAATATAGCGGTTGAAAGCACAGGGTTTGGAGAAAGAAATATATGCATTACAACACTATGGAGCCTACAATATAAATGTGACGAGGATTTTAACCTCTTAGAGTAGACACACAAATCTCTGTCTGCAGGCTTGGAGAAAATGAGTACCTTGACACATAAATCTTATAAAAGTAAAATTTTACTTCAAGAGCTAGAAAGATATATTATTAGCAAAGGAATGCAAAATATACCTGCCCAGGGTTGTTCAGTGAGAGGATCACTTTGAGTCTCCCCTTATCTCTCAGGAGATCCTCAGGTGGGTGGCACTGGTCTTCGGCAGCCCAAGCCCTGAGTTGGGTATTACAGAATCTCTTCAGCCCCATTTCTATCTTTAGCATATCTCACCACCTTGATCCAGGTTTTGGGTAAAATAACTTCCTTTGTCATATCAGGGTCAATTTTCTACATTGTTTTCACGTTTTATGATGATGACTAAGTATCATGAATGCATAGACACAATTCAACTATAAAAATATAATCTGTATGTGGATATGAGTTTACAAGACTTAGGACGAACAGATCCCGGCAGGGCTGTCCAAGGCTTGCCACTTTCCAACTGCTGGTGAGGACCTCAGTGGTGAGCTCTTATTCCCCAACCAAATTTAATAACCAAGGCAGTAGGAATTTCTACCTGGTTACAAAACACGTTATTGCTAACGTGATAACTACTACAAGGGACATTATCCTATTTTCAGTAAGTGAACACTGCATTGCTTGCATACTCAGACACCAATTGAAGTTATTTTTGAGCCACCTCCAATCACAGTTGCCCCGTTTGAAGGGACAGTGACTAAGAGACCTTTGCACTTTTACAATACTTTTTCCCAAATCCCTGATTAATTTATGTACACAGAACATGATATATTTCACAGAGTGCATAAATCCTTTGAACTTCAAGAAAGAAGTTGAGGAGCAAGTGATTTAGTATCGTGTTTTCATATCTCCTGCCCACTTCTTGTTGAAGAGCCTTCTGATTCCTTGTAACAATGTTTCCAGTACCTTTTTTGGTAGTGAAAATATTAGAAATAAGATTTTTCAATTTGCATTCTGTTATTTCCTGAGAGCTTGTGCATAATATTCACTGGACACAGTACCCTACACTATGTAGATCCCAATTGGTTCAGTAGCTCTTGCCCTCCCTGACGAACTATCAGGAAGAGTCACTGTGGAAGGATGGGAGGTATAACGATTGCCACTGCTGGCATCCCTTTTCCAATAAAAGGGAATACTTTGTAAACCTATGGGTCACCTTATCAGTAATGTCACTTTAGTCAGGGAAATTAGTGGTATTTAAATTGCATTGTAGTGTTATCATGGATTGAGACCATCTGTAGGATGAGATAACTTCTAATAAGTTACTCCCACCAGTGGTGGCTACTGGAATGAGAATATTCTGCTTGTACTCCAGGGAGTTTGTGTACAACTAACACCCTGCTTATTCCTGCATTCTCATGGCCATGATTGAAGAAACAGTAAATAGACATTCTTCTCCTTCTAGATTGTTCTAGATTGAGTGGCTATGTTGTCTCTTTTGGCTAGATATATAGTTAAGAATAGCATGGACATCTATTCCACATTTCAGTGCTGGTTAGGTAAATGAAACATCCAAGGCTCATTACTAATTTTGCCTAGTCCCTCATGACTTTGGTTGTAAACTTATTTTCTTGGTCACTGGTAGTCATGTTGGTTATGAATCATTTTACTTATTACTTATAAATCATTTCACTCATGAATGTACAATGATGTGATTAATGAGGATGGTGATCACTATGTTTGCTGTAGTCATGGTCTCTCCACATCCAGAGAGGCAATTTGATGCAGAGTTTAAGGCATATTGTTCACCTTGAACAATGACAAAGATAGTAAAGATCCTGTTATTCTGTTCATGAAACTTGTGTTTCCCTTGTCCCCTGGGGAACAGTTTTACGACGCTATTGTTACAGAGATTCCTTGCTGGCTGAGAAGGTTGTCAGAGTGATTGCTTCATTTTTGGTTAATAGTGCCAAGTGTTTTCCAGCCCACAACAGGATAACACCCCAGCCACTCTGATCCTGTTAGACGTGAGCCCAGGTTGCAATTTCAGTCATGTGCATCAAAAGATCTATTTTGGAATTCCGAAAGGCAGGTGGAGAACCGCCCTTCTGGTGAGTATTTGCATCTAACACATTGGGAGATTTGTTCTATTTCTCTTCAAAGTCCCTGGCTTCACAATATAGCTCCATAAATGAATCAGTTTTTGACAGACTGTTCTGCCAAGGTCATTGCCATTCCCATGCCTTTGTACATAATTATACGAGGTACATGGTTATGGTAGACCTTGTTGAACATCTTCTAGGCTGTATCTAATGCTGCTCATATTGAGCTGATAGACCAAGCCTGTCATTGGTGGTATTAAAGTACCTGTCCTCCAATTTCTAAACAAATGACGCCAGCTATCTGAGTCAGTAAACTCAGGCTAAACATATCTGAAAGATACATTCAACTTGGATGTCTAGGATACAAGAGCTTTTAAAAAGGAGGCCAAGATATTTATAGGCTCTCTCACTACAGCAAGTCCTCTTTCCGTAGATACGGTATCAACCCAGGTAGATCAGGTGGATTCATTTCTGGATAAATCACTTTCATTTGAGGATTGATATACCTTAAACTAGATCAATGTTACTAGATAAGCTATCCTGGAATGTCAATCCTGGTATGTGTATTTCTGGCTCCTAGATGACAGCGTGTTCCCTCATGTGTACTTCAGTGGCCTCCAGAACACAATAGCAGGGAAACATTTTTTTTTCCTCAAACATTGTGTGTCTCTGGTGAGTATAAAGGAATGTGGATTAGAACCAAAAGAGGCTGGTGTTGGGTCCCCCAATTAAGGTCTGCACAGGTGCTATTCAATTTGAATAAGACTAGTTAGGACAATAATATTATCAATTCTTGAGTGTTATATGGCCCAGGCTTCTTTATTTCATTCTAGGACCCGGGCTTGCTTTGGTTCCTTTGCTGCATTGGAAATAACTTTATAGAGGTTCATCAGGAATGACTTAATGTGAAAAATATGGCCTCTACTATAACACGAGAGACTGGGAACTTCGTAGTATCATTGCTGGTCAGGTCTGGAACTGAACTGATGTTGGGAGAAACCACTTTAATGCTTATCATTCACCGTGTATCACCAACAGGAGATTATTATATAAAGAGTGATTGTAGAGCGCTGCATTCATTTCTTTCACTTATTTAAGTAAAGCTGAAGTCTCTTTAACTTCATCTATTCTATTGCTTGAAACTATCTGTCATGGTTTTGGCAGCTTCAGGAATCTCCATTGGGTCTTTCCCAAAGGTTGGGACCTGCTTACTCAGTACCTGTCTTTCCTCTTGTCAAAGAAAG
Source organism: Equus quagga (assembly GCF_021613505.1). Lineage (NCBI taxonomy): Eukaryota > Metazoa > Chordata > Mammalia > Perissodactyla > Equidae > Equus > Equus quagga. Next base: position 25,580,177 of record NC_060272.1, read on the forward strand.
TTTATTTTTAAAATACATACATTCACACGCTCACACATACACATGCAGAAACTGATAAGCCACCACAACCTGGAGGCCAGCTGAAGGCCTGAAGTCCCAGACTATATATATTTGGGCCTTGACTTGCACTGCTGTTATGACCCATTCAAAATTACATCACAGATGCTGTGCTGCGCTGTTTAGATCTCCACTGAGAACAGAAGGAAACTGCCTCACCTTAAGAGAGCTACTTGACTCAATGACATGCCCCTTCCTAGGGCAGCTCACACCCAATAACAGATCATTGAAAGGTTCTGAACCCCCATCTGTCTCTCCCCACTTAGGACAACTCTGAAGGGCCACACCAACCTCATAGCTACTCATATGGTCCAGCTGAATCCTTCTTGTGACCTCGCCACAGCCTGATGTTTTCCACTTCCCAAATCAGCTTTCTTCCCAATAAACTTCATACACACTAGTCTCCACTCAGAATCGGCCTCCTCGGGAACACAATCTGTAACAGATATTTCTTGGGATGTTTTTTCTTTACTCATTTGGGATTTTTTCACCCCAAAATTAATATTAGTTAATATTAATATTAGTTTGTCCCCTACCACCTAATAAGCCTCTAAAAGTTTGTTCTCCTGTTCATTTCCTAACAGTCACACCGACCTGTAACATCAGCTGTTTCTTCCCCATACTTTCCTAACCATACCTATAGCCAGAATTGGATAAATATTCTGCCTATTTAGGCACTATTGACCTATCTTTGGAGCTATATTGATATCGCCTTCCTGTAACCAACTTGCATCTGTCACTCAGTCAACAATATTTAATATGATGCTAACTCACTGTGTCAGAGTGGCAGAGGTACCATACTGTATCTATCAGGACTTTCCAATGAGGTGGAGCCTCAGCCTGTAGTAAATCCTCATTAAGTTAAGTGTTCACTTCTAAGAATATCCCAAGCTAGAAATGAGGTGAACTCTCCTCCCAAGAGATGGCATCCCATCTCTTAGCAAATCCATCTGGATTGCATATTTTATCAGGCATCATTATTTAATGATGATTACTGCTTCTCTGAGACTCTTATACTGCATAGCAAGGGCAGAGGCTACCGCTTTATTCAACTATAACTTTGTAAAACTGCATGTGTTATTCACACAGGCTGAGGAGGAATCTTGCTCGAGATACAATCTGGCGGAATTCAACTTTGTTTAGTCAAATCATTTGTGACCCAATTTCGTAGAGTTGGAAACATTGTCCTTAATTGCTCTCTGTCCTTCTAGGGATATTTAGCTTGAAATAGAGGTTTTTGAAGATGTACCACCTTGTGGTCATTATAACTTAGCCCATCCCTTCTTTCTTCATTGTTAGTCATGATGCAGTTGAGGGGCAGTATACTGTAGTAGCCAAGAACATGGACTCTGAAGCCAGACTGCTCGGGTTCCAATCCTGGCTCGACTGCTTTCCAAATGCATGGAATTTTCAAAAATATGGGGTTGTAGTAAGTGTTGCAAGTTGATAAATGCAACATGCATTTCAGAACAGTGTCTGGGACACAGTAAGTACTATATAGTGTGCACCATTATTTACAATTAACTGGGCAGACACAATCACCAGGCATCTCCCACTTGAGGAAATCCCTTGCCCCTCCTTTGGCAGTGAGAAGGGAGAAAATGAAGCAGGGCCTGGAATCATTATAGCATTCGGTTTTTTCATGGATAGATAGGACTGGAAAAATAGGGATTTCCTCTTCAAGGGGCATTCCTCATCAGATTCTCTCATCCGTCTAGCTCTGTTCTTTCTCAATAGCACAAATTTTATCTAACAGAAGGAACCTGTGTGTGTTTGGAGTATGCCTGTGGGCTCCAATCTTTCTACACTTGAGTAGTAATTAAATCAATCAAGCATTCCTCTGCTGTGATTCCAAGTGCTCTCAGAATGCGCAAGCTGCCTGAGGCAGAGTCTCTCTTTCTGCTTTCAATTAAGTTCTCTTTGCTCCCACCTGTCCAGTGAGTTGAGGAAAAAGGTAGCATATGTCTTCCAAGAAGCCCCTTCGCTTCCTGTGTCTCATGCTTCCTGTGCTTCTCAGCTGGTGAGAGGGGCCCTTGGACCCTGAGCCTTGTTGGACTCCTGGGGGATCTCTCCTAGGATGCCACGCTTGCTGCGAACAGGGGCCATGGATTGCTGACCATGCCTGTATAGAGAAGTGTCAGTCCCCCGTTAGCCTTTTAATACTTAAAGTAAGAGGTCATTTTTAGGTGGGAAAATTTTTGCAATAAACTTGAAGAAAGCAAGATCAGGGCAGGCTGTGCCAGGCTGGGAGTGATCAGCCAGCACGCCCCATTTCTCACTTATACTGGAAGCACTGGTGCTGAGTGCTGACAGTTTTAGGCCTGTCCAGGGGCGATCCTGTCAGGCTACATGAATCTCTGAGCATATCCCTGAGAACCCCCAACCCTATCATTATGAAATTCTAACATCATTACTTTATATGAATGTGAAAATGATTTTTAGTAAGCCACTTCACCTAAATCTACAATCTGTGTCATGGTTATAATTCTTATTGTCACACTAGAACAATCATGTCACACTGTCTACAAGAAATGCACACACATGCTCATATTGCAGTTATATGACGATGGTCAGTGTGTGCACAGTATATACACAGTGTCAAATGACCCCAAAGAGCCAGCCTATACTCCCCAGCTCTCTGTCACTTAGCAGTGGAGAGCTATTATGCAAGTTACTTAATGTCTCTGTACTGTAATTTCCTCCACTGTTAAATGTAGATAATAATATGCCAAGATACTTGAGAAGATTAATTAAGTTAATTCATGTAACCTGAAGTGCTACTGTTATTGTTATTACTGTTGTTATTGTGGTTATTACTATGCTTCTAAGAGTTATGTTTCCTTACCTAATAATGGTAATAGTTAGTATATACTAAGCTTATTCTCTATAAATACCTGTGCTACATGCATTATGAGGATCTTTACCTCTACAAAGTGGGTTTTATTCATAATCCTATCCTCAGACAAGTAATTGAAGTATAGCAAGTTTAAGTAATTTATCAAGGGCCATTCAACAGTAGAAAATTCTTCACATCTTGCTATTTCGTTATTTTCTTCCTTTCTTCCTTCCATCCTCCTTTCTTTTTTAAGGTAATGTTTTGTAGCTTTATCTTATTCTAACCGGATTTGGTAATTTTCACAAATATAGAAATTTCCCTGGCTGGTTCTTCAATCCTGTGGTGCTAGCTGTAATCCTATGTGTGTTTAGTGGCAGGCAGTGCACATGAAAGCCAGACGAGGTCTGATAGAACAGAACGGATATGGCAGAGTGTGTGAGCTGGATGAAGTTGTTGAGCACCTCAGGACTTGAGTCCATGCAACTACATCCTTTAAATTGTCTTAGTTGGTCCTGAGGTAACATATTATTTATTGTCAAAGGTGGTCCCTGGCATTTAGGTACTGTTCAACAAATACTAATTCATACCCTCCAAATCATTTGCTTCAAGCATTTATCTGTTATTGGACTTTGCACATTTTATGTGACCATTTAACCTCACTATAATTTAATTTTAATTTTTCTTGTATCAATATTATAATTATTCCACTTGGATAAAGATATTAGGCTTTCATATTTCTCAGCTGCAGTATTGGGCATGTTTATTTAGTTTCATACTTCAAAGTGAAATCAAGATATATTTCTTTCCCAAAACCTCAAGTCTTGCAATAGTGGGTGAATAGCCGCTCTTGTTTTTTTTTTCTTGATGAGGGGATGTTTTGGTTTTAAAATGTCTTAGTCTATCAAATAGGAAGAAGGTTTGTGCTGTATTTGAGATAGCAGAAACAACTTGAACCTGTGATAGATATCATGATGACTACTGGGAATTCAGTCTAGAGTAAGGATTGTGCATAATTAAAACTAACACATGAAATGTGCAGTATTTCAGTGTACGAGCTGTTTAAATAAGTGGTCTCTGAGGTAGAGTTGGCAAATGAGGTGAGAAGCAGCCTCTAAAATCTTGCTTTAAGCAGCATTTTCTTGCTTATTAACTTGACAGCTTTCTCTGCTGCTCTCATGCTAACTACAGTAGTTTTAATCAGCGAGTGAACATGTTGTCAAATTGCTGTGAATCCAAGCCCATCAAAAATGTAGAATGCCTCAGGATTTAAAAGAACCTTGAGGGGTCAAAGCTCTTACTCCCTATTTACTATGTCTGATACCATCAACTTCGGTGAATGTAACCAAGGAATTAAAACTCTAATAATGCCTGTCTTCTGCTTTCCATCGTCTGTTCCACCTATTCTGTAGAGTTGTGCCAAAATTATGTCTCCACTCACTGGAGATGCTATCTTATTAAGTGCTGCAAATTTTGGTACAGTCACATATAGAGCATAATATGCTTAAATGTTATGACACAAAGTCAGTTATAGAAAAACAATCACTAATCATGCTACTGCTTGAGTCTTTGATTTTAAATTATCTTTCCCATTAATATTTTCCTATCTAATGCATCCTAGAATGACACGGATGATACAAGTAGTCTTTGCTTTGCCCTGCATCCTGTTTAATTGAAACACATGCATATCGGAACCAAACCATCACTTTGCACAGCTCCATGATAAACAAATATAGGAAATATCTCTGAAGTTCCAAGCCCATGATTCTTTCCTGTATGTATAGATTTAAATTAAGAAAATAGTGTTGGGTGTCAAAAATTCTTTATTACTTTTGACTTACTCATTTCAATGAATTTCATTCAATCTCTCTCTCAGTTTTTGACTTGTCACCTTTCAATAGCCTTTCAATCTTTCTCATACTCTCTCCTTACGGGTTGTCAACATCTGAGCTGAGCTGGAGAGTGCTGAGCAGCCAAATGTCAAGTGGTCGATTAAGAGAAGTCAAAATGAAAGTAACAGTTAAGTCTTTAATCAATTACTGTGATAGTATAAGCAATATAAACAGGAGAAAGCGCTAGCTCCCTCAATGTTCCATTTTTCCCCATGGAACAGCACCAGCGCAGATGTGGTGGTGGTGCATCAGGGCAGATATGGGTGGTTTCTCACTGCTGAGGAAGCTCTAGACAAAAGGTTCCTGCCATGTTATTGACCCAGGCACTAATGGAAGGGGTGGGGGAATAATTAGGAGTAGAAAAGTACTGAGCCTGAGTACTGAGTGTGAGCCAGGGCAGAGAAGAGTATCTCCAAGGCCCTCTAAAAAGGAAAGGTTTTGGCAGAAGTGCTTAAGAGAGGCCACCAAATAGAGGTGCCCAGGCCTGGAATGCAGATATGTGTAAGAGTGCAGCCAGGCATGGGGGCTGAGTCCTTGACTGCAGCTCCCTTCAGAGAGTGCAGTGTCCTGGCTGTGCACCGAGCACGGTGTGAGACCTGCCAGGTAGGGCCTTTGTAAGTGGCCATGATTTGGCCTAAAAGTTCACATGTAGGACTCTGGTCTGGAGCCAGACTCCTCACCAATGCTCTTTACTGTTGAAAAATAACATAAACTTATAGAGTTATTCATGTTATTAAAAGGTATCTCTGTGGGCTAGAGTAGAGGAGTGGGGGAGAGGTGTTGCTAGTGTTTGCTAATCCTGAAAACCTGAAGCCCTTTATTACTCATGTGTTACTAATAATTTTCTACTGCAGGAAAAGTCAGAGAATCTCTTGAGTTTTTTAGCAGTTTTCTATGTGGAAAACATAGTGTCAGATGTAAGATATGGGCAATAGAAATCTCCCTAAGCATTTCTAAAATATACAAATTAAACTGTAAGATCGAATATGGACCATGCTATTTCTATACGACATGGCACTAAGTACGTAGTGTACCAAATAACTTTTACTTGGCATTTTCGCTTTGTGTGGAAAATCAGAGTCAAATTTGGAGCTCAAGGATAGTAAAAGTAAGTCCATCCTATAGCTATACATATGGTGTTTCTCTTTTCTTTCATATATATAAATAGGATATCTTTATATAGGAAATATTTTAAAATATAAATACTTATTTATCTACATTTCATACATATATATGAACAGAAGAGGAAAAACAATGGAATATCATATATACATATTTATATACATATATAATGTGCATATTTATAAACACATGCATTTGTATATAAATAGGAACTATTTATATTTGTTACATATATACATATATATATATATATACACACACACATACCTTCTTCCAGAATTTTAAATTTCATGTACATTTTCTTATTATTTTATTCTGTTCATTTTCACTGTGGAAAATTCTGGGTTTATTTATAGACAGAATTTTGTAAATAAATATACAATGGCCACTTGTTTTGAAAATTGGTTGCTGAATGTTTTTCTGATACTAATAGTCACAGCACTAACAAATATATCATCAAGTTCTTAAATTCCTGGGTTAGTCCTAGCATGTCAGCAGCACAAACCTAATTTAGAGGTAAGTGAAGTGAGACTTAAGTAGTTATGTAATTTGTCTAAGGCAACAATTCGAAAGCAAAGCCAAGATTTGGAAGCCAATAACTGATTCCAGAGTGTTGACCTTAACCACTTTCTGTGGCTTTCGTCATAATGTAATGGCTGGGTGAAACGTGTGAAATTAAATAAGGTGATTAGGAATGTGTAATTGTGTGTATACATGTATCTATGTACACATACACACACTAATTCTTATTCTTCACTTAAATGATACATCTTACTAATGCTAGTATGGGCTAGAGTTATAAAATAGAAGTCTTTCAACAATTTAGAGCTTAGCCAAGATTCAGTTAGGGACCCTGCTTAAGTGGGCTTGCTGCTGACATGCAATGGGGCATCCATTCCATTGCTTTATTTTGAGCCACACAGTACTTTCTGTGGACAGAAATTAATCTCAGTCAATGCTAGTCTTGGAGATTGATAGAGGTCACTGAATAAAGAGAGTGAACAGGAAGCAAAGACTTCTGACACAAGGTTGGTAATTCCTGACGATTTACCTTCAGGGTTGTGTTGGATGTCCTGGTAGACAAAACTCAAAAAGATCACTTTATAAAGCATCTTGGTAAGTGGTCTTCATAGATGCATAATAGGTAGTTCTACTTATGCAAATGGGATCAAGTATTCAGTGACAGCATCACACATGGATTTTAAACAGGTGTTTTACTTCAGGCAACTTTGATGAAAGAGAAATGATGTGCTTTATAAAAATTGTTAAATAATTCAAAACGTGGCCCCATTCATGAAGATACTGAAACAGAATATGTCACTATTTGAATGTCTTGTTTTCATAAAATGTAACAATAGAAAACGGCTCTACTTCTAAAAATAAAATATACTGTTCCACGTAATACGTAATTTCAAGCCTGTATTATTAAATTAATAAAAATGTAAGTAGTGGTTTGACAACATAGGTCAAGTTTGTCTCATTAGGGACATGGGAGGTTTTCATTCAGGGTCATCTTATGTATTTCATGACAGGTACCATATTAAAATTTCTGTGTTTAACATTATGTTTTGAGCCTAATACAATATTACAAGTGAAATGACAAAACATCACTATGTTAAAGAGAACTGTATTAAAAGCACCATTTTAATAAAATGGATAAAATAAGCTTTTCAATTTTCTCTCAGAAGGAAGTGTTCAATGCCAGAAGCAATGCCTATTACGAACAGGGTTTGCTTTTGTTAAGAGGAAGGCACCTTATTTTGTACAAGGTGATACTGACCAATCAATTCATTCATGACCTGTTTTCCTGGCACAGAAAGAAAAGCTTGTTGGTGTTATTTACACAAGTTTTGAAATAAGAAAAATGAATCACCGTTCCAATATTTTTTTTCCTAGCTGCCTACCTTTGGCAGAGCCACAAGTAAATATATTACCTTATGTAATGCCTTATGCTAACAGCTTTGAAGAGTCCTTTTTACTTTTGATCACGCAGGTAAGAACTTTCACAGGACATTTTGTTTTCACCTCTTTCAATATCTACTTGCATGCTTTTTGGCACAGGATCTCCAGAGATGTCTGTTGTCTGGCCAGGAGGTCCGGCAGAATGACCAGCCTCTCAGGCGGCTGATGTTATTATAGCTGCTTCCCCAATTGCCAGCAAATGATGTAAATTGTAGGAGACTGAAAAGGTCACCTTTGCAACAGTCCTACTTATATTAGCCCAATAATCACTAACCTGCAGCTACACAAAGAGTCTCAGGCCCAGAACACGCCAGTGACCATGGCAGCCGAGGCTGCAGGCTGGTGCCTTAGTTTTCCCACCTTAGTTTTCCCTGAAAAAAAAATAATAAAGGCACCATTGCTGCTGAAACTGACTTACATGTGCATGTGGAAATTAAGCCTTTTTCCTCGATGTCTTGTCTATTTATAATATATAACTACGCACTTTTTTGCTTCAATGTCTACATATTACATAAAAACATATATGGTTAAAAGAGAGCTCTTATTCTAAAATATAACAAATTTAATACATATATAATGTGTACATATATAGATATATCTGCATAAGTGTAAAAAACAAATGTAATTGGTCTGCATTATTCCCTTATAGCTCCCTAGAATTTTGTTTACCAAAATATGAGTGTAAATGTCACACCTTCCTTTTTAATTTATTACAATACCCAGGACTAGACAGTATTGCTCACTCAGTTTAGTTCCAAGTCAAACTGTTTGGGTGTAAATTACAGCTATCCTTGGGCAAGTTGCTGAATTTCTCTGTACCTCAGTTTACACATCTTCAAAATGAGCATAATCAGAGGCAGTTAGCCAGTTCAGCCAAGTAGTGTTGGTGCCATTTAGAGCAGTTTTGTGGGCTTCCTGCTGGGCAAGCTGTTAACCCTTTAGTTGCTAGAACATGCCAAGAGGGTGGTATGGACAGAGTGGAAATGGAGAGGTATCGGCACAAAACCATTTGAAGAGTTTATCACCAGGTGTGAGGGCCCAGAAGCGTAACTGCCTAAACATTGGCCTGGTGGTGAGCATGGAATAAGTTATTAAGAAATATGTTTTGAACAGAACTAGGCATATAAGCTGTCAAAGCGTTTAGATCTATATGCCCAAAATGTTACCACTTGATCTTAGAAGCCTAAAAGCTATATTAGAATACCAATATTGGGGTTCTCGAAATCTCTTATGAAGCCTGTAGTGCTCTACAGGGCATTTGGACTTCATTCAGTTGATTAGAACAGATCACAAGAGAGAAAATTCCTTCTAAAAGTGTGGGTTGATGAAGACAGGACCACAAATAACATTGCTGAAGAAGTTGCCATAACTGAAATAAGAAGCACATAGACTAGATTCCTCAAATAAATCCTATTAATTAAGTTTATAGCAATTTCTTAACTAGTTTGATGTTCAGGCCAAGTCATTAATTCAATAGTTTATAAAGTGTAATGCTTGTTTTCTTTTCTGACATTTGTGCAGAGATAAGAAATAAAGCAATAGATTAGGAAAAAGTATTTCGAGGTTTCATTGAACTGTGTTTAAATTGTGGCACACACACTTACTAAAATCAAGAAATAAAACATACAATTTAAGTTCTATGTGCCCACACATACATATCCATTTAAATCATGAGCCATACTAATACTCAATACCTGGGTTTTAATACATTTGACATTCCTCTAGAAATATTCCTGCACTTCTCAATTCCTTATTAGAAAACCTAGGAAGGATACTCAAACTTTACAATGTACTTTGTAGATAATATAGAAGAATCTGAAGATTTTTAGTTGGTTATTACTGAAACAAATTGTATGCATATTTAGCAACTTTATTAATGAGAAATACATACAGAGAAATGCTGAAACAAAAACATAAAAAAATAAAATTTCAGAATGTAGTAAGTTATAATGTAGTAGTATCAATATTATGTTGGAGAAAACAGAGGGACCTACAGATGCATATAATAGAAACGCAAACCTAGGTTTGGGAGTATCGGAAATACTGATCTGGCTCTTTTCTTTTTCTGTGCTCCATCTTTTGTCTTCCAAAATGCACAGGGACAGGTTTCATTGAGAAAAGAATCTGGCAGTCTAATTTTAAAGCATAGAAAGACACCCTCACTTTTCTCCCTCAGTCTTCCTGATGATTTTATAAGCACCTAACTCCCTGCAGTAAATACCTTTCTGTTTGAAAAGCCTAGAGAGTTTTCTGAGTCTTTTAACACTGAAACTTGACTGATACAGAAGCCATCCTAGATTGAATAAATATGTCCAAGCAGAACAAGAAAGTCAACCCACATATATTTAATTATATTATCAGAAGCTTGGAAATCGATGAAGTTTTTTCTTATAAAATTTCAGATTTATCCCTATAAAAAGCTAATCTTCCCTAATTACATTTTTAAGCAATCATTTTTAAGCTTAGCATTCACACTTTCCATAGGAACCACAACATAATGCAGCTGATATTCCATAACTGATGTATCATTTTTCTATTGCTGCAAAATAAATTACCACAAATGTGGCTACTTAAAACAACAAGAAATAATTATCTCACATTTTCCCTGGGTAAAGATTCCAGGTCCAGGTTAATTGCATCCTCTCGTTAGGATCTTACCACACTGAAATCAAGGTGTTAGTCTGGTTTGCAGTCTTACTTGAGACCCCAGCTCCTCTTCCCAGCTCACTGATTGTTGGCGGACTTCAATTCAATGTGGTTGTAGTCTCAGGTCCCTGTTTCCTTGCCGGCTGTCTGCAGGAGATTACTCTCAAAGCTTAGAGCCACCTTCATGTCTTTGTCATGTGGCCACCTCCATAGGCAGCTTACAGAGTATTGTTTGCTTCTTCACGGGAAAATTCCTCTCACATGACGCCTCTCTGACTTCTTTTGTTTACCTGATTACACTGGGCCCACACAGAGTAATCTCCCTTTTTATTAATTCAAAGTCAATTGATTAAGGTCATGAATTATATCTGCAAGATTCCTTCACCTTTGCTATGTCATGCTAACATGAGAGTGATATTCCATCGTATTCACAAGTTCTACTCACACTTAAGGGGAGGGGACTACACAATGTGAGTAATACACCAAAGGGTAGGAATGTTGGGGTCTATCTTGGAATTCTGCCCATCATAATAGAGTTTAGGTGATCTAAAAATTAGTGACATTTTATGAACATAGTTGCTGAAAATTACTTATTTTTCCCTCCCAGAGATATTATTCAATGCCTACTTAAAGAAACCAATCTTTCCATGTAGAATAATATGTTCAAGTACTTTAACTCGCATCCGTACAAATCATTTCATGAAAAATGTATACATCAATTTGATATAAATTAGATTTGGAGTTTTTTTGTTTTTGTTCTGCATAGCCCTATTTTGTGCACTAAAGCACACACTCTGTGCTGAGGGTTATAATACTAGACCAGTAGAGAAATAAGTGAATTAAACATTGTAGAAAAATCAAGGAGACTTGTTAAAATTTATCATATTGATAAGAAAACTGACTTTCTTTACAGCAAAAATTTTAAAGATCTTTTCAGATTATCTACCTCAACAATAAGATTTGATCCCTTTATCAACAGCAAAATAATCAAAGAGCAAAAACAAATGCTGGAAACAAATGTTGGAAAAAATAAGGAGAGATGTTTTTCTTTCTCTCTTTCTTTTTTGTGTGTGTGTGATTTGAGGAAAAGTTTATTTCAGGCCTCAGGCAATGTTTAATTTAGCTATTAATTTATTTATATGAAAAAAGTCTCGTGTACTCTTGAAGTTTAATACATTATGAATTACAATCATACATTTTAAAGAACATTTGATAAAATAATTAAGTGCCTCATGATATTTTCAAATACTAAACTTCCAATAAAGAAAAGTTCAGCATTACTATATTCAGAAGAAGGTTTTTTTACTTTGTACTTTATCAACATTTTCGATTATTTTCTGTTATAATAGAATGACAGCTTCAGGCAAAACAGAAACACTCTTCTTTGAAAATTGCTTTGGTATATTATTGTACTGACATATTTCTGTGAATACTGTAAGCGTTCATGATCTCTACTCATACTGCAATTCTCCTACAGGTCTTAACTTTCAGAGACAAGAAACTTTAGAGGCTTTCTCTAGAGCAGTAACAACAAAAATGATCTTTTTTTAGGGAAATATGTATGAAATTCCTTAGTTAGCCGGCCAGTTGTATGTCTGCATGGACCTCATGTTTCTGGCATTGTGTTGATCAGATAGGGTAAAGAGATGTGCTGTTTCTGGGTGAATGTTGGTAAAATACATAAGGTTTTTAAATAAGTTGTGTCTATCACTTCATAAATAGAGGTATCAATTTAATTATCTGCAACATTTTAAATTAAATATTTACAATGTTCCAATTTTCTGGAGTTGATTAATTATTCTAGGTTTTTCAAGTAAAATATCAAATATTTATTTAGTCTCTATTATCATTTCTATCATGGTGGCATATTGGAAAGAATAATTTTCACTCTAGCATCAGACAGAACAGGTCCATTTTAGGCTGTCTCATTAGCTAAGTGAACCTAGGCCAATATAGCTTTTAAATTCTTTGAGCTTTAGATTTCTCATGTTATAAAATGTTGTTCTGATAACTAACAGAGAAATTAACCTAAAACTCATTGGGCTATTTTTCACTATAAATGAGGTAAGCACCTGGAACATTCTTCCTTCTTTACCTCACCTCATTTATCTGCCTAACTCCGATTAGTCATAATTTAGCTGTCAGCTCACATATCAACGTTTGTGAGAAAACTCCCATGGCATTACCTTTACATAATCCTTCTCTTGCCCTCCTAGTAATCTTTCCTTCTATCATAGCACCTGTCACTGCATTTCTCTTACTTTTCTATCCCTAGCACCCACAAGAATGCCAGGAACACAGTATTTGTTCAATAAATATCTGCTGAACAAAAATGAACATTACTAAAACTATTACATATTTTATTAGTCCTGATAGTACAACCTAATGAATCGATAAGCATTATTATCTGAAAGATGGGAAACTCAGGTTCAGTGAGTTTATATGACTTTTTCTGGATTCCTTGTTTGAATGTTAATCCTATGAGCCCACGGATTTGTTTACTTGTGTACTGTTAAATACACTTAGTAGAAAAAGTGAGGACTCAATAATTATTTTTGAAAAATTAATTAATAATATATAGGAATACTTACATAATCACCAGCACATAATTAGATATTTATAAATATTAATGTTTCAAAAAATCTCCTCACAAATCTGAGGTCTTAATTTTTTTTTTTTTTAATAATTGACTTTGTACTTGAGATGTTAATATTTTGGGTTTAAAACACCACATATGTAAGAAAGACTTAGATAAAAATACAATACTTTGCTTAACAAGTAAAATAGTAAACTGCATGATAGTCTAGATAACACAGATATTGACATAGATCTAGGTGATACAGAAATTGGAAGAGTTAAACTAGAGCTCTAACTTAGAAGGTGGAAACATGAACATACACAAAAAAGAAGAGAACATATTTTAGGAAGGAGATCTAAATTGCTCAAAACATAGAGGCTATGAAAATAAAATTATAAAACTAATAAAATAACTCTATACATAAATATAAACAAAATACATAGCTAAATTATAAAAATAATGTAACAATAGAAATTACACCAACCGATTTTATGTTGGCCAATAGTGAAAAACAGTTTAGATAAATCTATAGTGAAGTTAAATAAGCAACGACAGTTTCTAGAGAACTACACAGTTAATATATCAAATACTACATGGTTGTGGTTACTTGCACAAACTCTTTTGTGGAAAATAAATTACTAAAAAATCTGAGTCCAAAATCTAATTGCTAACATTCCTAAAATTTTTATGTAAGTTACCTGTATTAGAAATTAACACTTAATAAAATTAATATTATGAACATATCCATAGATTTATCAAAGTGCCTTTCAGAATGATGCTATTTGTATTTATTTTCACTTTTTTTGTTTGATAAGTAATGTAAACCTCGCATGTGGAAAAGATTTTTAAGAGTAACTCATGGGAACAGTCTTATTCTAGCATCTTCTATGGGAAACAATTGCTAATATACATAACATGAGAATGGCCTAGTTTCCAGGAGTTTCTCAAAATTCCAGTTAAATATATATTGGATCTTAGCCTAAAATTATTAGTAACTTTTATTGCTCACTGCTTACAGATACAGTTGCTTGAATGAAATACTTTTCACTAGTAATTACCGTGAATGGAACAAATTGTTCCATAAAGGGTTGAACAAAATTTCTGCTCGGTATAGAAAAGACTTTTAATCATACTAAAAAACAAACAAACATTTTAAAATGTACATTATGATGGAGCTAAAATCTTCACATTCAAAATGAATACTCGATTTCAAATGATTGCTCCATTTTGTCTTAGTTTGGTCTTTCTCATGGTGCATAAGAAAATATTTTTTGATTTGGTAATCTATTACGTGGATCTAAACTTTAATTTGGTCCTCTGTCTTTAGTTGGCAAAAAAGGAGGGTAGCATTGAGGAAAAAGCAAATTTTTCTCCAAATCTTTTGAAAATAACTTATAAAATTTATTCTAAAATAAGAACTTTCAAGAAAGTACGATTTATATAATACATATACAATTTCTTGTCTAGTTAAAGGACATAAATTACTCAAATGATAAAAAGAGTTTGAAACCTAACAAATATGAAAACAGCAAATTAAATTCACTCATCTCCTAATAACAAGGATATGTGGTTATTTTATTGGCTTCACATAAATGCATATTATACAACTTATATCTTGCAATTTTTTGTCCACAACTTTTTAATGGTAAAATATTTACTGTACTTTTATTTCTTAATTTTGAGAATGTGAATATACCACCAATTAGCCCTCCGTAAAATTTTCAGTTCCTAGAGAAATGCATATTATGATCAAGAGGAGGTTCTGTTGTCTTGATTGCCTTGCTTGATCTCAAGGTCATTAATTAGGTCAAAGGTCTAAATATAATTGGCTGTAATTTGGTCAATAGAACTATATTGCATCGCACCAAAGATTATTCTGTTGATGTCAAAGATCACTAAACTCTATCCAGAATTAGTTTAATGTGATTCTAAAGAGAGATACAGTCAAAGAGCTTAGGAAAGAGAATAATTTTCTGAAATAGGTCAAATCTCTGAAATTCCTTAGCTTAAATGGAACAGCTGTGCACAGCAGAAAGGAAATGGCATTTTAAGTACTATGTTTTTTTGAACAATTAGAACAGTAGTGAATGCTTAGTAAGGAATTGGCAGATGGTCTCATTAGATAAAATGACTGTTAAGAGGGACCCCACCTACAAAATGCATGCATTCAGGCTAGTGAGTTACAAAAACGCAATTCTGTGTTATTGTTGTTTTGATCGTTGTGATGGTTTTACTACAAATTCTGCCAGTCTTGCAAAGTCATCTCTTACATGTGAATATCACATGATAAATTCTGAAGCAAACTCATCTCCATTACAGGAAAGGAATATTGAAACTTCATTTACTCTTGATTAGTGAACAATATTTTATACATAGTAGACAGAATACATGTAGCATAATTGAAGTGAGTTTTTGGCACATTCTCAAAATATGATGAAGAAAGTTATCCTAATTATACAATTCAGGCCAAGACACTCATTTCTGTGCCATATGAGGCAACTGCCTATGTACTGGGGAAGCCCTCCCATCCCTGATGGTGTAGGATAGTGTTTTGCAGATGTTCCAGAATAAACAGTTTTTTACACTTAAGCCACCTCTTTGGACATTTCTGTATTTTTGCTGATTGAAAAACAAATTAAATTTCAAAAATTCATCTTTTGATTCTGTTTATTTGAACAAACAATGAAAATCCAGTGGTACAGCTGTTGAAAATTGCCGAGAATATTTAGAATGATATCAGCTTAATTCCCCCAAGAACGGTACTAGCAAGATCTTTTTAGAGGCAAGGGGAGTAATTTTAATCCTGTCTAGTTTAAGTTTGCCATCCATATGTCCAGATGTAGCCTGTCACCTGAGTACCAATTTACAAACTGGATGGCGATCTGTGTGCCAAAATTATTATTTGGTACAGGGAGGCTAGGACTAGGGTGCTGGGTGGCATTACCTCAGGCAGGCTCCATTGAAGTGAAAATCAGTATCTCATTAAACATTACTTGCTATTATGTGAAAGAAATAAGGCCTTCATCAAATAATAGAGACATACTGCAAATAGTGTTTTTCAAAATGATTGAGTCAAATGGGCATGTGTGTGTGTGTGCGAGTACACGCATGTGTGTATGTACATGTACATGCTCAAGATTCCTAGTAACAGATCAAGAATGAAATTTCAGAAATGCTGGTGTAGACAATTCTAGAGAATAGACTTCTTTAATCTCTCTTCCCCATTAACATCCCATTAGGCTCTATCTTAAAGTTGTATGTGCATCTCTTGAGGGCAAGATATCTAATCTTTCTGTGATCACTTTCCTTAGTTGCTAAATAGGTTACCAAGGGTACCTACTCATAGAGTTGTTATTTCGATTAAATGTGTTAATATTTCTAAAATGGGTGGCGCACAGTGAATGCTATATAACTTTCTTTTTTTTTTTTAAAAAAAAAAGACTGAACTAAAGAGAAATAGTGAGGTTTTCTTAGAAGATTTAAGGTCATTTGCTTATTTCCTAGAGAAGTAAGTGACCTGAATTATGCCTGATTTAAACTTTGGGTAGAATTTTTTAAACCATATTTTTAATAAGGTCAGAAATAAGAGAGTTAAACTACTTATTTTTAACAAATCATCACAATATTAGAAAAAAGAGAAATATTCATAGCCCTTGATGAGAAGACAACTCTACCTCCTGCACTGGCAAAATACATGAATGTCATACAAAATTTACATTCTATTAGTAAAATAGAATAACTTGACTCTCAGGAATAATTTATTCAGGCAATGATATTAATAATAAACTCCCATTCTATAATATCTTCGCTTCCTGTGAAAAAAATATAAACAATATTTAAATATGGTTGGTTGTGCCCCTACGGGAATGTAACAATCATAACTCCTTGCCAGGACGTAAGCGAATCATATTTAAAGTTCAAAGGAAGTCTTAAGAACTAAAAAAAATATAACTTAAAACTCAATTGAGATGAATATTAAAAATAAAACAGTTATCGAAACTCATGTGAATTAAAAACCAGTGAATTTCACATTGCCCAAATTAGTTCGTCTCTCAAGAAACGAATGAATATTAGTGGCATTTTAAAAAGCTGGATGCTGAAATGCAATGCCTTATAATAAAAAATATATTTATATATTTATATTCAGATACATTAAAAATGTTTAACTCTTTTTTGCTATTTCTGAGCAGGTCCAAAATAAAGACACATCTGCAAAACTAGTGTATAGAATCAATGAGAATTTAAATGAAGCAATATCTATATTTAAATTAATCACAGTGATGATTTCGGCAGAAGTTTTATTGTTTTCCATTTTAAGTTAATTGCATGCTATTCGTAATCCATATCACTTTTTTTCAAATGTATACAATTTAGGGATATAATACAAATAAACAAACAAACAAAAATCCCAAAGTGTATAAAACAAAACAAAACCTTACTTTCCAAAGCGACATGGCATACCAGTTACTTTTTGGCTGAAGTGGTTTCCCTTATTGTGAACTACTTTTGCCTATCTCATGGGAACATCCGGGCGACAATGACATTTAAATGAGAGTCCATGTGCCTTCATTACCGTGTATGAATGGAAAGGTTACATTTGGTAAAGTGAACCTCTTTGCAGTTTTAGTAACTGAGGAACAATTTACACATCAAAGAGTGAGCTGGCCACATAGATTAGAGCTTTTCAATAAACTCTTATTAGAGAAGAGGTGATCTAATCTTCTAAGCCAATGTGAGTACTAGTTTGATCTCAAAAATAAGCAAAGTCTGTCTGCAAGGATAAACTAATTTTATCATATTTATTGAAAACATTAGGAGTGGGATATGAATCGGAATCCATATGAATGGGAATACGTAGAATGATTTACTCTCACATACTGAAAACAAAAGTGATATTGCTTATTTGACATTTATCAAACTTTCCCATTGAAAGATGACTTGATGCTCATAGAATGAAAGTCCTTCCCTGGCTCCCTTTTCACTTCCTCTGTGACAGCCGGATATCTCAGACCTCTCAGCCATGCCACAAAGAAGAAGGAATGAACAAAACAAATTGAGATCAGAACTCATTCCCTGGCGAAGTACAGGAGAGAAAGCTATTTTTTTCTTGAAGTTCCTTCCCCTCTCAACACAAATGCAGAGGAGAAGAAGAAAAAGCTGCTGTGTCACATGGAGTAAGAATGTAGAGGAGCAAAAGCAGCACTTTCCACTCTATCCATGGATTCCTATTCATCACTGAAACGTGACGGACCAGAATTTGTGTGTGTGCCATCTTTGTCTTTTACTTCCTCTCAAGTTACCTCACACTAAGAAAGAGACTTGATAATGGTGAGGGTCCCTCAATTGAGATACTTTAAGTGTTTCTCATTGAGATGAAATAAAGCAGAAAAAGAACGTATATGAAGCTGTAGGTTCAAGTACCACTTGAATTCACAAGCTATTTAACCTTTCCAAGTTTCGATTCTTCTTCTAAAAGTAAAGATAATAATATCTTCCCTACTTGCCTCAGAGCATTTTGGGAAAATAAGAGGAGATGATAGAGGTGAAAGCATCTGACACAGAGTACCAGATCAAAAACATTTCTCATGCCTCCCATGCTCTTGTGCCTTGTTTCTTTTTTCTTTCTAATAGTGACAGTTCTACTGAAGATGGCTGACATAAACTCCTGAGCTGAATATCTGGAAAGTGAGCTTTATTTAGCAAGAGCTGTAGAACATGAGATTGAATTGCAAGCCTGAGTTTAAACCCTGCTGTGGACACACTGATTGCATAATTCTGGACAAGTTAAACAATATCCCAGAGACTTGCTTTCCTCATTTGTAGAAAGTGCTTGATGTAACAATTAAATAAATTAATATATTGAAACTGCTTGTCGTTACATTATAATTATCACCAAGTGTCACTTCAACACTGCCAGGTACATGTCACCTTGCCCGTTAGGCAGATGAGGAATTTGAGACCTCAGAAATGTGGCAAAGAATGAATAAGTGGTCAAATATAGATTAAAACCAGAATCGCACTTACACCAAAACCTAGCCTCTTTTCATTTAAAACAGTTTTTCACTTAAAGGCCATCTAAATTCTAACACAGAGGCCTCATTATAGGGAAATTCTCACCACTTCTAAAGAATTTAAAAGCAAATAACATGTTTAGAGGAGTTAGGATTAGAATCCAAAAATCTGGTGTTGATTATGACTAGTTTACCCAGATTTTTGCGATATCAAGAAAAATCTGGAAATTAAACATAAATAGATTTTTAAAAATATTCTGATTCTTCTGCTTTTCATTAAAAGGGAAATTCAATAAAACATTTTGAAAAGATAAAACCGAGCTGTTGAGTAGCATGTGGCTTCAGGAATATGTCTTACTGGTTGTGCGTGCACGTGCATGCATGTGAATGCATGAGTATATTTGAAGGTGACAGCATATTTTGAATTATTTGTATGTGTGGATGTGGCTATACCAGAAATTATAGAACAAAAAAGGCTTTCTACACTATACAAATTTACACATTCCTTATTTTGTGGCCCTGATTTTTCTCCCAGGATCATTTTTGTGAGATTTACCACTCTTTTCAAACTAAACTTTTATATGGAAAGTACCAGGGACTCATCTAAAAGGTTAAGGAACAGTAAAGGTTGTGGGAAGAATTTCCCAGGAGTAGGGTTGCCAGATCTAGCAATAAATAAATAAATAAATAGATTCAGCAAGACTAATAAATTCAAATTACAAACAAACAAACATTTTAATATAAGTATCTCCCAAGTATTATGTGAAGCATACTCATATTAAAAAAGTCATTATTTTTCCAAAGCAAATTTAAACGCGTATCATTTTTCTATGCTTTGTAGCAAATTATCACAAATTTAGCATCTAAAAAAATTATCCAGGGGCTGGCCCAGTGGCATAGTGGTTAAGTTCTCACACTCCACTTTGGCAGCCCAGGGTTCATGTGTTCAGATCCCAGGCATGGACCTACACACTGCTCATCAAGCCAAGCTGTGGCAGTATCCCACATACAAAATAGAGGAAGATTAACACGACTGTAGCCTGGGGACAAACTTCCTCAAACAGAAAGAGGCAGATTGGCAATAGATGTTAGCTCAGGGCCAATTTCCTCACCCAAAAAAAAACCTATATATATATCCATTTATTATCCTGCAATTTCTATAGGTGTCCAGTCAGGGTACTTCTGACCTATGGCTGGGTTCTTTGCTCAGAGTCCCACAAGGCTGAAATCAAGTGTCAGCTAGGCTGTACTCTCATCTGGAAGTTCACCTAGAGAAGGATCCACCTCCAAATGCCTTCAGGCTGTTGACAAAATTTATTCCCTTTGGTTGTATAATTCCTGGCAGCTTGCTTCTTCAAAGTCAGCAACGGAGACAAAGAACCTCTGCTGCTCTGAGTCTCTGCCTTCAGGGAAGCTCTGGTTCCTTTGGTAAAGGGTTCACGTGATTTGGTCAAGTCTACCTAGGATAACCTTTCTTTTGATTAATGCAATGCAGGCTTATTAGGAATCTTAATAATATTGGTAAATCTCTTTATCCCTGTCATATAACAACAGAATGAGATATCATTCACCTTCACCATACTTTATTGAGTAGAAACAGGTCACAAGTTCTCCCACATTCAAGGGGAGGGGATTACAAGATGGTGTGTCTCCTCTGAGGTCACCCCAAGGTGTCTAACACATGGACATTCTGTAATTTATGTAGGAGTCCTATCCAAGAGAGCATGTGTGTTTTGACAATGCATGATCAATCACACTTGGAGATCGTAAATTTAGACAAATCATTTTTTAAGTGGTGTGTATAGGGGATAGCACAAGAATTGATGATTTTAGGAAACATATATGGTATATAGTTTTCTACCAGCTGCCTCTATGTTTCTCTTGCTTTCAAGATTTATCAAATTATGCCCAAATTAGCAGAGATTGCAAAAATTACCATCACATCTATTCTGTGAGATTTGCC
Source organism: Equus quagga (assembly GCF_021613505.1). Taxonomy (NCBI): domain Eukaryota; kingdom Metazoa; phylum Chordata; class Mammalia; order Perissodactyla; family Equidae; genus Equus; species Equus quagga. Next base: position 25,601,241 of record NC_060272.1, read on the forward strand.
AATAGCTTTAGAATGACTGTAACAGAATTATCATCATTTCTTTATTAATTCTATAAATATTTACTGAGTTTCCACTATGAGGAAGAATTACATTATGCCCAGCAATATAGAGGTGGACAATATCCTACTCATCCCCTAAAAGAACTTGTAGTCTAGAAAAAGAGAGACCCATATATTCAGATAAGTACAATTTCCAAAGTATACAACAGAAAACGAGTGATGGACAGCTGTTTCACTGAAATTTTAATTTGGAAAAAATACCATCAGGAAGCTTTGCAATCAAATAAATTTTGGACATATCAAGACGTTGCATCCCATATCCATTCCTTGGAGACACATAATCCCCATTAATATGGAAAGTCTGAGATATCCTACATAAAGTGCTTAAATTTGTATAACCTGGTTTTTCACAATAATTTCAGACTCTTGAAAGAGTTTTTATGTAACACATAGCACCTCCTATCACTCTTATAGATCCTATAGAGTTCTAATAAATACCCTTTTGAATATGCTGCAGTAGTGAGCTGGGGTTGGGAAGGAATAGGCTACCAGTATTGTAGATTTGAAATGATATATCACGGTCACCCTGGATCTATATTTAGATTCACCATCTAAATATTTGCCCAAGTACCAAATCTTGGATTTTTCTATAATCCTCCTGTCTCCTCTGTTCCAGCTCCTGCTATTTAGTTAGCGCTGCCCATTCTGCTTCCTATATGTGTCAACGGATCAAATGCGTCTCCCTGGCCATTGCAGCAGTGCTGGAGGAGAAACTCCTTGGAGACAGATCCTCAGCAAAAGTCACTTCTGGGAAGATGTTAAATATGTTTTCAGTGACTGAGATACGTTGTCTCTGAATCTGTGTGTCAATTTCAGTGCAGGAGAAAGAGGAGAGACGTCAGCACATCCTAGGCAAAGGGTTCTTTTCTCCTTTCTTTCATCTTACTCTCAAATTTTACAGCTGTTTTGAAATGTCTCATAGCTGTACACCTGGATGGAAAATGAATGGATTCCATTTACATATTTCAACAATCGAAGGTGTTAAATCTCACTAATTGTGCATAATTACAATTTAGTGATTATACTAAACAAACTATAATTTACAATTTAAGTGATTACTCCGTAATTCATTACTAAGCTATGTGACTCAGCAAAAGATAATTACATTTTTGGAGGTCTATCTTTCAAAAGATTCAACGTCAATGTTTTTCTGTCAGCTCAGTTGAAAACAAACTTCTTGCTTGCCGTGCAATCCATGGAGAATATTCGCGAACTCTTTGTTAGTCACCAGCTATGACCACTGCTTGCAGGACCTGTCATTGTGCAGGGTTCTGCCTCTGCCCCAAGGACTACATGACATTTTTGCACAAATCGAGCTTTCCCTATTCAGTAGCTTACATGCAACTATAGATTTTTTTTTTCCTCTTTCCCTGCTGTCACTTCTCAGCCATCAGCAATGTTTCACAGTGCTTCAACTTGCCAAATAATGGGGTTTTGTGATGTTTTCTCTGCCTGACTTGTTTGTGATCACCCTACTTCAACTCATCACTCAGTATGTGGTTTGGCTTCCTGTCATTCACCCTGTCTTGCAGGCTAGCTCCATAAAGCTGGATTGTCGTGAGTGTGACTCCGTTGCCACTGGGCTCACAGTGTATCACAACTGAGGAATTGTTTGAGAATTTGATTTTAAGTAGAAAGTATGAGCTGGAAGCCACAGGACAATATGCTATCTGTTAGCGTGCCAAAGATGTGCTCACTTTCCTCATTAGCCTCTCTAGTTCATCTCCGAACACATCACTTGATTGGCATTTTGCTCAAATACACTTTCAAGATAATTCTAGCTGAAAATTTTCAGCTCCCTATTTTGACTTGTGTTGGATCTTCCCGATAGTGGGTAATACGTGGCCTAGGATATCTCCCAGGAAGACTGTTAATCTAAAGCATTCGTAAAATTGTGCGTTTACTAGTGCACATCGCTGCACAATGATTCTTGAGGAAATGTCTTAAGGAATTTGGCAATAACATAGGCTTTGAAGGAAAAGAGGTTTATAAACGACTAGAAACATTATAAACCAGTCAAGGAAATAGCAGGTGGCCCAGCCATCAGTTGTGACTAAGTTCAAAATTGATTATGTGGTAACCTGAGAAAAAAACAGACTTGTGTTTGGGAAAGTAAATGAGTGCAGATTGTCAAGGTCTGATTCCACAGGCATAGCTGGATATCTCACTGTTTACTCCCAAATGATAAATAACATGTGTTTATTTCCAAACAATAAATAACTTGATGACATTACTTGTCTAGATCCATCTGTTCTGACATTACTGGTGTCTAATTGTGTCAAACCACTCTGTATTTTTGTAGTCCTATTGTAAGTCTTTTTTAAAATTTAAATGAATTTTATAAAAACATTTTTTCTACTTTATATGATTGGTAAAATAATAAATACCTATCTTGAAATAAGGGGATAACAGAGAGTACAAAAATATAGAAGATAAATCACTCAAAATTTTCTTCACATAAGGACAATCATTATGTATTTATATTTTGGCATTTTATTCCAGACTCTTTATCACTATCTATTTATGTGACTAAAATAGAAAAGAAGCTGCTGCTGTCATTATTATTGGCAGAAAGACCATATCATCATTTTCCTGTGAGCCTTCCCAAGTATCTTGTTGAAGCTGTATATCTCTCTTTTTAGGAAAAGCATTTTTTTGTCTATAAATAACTCAAAAAAGACCTAGCAGCATTTGAAAGCTAGATTCATGTTATCTTCTTAGAAAGAATAGCGTTTTTGGAAACACAATCAGTAACTAACTAGTGGTCCTTGTGATTAGTTCTCTCACTGCACTGTTTTTCTCCCTCTTTGGCATGTACATTTTAATCTTTCTTTGAAGGATTCCTATGCCACTAAGCATCCTTACCATTCAGGAAGTTTATCTTGCTATTGCCTTGAGACCCCATAAGTAAACCTGTGCATTGTCAAAATGGCTCATGCTAATTTCCTACTTGAAAGCAAGTTGACCTCAATATTTCAAATGGAAGTTTTAATAAAAGACAAAGAAATCAATATGAGGTATTTATGTCAGACAAAACAAAACACTTAAACTCTAACAGTGACCCATAGTCTTGCAGTGACCAGAGATTTCACATTGTTTGCTGTGTCTGAAGGTAGAATATTGACATTTAGGCCATGATGGGATCAAACATTGACTACTGAGATTTCCACTGCTGCCAGGGTTAGGCCAATTGTCAGGATTCTCCTTCAATGTGCTGGAGCTCACACAATGTGGTGATTGGTATGACATGACTCTGTTGTTCAGGCTTTGTTCTTTTTGATGCAATATATTTCCTTTTTCACAATGTTTTTCTCCAGTTGTGGTTACAATTGCATCACTCTGGGAGTTCCCTGTGCTGGTTTTATTCCTAAAAGGTGTTCTGAAAATGCCAGAAAGTCACGATATTAACTAGGGTTATAGGAACAAAGAACTTAATGAACAAATAAATGTGGAAAAAAACTCTCATATTCAGCAAAGTTACACAGATTTCTTTAACTCAGAACTTCTAAAAGTCTTTAATATGCTAATGTGCTTTCTGAATTTCTAAGATACCATGAAGATCTCCCAAACGTATTTGCCCATAAATGTCTTACTGGAGGCATCTTGCAGATTATTTTTTTCCTTGGAATGTTTTTGTAAAATCCTGCCTTGAGTAATTAACTGTAGATCCTCTGGGTCTCTTTCTTAATCTAGGCAGTGATGATAATTCTCATTAGAAGATATAAAATCAGCTTAAGATCAGCTCCTTCTGGGTATTGAGAGTTGGACTCAGAATTTCATTTTTTTGTTTCTCTATTCAGGATAGAGCATTTTCAGTGAAAATCAGTTTCTGCTTTGGCCTACAGGGAAGTTTTAATCTAGTACCTAGTAAGGTGGCTATAATCTTATTCAGTGTCTGAGTTTACTCCTACTTCCAACCATAGAAGCAAACGCCCTCTGAAAGACACTATTTGTCCATGTTTAGGATAACTTTTTATTAATTTTCACTTACTTTTGTTAGGCAATTAAAAGGTTTGGTTAAATTCACTCTATATGCGTATGGTAAGCTATGATATAGTAACAAACAACCCCACTCTTACTCACTTAACAACAAATAAGTCTGTTTCCTGGTTATGTATATCTGCTGAAGATTCCTGCAGTATTTAAGAGATATTTTGATCCGTGTGACAAATCATTAAATCCAGACTGCTCCACCATGCCACCACGAGGCCTCCATGTTTGCTACTGAAAGGGAAGAAGGCCCCTAAAGAATGGCATAGGGGATATATACTGCCTCCTTTGATGAGGTTCTTCGACTCTGAGTGACAACAGAGAATGTGTAAATTTAACCTGGAATCCATGCACCAGTTAAACTGCTCCCCTCCTAAATTCTTTTTTGATTGGCTACTCAGTCATAGTCTGATGGATCCCTTCTTCTATAAGGTCTTAATGAATTTTGCTGGTAAACCTTATCAGTGTCTGTCCTAAATAATTTTCTCGTATTTGCAGGATTTTATTTTTATTGATCATTTGCCATGTCCAGTTCTTATTTTGTGAAATATACAGAATCCATTTTAAAGATTTTTAAATTTAGTTTAATTTAATTTTATTTTTGGAGGAAGATTTGCCCTGAGTTAACATCTGTGGCCAACCCTCCTCTTTTTTGCTGAGGAAGACTGGTCGTGAGCTAACAATTCTGCTCATCTTCCTCTACTTTATATGTGGGACACCTACCACAGCATGACTTGACAAGCGGTGCCATGTCCGCACCCAGGATCTGAACCAGGGAACCCTGGGCTGCTGAATTGGAACACGTGAACTTAACCACTGTGCCACCAGTCTGGCCCCGCAGAATCCATTTTAATATAGTCTTCTGCTTATGAAAGATAGAGAAAGGGCTTCCTCAGGAAGGGAGGGTCAACTCTACTTTCAGTTCCGGTATAGAAACCAGTCACAATTAGAAGTATATATAAATAAATCTAATGGGCCATTAGAAAGTGTGACCATATTTTATAATACATAATGCTTTTGTCAACAAACAGGCCAGGCTTACCATAACATTATATAAGAGAATGAGTTGGTCTGTGGTTGTCTTCCATCTGCACATATTTTCTCACTCATGATTTTTATCCTCTTCTACCCTTTTATTTTTACTAACTATCCTCATAATGTGTATGAAAAGGCAAATTCAAAGCAAAATTTATGGCATTTTTACTGCAAGAGTTACCAGTGATCCAACAGGGAAGGTAAAATACCAACTGATGATAAATCTAAGAGCAGAGAATATCCCTCTGTATTCCAGGGCCAATGGAAGTCAGTTGATATCAGTTCTAAGATATTTATCTCTTCTAATGTATTTCTCATTGTGTGATTGTGAGAGTTATACCACCTCTCTTGTTATGTTTCCCTTTCTTAAACAAAGAAATTGTGTCTTATTTCAAAATTCTCCTCAACTCAAAAGAAGTATTATCATTTCTAACATCTTTTTTTCACTTACTCAAGTAGAAATGCTGTTCTCTGTTAGGTTTTTCTCATTTAATTGGCATTTAGTAATATTTTCTGACTAACAATATAGTCTTAATAAGATGTGATGTGCTAGAACAACATATTATAATGAATAAAAGTTTCCAAATTTAGAAACCTGGTTCAAATTCCAGGTCAACAGTCTGCCAGTTGTGTATCATCTGACAAATTATTTAACTTCTAAGACTCCGTTTTTCCATCTGCAAAGAAACAATAATTTTACTAACTTCTTAAAAGGTGGATTAAAGATGCAAATTCTTTGTACAATACTAGGTGTGTAATGTGCATGCAGCACTACTAATAACTAATAATACTACATTTTCTTTTTTAAAAGGACGCATCGAAGCATGTCCTAACAGCAATTGTCAAAAAGCGGGGCAGTTTGCAGAGCAGATTTTTGGAGTCTTTAGGGAGCCTGTGATATTATGTCATCCACGTAACGGGACCTGTGGTTAGGACATACTTTTCCCTAATAGTTGTGGCCCACAGAAAGGGCAGAAAAGGCAGCCATGGAAGTTATAATATTGAGTACTAGAGAGCTGCACCTATGGCTTTGATGCTTGCAATAGTCAATTCCCTTTAATCAGGCATTTTTAGTTTGAGAAAATATATACAATCAAGGCAGATATACGATATAAATATCCTTTGATATAAAAAGGATATGAAGCTTGTATATTTACTGAAGATAGACGCGTAGAGAAAAATATTCCCTCTTATTATCCTATGGTACTTATTCAACAGAAATAATTATATTCAAATTTTGATTATTGGAAAGTATTTTCCCCTTACTATTGGAGAACAGACAAAATTATTGAGTATGTAGACCTTTCTTATAACACTTTTCAATCTCATAGACCCCTAGAGCCAGGGGTCTACACAGACATACTTTAGTATAACAAATATGTCAAAACCAAATTATGCATCTACAAAAGCAAACTAAACATAAATATTTTTACTTTAACTTTACAACTAAATCTTCCAGAGATTGTAATAGGTGTCTGGGTAAAAAAGGAAAAAATAGTCAGGGATATGTGAATCAATGAGTAAAGCAAATTTAAGCAATTTTCTTACTTGTAAGGATTTTTCTTTAATATGATGGTTTTGAATTTTTAAGAGGATATATATATGTGTGTGTGTGCATATAAATTCAATATATATTTAACTAAACAAATATCCATTAAATCATTTTTTATCACCAGATGTATTGAATTCTGTATGGGAAAATATGTACTATAATACTCCAAAGAGGTTAAGAATTTTTTTAATTGTTAATATTTATTGTCCATGATTTCACATCCACCCTAGAGGATTCTGAAAGTTGTCAGTTTAGTTTAATTTGTGCCACCTTTAGACGACTAGAATAAAGGATTAATTTTTCTGAAAACTTAGAAGAACATGTACTTTATATGTTTGTCGTCAAAATTTCCAAAGCACAACCCACACTGAGCCTTCTGTTTTGGCTTTTCTTCTTCTGGCGTAGTGACAACATTGAGGGGGAAATGAAATCAGGAAAGACTAGGAAGGCGGGCTGACTGGGCTTCCTTCAGCCCTCCTCCCTGCTTGGCTGGCATTTGTCCTATTTTGCAAGGGCAGTTCTGAAGCTAAAGCAAAGTAAAAAAGATATATAATATTGCAGAAGTCTCAAACTCTTTGTCTCCAGCTTTCAATCTCTGTTTGACTCTATCACCTCTGAATCTTTTAAAGTAATGGTTTACAAGAAATATGAAATGTCTTATTTTTATTTTATGTTTTTGTTGAAATAAGAGTAAAACTTTAATATGTCATGTGCTGTATTTGCATATGAATTTCATATTGTTCAAATCATAGTCTACAACAAATCCGCAAATTTCAATATTTCCCACATCTAAAGGTTGCCTATGTGAACTCATATACTCTTTCTTTTCTACGGTTCCTCTTTATATTTAGCATCTATATGGATCTGTGGGATGGGAGGAGGGTAGTTATTTCATCTACATGTTATAGGCACTAAATGAAGATTCTTACGTTAACGTAGTAAACAGAGGAAAGATGACAGGCAGCTAAGATACAACATATGTGTACAAAAGCAAAGAGAATTCACTACTGCTTTACACTTGCTATTTACAACACTTTGATGTTAGGCAAGATTTGTAGTTACTTATGAGCAATGACAAGAGCTATCCCATTCTGGGCTACCAGCTACAAACACTTAGAGGAGATTGGGGTGGGGGAACAATTCAAATGTTCCAAGCTTTCAATAGTCTCTTCTTTCTAGTTTTTTTCCCTGCATATATGCAAACTTCTCCCACTGCAACTTTTGCTGCTTTTAGCTAATTGTTTCATCTAATAGGGATAATAGAGAATTTTTTCTACAATTTTTAAAATTTAACAATATTTTTAAGTGTCTATGAAGTAATTGATTTATTGGCTTATTAAGTAAAGTTCTTCAAATTGCAGTCTCTTGTTCTTTCCTGTTTCAAAATCGTCAAAAACACTTATACAAATATAAACTTATATATCACTAGTTATCACACTATCTTTGCAGCAGAATTAGCTTACATAGAGGAGTAAAGCTACGTCCACAAACATCTACCAGTTTCACAGAAAAATAAATAGAGCAGGTAAATTTAATTTTAAAAACTCCGAAGTACTTTTGTAAACTATAATTTTAAACCACCACTACGTTTATTATAATGTCTACATATCACTTAATTAACTTTAAAATCACTTGGTCTTGGCGCTGGCCCAGTGGCACAGTGGTTAAGTTTGCACGTTCCACTTCTTGGTGGCCCGGGGTTTGCAGGTTAGGATCCTGGGTGGGGACATGGCACCACTTGGCAAAAGCCATGGTGTGTCAGGCGTCCCACGTATAAAGCAGAGGAAGATGGGCATGGATGTTAGCTCACGGCCAGTCTTCCTCAGCAAAAAGAGTAGGATTGGCAGTAGTTAGCTCAGGGCTAATCTTCCTCAAAAAAAAAAAAATAAATAAAATAAAATAAAATAAAATAAAATCACTTGGTCGGATTACTAGAAACAAAAAACTAATCATAGAAGTTCCCCATAAAGGAATGCTTATGTATGTCTGCAGATTTCCTGCATTCGCTTCACACACATCCATCAATATTTTCATCAATAAAGGTTTTATATCCTTTTTAAAAACTTAAATGATTTTTTCACTTTTGAAAATTTATGTATGTGTATTTGAATAATAAAAAAAATGCTTTAAGCTCAAAAAGCTAACTTTCACCTAAAGCAATAAAAATCCCTTAATAGTCTTTGAATTCTATGTCACTTTGGAATAGAAGGAAAAATCCAGAATTTCAAAATTTGAATCCAAATCCAGAAAAGTCATTCCGTAGTATTTTTTACCTGCTGTGTTGTGGTGCACTTATCGTTACTATTGGCTCTAAGAGGTTCGTTTTCAATTACCTCCCAGAAAGTTTTCTATTTTCTATTGAGGGCCTCAGTTGACGGGCACCTTAAATTATGCATGATCTACTGGAAAAGATCAGTTCAAATTTGGCATCCAGTCACCATCTGTGCTTTGTACGGTGACATATCTCACATCGCTTTCATGTTTGCTTTTTAAATGATGTGATGGGTAGGCTTTTCATAATGTTTGTTGTTCCTTACAACTAATTCCAGTGATGGCCATATTCTGACAACGTAAAGATCCACTCAGGAAACTGTGAAGAATTTTGAAAATAAAAACCTCCATTGGGTCGTGGCTTAATTACTTTCTAACATTTCTCATGACAATCATTCCAGGTATATATTCATCTAGGAGTTTTCTCAATAACGTGCCATGTTGAGACCTAATTTGTATTGCAAATTATAATACGATAATTTCCCTTCAGAAAAGCCATCAGTGGGATCTTTCCTGGTACTCATGTGCATAGCTTCAAAATTTAGAACAAGCGAAGAACAAAAACAAACTTCCAAATAAACCATTTCTTAATAATTATTGTCACTTTACTAGTCTTAAAGCAATAAAAAGAACGTTACATATATGTATATATGCGCGTATAGATAGTCACACACACATTCACAAATGGAAGATATACTGAGCAACAAAGTCAAATATAATAGATATAGTGTATTAGAAAATAATCTTCAAAATTATGGGGAAAAGTATTAGGGTACATGCATTAGAATAGTAAGCAAAGAATTTTTATCATCCTTGTGTACTCTGAGATAGTACGCTCTTAAATCTTGGGCACATGATTTTTACTCTAACCTAAGCCCCAAGTAATTTTTCCCAGATTTATATTAACTTTTATTTCTATAATCTTTTTCTAGAATTTCCACCATTTCTATCAGACAGAGTGAAATCCTGTAAATTATTTTTTTTACTCATATGACATCTTTCTTGGATGTTCAGAGGAATGGTTCATGTCTTGCTTTGCAGCTATAACTGTGCGTGGCAATCCTTTCATGTCAAATAAATAAAAAACACGCTGACCTATTTGACTGTCATGCTTCCCACAAAGAAGCACTTTCCATAAGTCCAAAGATAGCTTCTAGAAATCTTTAGAAATTATTTTCTATTATTACTAAGCTCAAAGTTTTCTCCCTTGACATTTGCTTTATTTGTCCACGCAATGCATGCACCGAAAATTCTTATTAGCAAAAAAGGTTCCTACTGCTAAAATGTTCCCAGAGAAAAGAGGAGGAAAGCACAAAGACACAAGGAAGAAAAATGAGCTCATTTTCTTGGCACTCAAATGACTATTTGGAACGAAGGATTAAACAAAGTAAAATCTCAGTTACACCTCCCCTTCTTTCCCTGAAAGTAAACAGACACTGAACCATTCTTAAGCTGTTACAAAATCAAGGGTTGTAGAAGTTTTACTTTTTAACCTTGACATTTTGAATATAGACATTTCCTACTGATAGTAACTTTGCAAAAAAAGTTCTGGCTTTAAATTTACTACACCACTGTTAGGATTGTGTGTTTAAAGTAAAGAGGAAGAGAGAAAATAGCCATCTTGAAGCCAAGGACTTTTGTCTGCTATTCTTTCTTAAGCTCCTTTTAAGAACACTGTATTTAATCTTTTCTCTTTTATCTGAAAGAGGGGTTGCAGGGTCTGATTTTTGGCTGTTTTTTATTATTATTTTTTATAAATTTAGAACAATCTCTAGCACCTTTTTATTACAGCTCCATCTTTCCTTCCCCGTACAAAATTCAGTCTTCATGTCCACTCATGCTTTCTGCCTCCACTATCAACTCTCTTTCATCTTCGAGAAGCTGTTCTTTATCAAGGTCTCGCTCAATTCACCCTTTTTGATGTAGTCATGACCTGTTTTTCCTGGTACCATCAAAACTTTTATAATTGACTTCTAAGTGAGCAAAACTTATATGCTGTTTTCCCACCATGTTTGTGTGGGCAATACCATTCTACCTGTAATGCCAGGTTTTCACTTTCTTCTCCATAAATTTAAAATCCAGAAAGCTCTGATATTGTCATTTTCTGACAAATAGAATCACACAAAGTCATGTGAAATATCATGAGTTGCCCTCCTCCCCACACCTAGTGTGTCCTGCCGTGTATTTCACTGCAAATATCTGAGCCTCAGCCCCCACAGTATGTTATGTGTAACTATCAGATACATTATACTACCTGTCTGATAGCCCATTGTCTTCACCAAAAACACTTGCTTTGTGTTCCCTTTAAAAGTTTGGTGTTTATTCAGGATTCTGCCTTTGATCTACATCTTTCTTACTGAAGGATTTAATCTAGGCACGTTTTTCTCTCACAACTACCTATAGAATATCAAGTCAGTATTTCTAGCATGGATCTTTTTACAGTCATAGACAACTACATCTCCATCTCGAATTTTTGCCCCTTATAGTAATCAGAGATACTATTTGTATAAAATGTTCTAGGTCGGGGAGTATGACCGCTTCAAAACATTATCCTGTGTGTCTACAAACCATCCAAAAAAGCAGTTTTTAGAATTCTCCTTTAACGGATAATAATAATATTCGACACTAATCAATGTTTCCCACGAACCTAGTGCTATTCTAAACACTACCTTTCTTATATCATTAATCCTCACAACCATCTAATCGGTAGGTAACATTGCTGTCGCATTTTACATTGGTTGGAACTTTGGCACAGAGAAATTGAGTAATTTGGCCAAAGCGACACAGTGGAAGATTTGTTACTTTTGTTATTCAGTCTGATAGCTGTTTTTCCTCAAACCCTCTACTCTACCCTTGCTCTGTGCTGACTGACACAGCTCCTCAAGTCCATCTAATAAATATATACACTCATGCTTTCCTACCGCCAACTTGTTATTCTCCTACACTTTTTATTTTTATTAGTGACACCATGAAAACAATTCTAATGGTGAATGTAGTTTGCATCTCTCTCACACACTGCATTTAATTTGTTGATATATTCTGTCAATGCTACCTCCTAATAGTTCTCACATTTGTTGCCTTTTCCGAATCAGCACTGTTGCTGTGTAAATCTATCTTTTCCCACTTGAGCTAAAGCAATCATCTCTCCTAAACTGTCTTCTTGCCATTATTAGAAAACCCTTCTAACCTGCCATGTACTCTCTGATGATAATGTTTTACAAATCTGATAGAAGCACATTACTTGATTATTCTAATCTTTCATGACTTTCATCCCCTACATCTATATAGGACCAATACGACTTTCTCCTTTCTATCATTTCAAATTCATAGCCTGTTAACTTTTCTGCTTATCATAGCAAACTATATACACTTAACTAAATGAAACATGTTCTTTCATGATTCCAGGACTTTGAACATACTAGTGTCTTCTCAAACTGGAATGAACTTCTATATGTAGGGTGCATCTGCGAATCATCCCTCTATTGGCCATCCTTGATCATAAGGCCTTTATCATCGATCATTTCACCTTTGTCTATCATTGTACCTTTATGTCAACCATTGTTCATCACTATGTCTTTATATGTCTGTGTAGTCTTATATACATACATACATATATATTATACATACCTATACACATATATTTTAATTATAATACTTAAGAGCCTCTAGGTCAATAATTTGTGAGTGTATTTCTTATTTGAATGTGAACTACATTTGTGAAGTAGAAGTATAGAACTTATCGTAGGAAGCAAGGAAAAAGGAAAATTTAAGAGTGATTTCCAGAATCAATAGTTTGGCTGACCAATTGTCACTGAAAATATTTAGGATAGTAAAAATAAACAGAGAAACCAATTTGGGTGAATTTTATATTTTATTTATATTTAATTCTGTTTGGATATATTGTTGAAGCTTTACTACTACTTATTAACCCAAAAACTTATTTTTTTAAAGTAGGGTACAGAATCATTTGTATACTTTGATAAAAACTACATTATAAGGGGCCAGTCTGGTGACATGGTGGTGAAGTCCATGTGCTCTGCTTCAGTAGCCCAGGGTTCACGGGTTTGGATCCCAGGTACAGACCTACCCACTGCTCATCAATCCATGCTGTGGCAACATCCCACATATAAAATAGAGGATTGAAGGGTTGGCACAGATGTTAGCTCAAGGACAATCCTCCTCACCAAAAAAAAAAAGAATGACTTAGGATTAAAAAATTAATAATAAATAAAAGGGTCACAATATTAAAAGATACACATAAATAATGACCTTGTTATCAAAAATTTCCTTGTTAAATCTTTTTTTTTTTCTTGAAGGAAATTGGCCCTGAGCTAACATCTGTGCCAATCTTCCTCTTTTGTATGTGAGTTGCCACCATAGCATGGCTTGATTAGCAGTGTGTAGGTCCGTGCCCAGGATCCAAACTGGTGAACTTTGGGCCTCTGAAGCAAAGCACACAAACTTAACCACTATGCCACTGGGCCAGCCTGTGTTAAATCATTTTTAATTCATTTTTAGAATAAATTGCACAATTCCAAGAAACTAGAGAACAATGTTAATATACTTGTTTTATTACTGAATTTTAGTTTTTCATACAGCAAATATACTAAACTAAATGAGTATTTCATAAAATCAAGCTATGATTATATAATAATCTTATATATAATCATAATCATATACATAAAATATTATGTATATGATTATAAAATAGTTAATCTACAATGAATAACTTTGTTCCAGGAATGTTAGATGGTAAAATAATCAGACTGGTACTTTACTATCCTAAGTAGTATTGATGAGAATAGCAGAGGCACAGAAATATCAAGTAGCTTGCCCCAAATCATAAAACCAAAATTGGGGTAAGAAATAATTTAATTTTTTTTCTCTCTTTTTTTTTTTGAATATTGGCACCTGAGTTAACGTCTGTTGCCAATCTTTTGTTTTTTTCTTTTCTTCTTCTTCTCCCCAAAGCTCCCAGTACATAATTGTACATTCTAGTTGTAAGTGCCTCTGGTTGTGCCATGTGGGACGCTGCCTCAGCATGGCCTGACGAGCAGTGGCATGTCCGTGCCCAGATCTGAACTGGTAAAACCCTGTGCTGCCAAAGCAGAGTGTGTGAACTTAACCACTTGGCCCCAGGGCCAGTCCTGAAAGAATTTAAATCATGACATTCTGACAAAAGCTGCAGCATTTCACCATTGATATATACTACCTCTCACATGACTCAATTTTCGCCAAGGATTTGGGATTACAGCTAAAAATATCTTTCCTAGATATTAGATATCTTTATCATCCAGAGAGAAGAGGTATTTTATTTAGTGGAATCAAAGTATAGTGCTCATCAATAGAATTTAGTCACATATTTATGCCTTCCACTTATCTTGTAGCCCCATGAAACTGAATAGGATTAATGAATTTTCATGTGTCACCTCCAGATTCCCTGGCATCAGGGAATATACTTTAACATGTTTCACATTTCTGGGTGCAGCCTAAACCTGGTATGAAACATAACCAGTGCTGAGTACACACTAATCAAGACTACAGATATTTCTGTTAAATTGCATTAGCCTTTCACCTAAGGAATGAAAATTGACGATGAAAGAAAAATTTATAGAATCTGCATGCATGTTGGAAATACACAATATGCTGCCTGCTAAGGAATCAGGAATCACAAAGCAGCTAAACTGTTTTATAGGCCAGAATCAAAATGTCAGGTTAACCTACATATAAAACTCTACCTTAAAAATACAAAAATATGTTTTTTAAAGAAAAGATCATCAGAATAGAAATAGAACACCAAGCTGCTCAGACTTCTAACTTCTCATAAATTCTTAGACTTTTGAAATTTGCAATCACCACAGAAAAACATGAAGAATAACACAGAATCCATATCTTCCACAACAGAACAAATAAAATGTCTAGAATGTAATCAAAAATTACTCAACACACAAAATATCAAAAAAGGAAAAAAGATCCAATCTCAAATGAAAAGACAATAAATAGAAGACAACCACAATGTGACCTAGATGTCAGAGTTACTAGACAAGTACTTTGAAGCAGTTATTTTAACTATGCTCACTGAGGCAAAATACACTATACCCACAAGGAAGAACAAATAGAAAATCTAAGATTTAAAATAAAAAATATAACATATTATATATACTTTATATTAACTATATCACATATAATATATGATAGCACAAAAATAAAAAACAACCAGATGAAAAATTTAGAACTAAAACATAGAGTTAATTATCTGATATCCTCTTAGCAGGATGAAGAGGACAGATGAAAGAGTCAGTGAATTTGAGATGAAACAAGAGCAATTACCCAATGTATAGAACAGAAAGAAAAAGACTGACAAAAATGGACAGAAACTTAGGGCCATGTCAACAATAGCAAAAGTCTAATATATATGTAAGTGGAAACCCAGAGGAGAGCTAAGGGGGAATAAGACAAAGAAATAATTAAAAGAAATAATAGCTGAAAATCCCCCAATCATAGCATAAGACATAATTTTACAGATTTAGAAAGTTCGGTGAACTTCCAACAGGAAGAATGCAAAATAAACCATGGTTAGGAACATTACAGGCAAATTGCTAAAAAGAAAAATAATGAGATTATCTTTAAAGTGATTAGAGAAATAAATAACATTTTCCAATCAGAAGAATGATTTTTATTATCATGGACTTCTCATGAGAAACTTTGGCGACCGAAAGATGTGGAACAGCACTTTTAAAGTCCTAAAGGAAAAAGCCTACCGTTAACCCATAATTCTATACTCAGTAAAAACATTCGAAAAAATGGACGTTTTCAGCTAAAAAGAAAAAAACTAAGAGAATCTATCACCAGCAGATCTACACTACAAAATATTTGAATGAAGTTTCATCAAGCTGAGTGATAGCAGATGAAAGTAGTGAAGTAGTACAAAATAACTGTAGGTAGATTGTGAAAAGTTAAGAACGCATATTATAATTTCTTGAACAACTAAAACAAATAATACAAAGTGGTATGGCTAAAAAGTCCACTGGTAAGTTAAAATTAATTTCTAAAAATTCTTTAAAGACTAACGGGGGTCACCTAAAGGAAGTGTAAGTAAATTAAGGAAGATGTTTGTTCTATTCTTAGCATCTTGCCCGTTCACTGATAGTATAATGATTCCCTTGCCCTGATTATAAAAACGCAAAACAACTGCAGCCATATGCAAGAGGGAAGGCAGGCAGGAGCCCCACATGACTGATTAAAACTGCATGCTTTCAGCCAATGAAGCTGATAGAGCATAAGCTCTCTTTCTTTTCTCCACTATCCCAAAACCCCACTGTCCCCACCGCACCCTCAACACATACGCTACATACAACAAAAATCACTACCTTGAAAGATTGCGTAACTATGGTGTTGTGGTGGAAAGATAATGGAGAACTCTTAATTAGGTTATTCCAGTTTATAAAAAGTGATTTTATATTTGCACAGCTGAACTTATGAATGGTCTAGGCAGTTTTTTAATTTTGAGACATGTTAGAGAGTTCTGAGATAACCTAATATTTATCTTGTTGCATCTCCTATTCCACTATTAGACATTTGTTTCTTACTTGTGAAAGTTCTTGATCTCCATGAGTTTCCCATAGAGATTCAAAGGGGATCTGGAAGGAGGATTAAGAACTATGAGCAAACAAATGGCACAGCAGTAAAGAAATCACAAAGAATCAAAAATCAGGAGAGCAAATCCTGCATTTGCTTTGGAGTCTTAACCACCCAAGCATCTTAACATAGTTTCCACATCTGCAAAATGAAAGGAAGGAATTAGATGGTAATAAAAGTGTTTCAGTCCCAAAATTTCACTATTATGATAATAAACACCATTTCTGGGGCATAAGCCAAGTGTTTCACATACATTACTTCATTTAAGTTTCATTACAAACTGCAAGGGAGATATCATTATCCCTATATTAAAAAGGATAAAACTGAATTTCAGAGAATTCTCTTTCTACATAGGAGCCAGAATCTAAATAAAATCAGACGTGGAAGCTCGAGCCTTGTTTTAAGAATTTGTGGGGGTTTGAGGTATGTAATACAGAGTCAAAATGATAATGTATTAAGGTAGAATGGAGTCAAAATCCATTTGGTAATCTAGTTAACATTTATTAAATACTTAATTTGAGGACACTATTATGTGTCTTCTGAGACCAACAAAGATTTTTAAAAGCCTGTATCAAGTTATCTCTATCATTCAATATCTTATTAAATTTACTTATTTATTCACTTTTTTGTTGTTTAAGAATATTTAGACATCTACAGAATGTGTAAGTGCTCATGTCTAAGTACTCATTAATAACATACATCTATAAAGTAGCAAATGAATGCAAAATACATATACCATATACGTAGTGATTTCCATTATCATTTTAAACCAGGAATATAACACCCACTTCCCTCCACTGACACTAGAGTTGGAACCAGAAGCAGAATCTTTTTTCTATTTCTGCTTCTAAACTCAAACAAGTCACTTTGTTTTTTGGCAATCAGTTTTTCTCTTATGTACAATAAAGGAATTAGAGTATATTATCACTGATATCACTACACATTCTTAGACATTACGGCCACAAAGTAGTGTTCCATAGGAGCCATGATGCCTAAGATAGTTGATTTATTTCATGAAAATTTATTTCATGGTGAAAAATTTTGAAAAATTCAGAGTTAGAAAGTTAATATTTGCTAAAGCCTTTTTTTGCTTGAAAGTGACTGTGACTCTCATAGAGGACAATGGCGCATAAAATTGCTCGCAAGATGATTGATCCATGAAGTTTGTTTTGAGAAACATCTTTTGGATCATTTCCATGAGACACACTTTAGGAAATGATGTTTCTGATTCTCTTTTCCTTAGCTAATTAATACACATATGGAACAGAAAGACTCCATTTCAAATTACGGAGCAAATCTGAATGAGATGTGTGTAAATCTTCCTTATTTAATTAAATTTACATATTATATGGAATTATGATCTCTCCCAGATTAAATACTTTAAATGAGTCTAAGGAGAGTGAACTTTGCTAAAACTCATCACAAATGAAAGCCAAAACCAGCCTATTTTTTTCTCCCATAAAAGATTGATACACTTTTACCAGCTTTTTTTTTTTCTTTTTAAAGATTTTATTTTTTTCCTTTTTCTCCTCAAAGCCCCCCCGTACATAGTTGTATATTCTTCATTGTGGGTCCTTCTAGTTGTGGCATGTGGGACGCTGCCTCAGCGTGGTTTGATGAGCAGTGCCATGTCCACGCCCAGGATTCGAACCAACGAAACACTGGGCCGCCTGCAGCGGAGCGTGAGACCTTAACCACTCCGCCACAGGGCCAGCCCCAATTTTACAAGCTTTTTAAAAACACTTATGAATATCTTGGAGGGAAATAATAATGAAAACATTTACTGAATCTGGGATGGCACTTTTTTTGACATAAAGATAATCATAATTAATATTTTGGTGGGCAAAAACATAATGAAAAAAGAAACCAACTCTACTAGGAACACTTCAAAGGATTAGATGCTTTATACTTTATTCCTCAGTCATCGGTCATTTAACTTTTTTTACTTTTAAAGTTTTGTCTCAGTGTTCTTGAACTTCATGACATCTAGCTTAGGACAGCTTCCTTCCCCTCAAGCATAGTAGATTAGTAATAATTGGATCTTTGCACAGAATGCACTGTTTTACATAAGCGGATGTAAACTGATTCTCTAGGAGATCAAAAAGCTGTTCTCTTATTGAAGATATTTATAGGAAAAAAGTAGATAACAGCCACAGGCCAAATTGATTCAGAGTTTAAATATGATTTTAATAAAAAGCAAGGTTTAAATCCCATGTAAAAGTTCCTCATTATGTGCACACTATGTAAGTACTACAGAGAAACGATTTACTAATACCATTTTAAGAAATGAAACTTCTCTAAATTGTTTTTTGAAATGAGAACATTGGTCATATTTTGATGATATTACTTCATTAGACTTTAACTACAATTGCATAAATCATGTAAGGTTTATAAAACAATTTAGTTTAATCTTGATAGATAAATTTTTGTACTGTGCTGGAATATTACTTATCATGCAGCTTTAGTTAAAACCTACTATTTCACAAACAATTTATCTATTCAAACACCAATTTTATTCTATATATAAGCCCTCACAAAGAGGAAGGATTTGGGTCTTTTTCATTTTCTTAGTAGCCAAAAATAAAGAAAGTACCAAACATTATATCACCAAAGACTTTTTACTCCATTATGCACTCTTGGTTTCGTAATAGAGTAATAATAATAATAATAATAATAGATAATTGACATAACATATTTCTGCAATTGGCAGGCTCATATTTTTCAGATTGAAAACTTCCAACCAACTATGATTTTCATCTACCGTACATTTTCTCCTTTCTGATTTCAGTATACCAACCTCAACTCACTAGATGCAGTTCAACCAACATTCCTTATACATTTCCCTTCCAGACCGTGCAGGAGGCCCTCCTCTCTACTAGTTTGATTTCCATTCATCCTTCAGATTCTGTAACACTGAGAAGATTTCCCTGATGATTCCAAGCTATAGTGAGCTCTTTTTCAAAAATTCAATAGTGCTTGTCTAGGCTGGAGATACAAGTGGGATTAGTAATCTGTCCAATTTTAATGGTTCACTTTTATTCATTTTTCCCAACAAAATAATAATAATAATGCTGTGGTTTATTGATTATAATAGATTATCAGTTATAAAGTTGAATTGGAGAATTATAGAGCACTCCCCTTCACCCCCACCTTACCACCACCCCAAAGGGCTCCAGTAAAATAACAGTGAATTCCAGCTGAGTTGCCAGACAGACTTCCCTTGAGGAGTAAATAAGAGAAGCCCAAAGTGCATAGCAGAGATGAAAACATTAAACACAGTTAAACTTCTATCTAGATTAACATAAATCCTCACACTAGAAGCATATTTAACTCAGTTCCTAGTACTCAATAGAATATGTCTGGCTTTCAACAAAAAAATTATGATGTGTCAAAAAAGGTAAAAATAACCCAACACAGTTTGAGGAGACAAAGCAATTATCAAAAACACACTCAGATATGACATAAATGTAAGACTTATCAGAGAGATTTAAACAACTATGATTAATATGTTAAGGGCTCTGATGGAAAAAATAGACAACATGCAAGAGTAGATAAGTAATGTAAAAAAGAGATAGATGGAAAGTTTAAGAAAGAATAAAAAAGATTTGCTCCAAACAAAAAGCACAGTGACAAAAGTGAAGAATACTTTTGACAGCGTCAGCAGACTTGACACAACCAAGGAAAGAATGAGTGAATATGAAAAAACTTCTAAAGAAACTTCCAAAACTAATGGCATATAACATGTATATATTTGATCTTATCCCCATTTCCAGCAGAGAGCTCCTAAAACCCTTGTAATTTCCTAAATGGCAAGAGAGGTAAATGTGTCTTTTGCTATGTTAATGAGGTGGCTTTTGAAATGCACTTACGTCACCTAAGGAACCAGCCATACCAGAAAAATCAACCATTGATCAGAGGGTTGCAACTTTAGGTCCCATCCCAGAGCTGTGTGGAAAGGAAAGGAGCTGGAGGTTGAATCAATCACCAATGGCCAGTGATTTAATCAATCATGCCTGTGTAATGAAGTGTCCATAAAACCCCAAAAGGAGTGGGCTCAGGAGCTTCCTGGATGGTGAACATGTGGAGGTGCTAGGAGAGTGATGAGCCTGGAGAGGGCGTAGCAGCTCTGTTCCCTTTCCCCATACTTTGCCCTATACATCTCTTCCATCTTACTGTTCCTGAGTTATATCCTTTTATAATGAACAGGTAATCTAGTAAGTAAAACCTTTCTCTGAGTTCTGTGAGCCACTCTAGCAATTACCTACCCAACGGGGAAGTCCTAGGGAGCTTGATTTATAGCCAGTGGGTCGTAAGTACTGGTAACCTCTTGGATTTGTGACTTGTGTCTACAGTCTAAGGACGGGGTCCTGGGAACCTTCAATCTGTAGCCGGTTGGTCAGAAACACAGGTAACAACCTAGGCTTGTGACTGGCATCTTGGAGGACTGAACCCTTCATTGGTGGAATCTGCTGTTATCTCTGGGTAGTTAGTGTCAGAAATGAGTTGAATTCTCCAACACCTTGCTGTAGTCTGAGAATTGATTGGTGTTGTGGGTGTCTGCCACCTACACATACATTGGACTTGGGTTCAGGAACCCAAAATATCAGGAAACAGAACATAACTAACATTCCAGAAGTTCCCTTTGGAATTTCATCTAAGCACTATCCTCTGCAAGGATAACTATTGTCCTGATATCTAAGATTATAAGTGAGTTTCTTTTCCTTCTTTTTTTGATCAGCTGTGTTAAATTGTATTATTTTTAGGCATTGATTTATTTTACCCAATGTGTCAAATGTATTGGTTTAATAAAGTCTTATAGTATTCTCTCATTAACATTTCTCATGCCTCTATGGTCCTTATTGATATATTATTTTCTATTTCTAATATTGATAATTTGTGTTTTCTCTCTTTTGTTTCCCTGCATGATGTCTATCTAGTGGCTTATGAATTTTATTAATTTTTTCAAAACACCAATATTTAAATGTGGCTTTCTTTATTGCACATTTATTTTCCATATCATTGAATAATTCTGTTCTCTTTATTATATTCCTTCTTTTAATTCTTAAATTTTATTTGCTTTTAACTTTTTTGCTCATAACAAGGGAATCTTAAATCTTCAAATTTTAGCTGGTCATCCTTTTAATATGCTCATCGAAGGCTATCCATTTCTTCTAAACACTGCCTTAACCGGGTCTCAGAAGACTTGGTAATGTCATATCTTCCTCATCTCTCTGTTCAAATATTATCTAATTTCTAGTATGATCTTGTCTTTGATCCTTGGGTTGTTTAGAAGTGTGCTATTTAATTTTCAAATTATTACCATTTTCTTGTTTTATTTTTATTATCTATTTCAATATTAATATTATTATGGTCAGGGAATACACTTTTAATAATTTCAATCATTTTAAAATTGTTTAAAATCTTGCTGTGCAACCTAGAATTTTAAAAATGCTTATTGTGTTCTTGAAAATAAAATGTAATCTGCAGTTGTTGAATGCAGTTTTTCAGATATATCAATTACATCAAGTTTGTTAATTTTGTTATTTATGTTAACTCTAGATTGATTTTTATGTCCTTGTTTTGGCTGTTGAGAGAGAGGTGTATTAAAGTCATCTATTATGATTCATAGTTTATTTCTTTTAGTTCTGTTGTTTATTGCTTTGCAAATTTTCAAGCATCTTCTTACGTGTATAAAGATTTAGAAAAGCTGTATTTTCTTCCTTCGTTATCCGTCTCATGTTTCATTTGCTCAGAGACAGCATCCCCTCTGGGTGAGGTTCTTGACCATGGTGTGACATCAATCTTTTCCCTGAGATAGCTGAGCCTTCCTATCCTTCCCATATTATGTTGTTCCAGTCTTATTACTGTGAGGCAGCCCTAAGAGTGTTCCTAGGGCTCAGTGCATACACACACCTTTTCACCAACATTGCACAGCAGCAGCCCTTTGCCCTTTTATAGTCATGATCCAGTTTACACAATAATTCCTTTTTTTTCTTGTCTGTTCTGGTTCATAAGAAGCCCCAAATGGCCAGGTGGCAGTCTGAATGTCTAGTTTGTTGGAAATGTTGTTGAGTCCCCTGGTAGAGGCATTTCTTCTATATAATTTAAGATTCTAAATCAGCATATGCTAAAGGTGTAGAGGATGGAAGTAAAGATTTTGCAACCTTATAATAATGAGAAGTAACACTTCCACTTTTACTCTGTAGTTTCTCGACCCATATGTTCTGGCAATGGGAGAAAAAGCACTAAGCAGTGTTTATTACATCAAAGTATATACCACAACCTCTGATAAAACACCTCGAAGTGCTAAGATTTGGCTCCCAGCCAGCTCCCTGAGTCTTCTAGAGTCCATTCCATTCACTCTAAGACCTGTTGTTACTTCTCCATGAGAAACATGACAAAATCAATTAGTCCCAAGAGGTCATCCCATAGTCTGGTGCTCTTTTCTGCAAAATGACTTTATTCTTCAGAAACAAAATTGTATGGTATTCAATGATAATTAAGAAGATATTCTGGAATTTTATGAGTGGTACTCCTGGCTAATGTTTGGTGGGCAGAGATAGTAAATCCATCCCCAGGATAAGTGTCTATGCCAGTAAAGACAAATTGTCATACACACCATGATGGACAGAGTCCAATGTAATTGACTATCCACTATAATATTATGGATGTCGCATCAGGTATAGAACCTTGTCTACCCCGCCTTAAGCTATAATCTACAGCAGCCCATTGCTGACTAGTGTCAACATATCATGCAGAATTTCCTTTAAATCAGGCCAATGTTTTGTTGTTCAATGATCTGAATATTAAGAATAACCCAAAGGCCATTAATGTGAATAGAGGCAAAGTGGCAGTTCAGCGAGGAGAGGCACTTAGAAATGAGTCACAAGCTCATACAAATATTTGTGCCTTAGGACCCTGCTTGGAGGATCTCATTTTTCCAACTTCCACTTGATGAGTGTTGCTGCCCCACGAAAATTATGACTAGGTCAATTAGATAACACCCAATTTATGACAAACAATTTAGTAATCATAGTCACTCGACGGCTAAAGTTCATCTATTAAGCCTCTGTTAGGTTTCAATAGCAAGCCAAGATCTATTTCCGTGAGAATTTTTTCCTGAAGTGTGCATGGATTTGCTCCAAAAGCCTAGGTGCCTGCACTGTTTTCTCCTGCTGGTGCTCGACACATTCCCCATATATCACCTTGATCTGTGGAAAGAGGATCCCAGCAGGTCATAGAGGCAAGGTTCCAAT
The DNA here is from genome assembly GCF_021613505.1 of Equus quagga. Lineage (NCBI taxonomy): Eukaryota > Metazoa > Chordata > Mammalia > Perissodactyla > Equidae > Equus > Equus quagga. Next base: position 25,625,043 of record NC_060272.1, read on the forward strand.
GCTGCTTGCCCTGCAGCAGAGACCAACTAGAGAAGCTTATCTTTGTTGATGGAAAGATAGGAGACTTTAGGCAGCTTTAGCTTTATGTATTATTCAGTTTTCCAGCAGCACACCTAAAAGTATATCACCGCATTCCGTGGGATCCAAGCGTCCCATTTTCTAATTCTGATTAGATTATCAATAGCTTCATATTCAAGCATATCAGATAATTAATAGTAGATTCCCAGTTATTACCTATAATTATTCTGAGTGCTCATTTTTATTGATTTATTTTGATTAAACAGAATACAAAGGATTTCAATTCTAGAAATTAAACGGCTCTAAGAATAATCTAGAAGTTTGAAAGTAAGTACTACTTTGACATTTCAGGGTTGACTCAAAATACGAAACAAAATAAATACAACACTACAGAACAAGGTTACCAAGAGGACTGCTACTCCTGTTGCTTCCATGTGCATAATTCCACCACCACTTTCATAGTCAGTACCTGCCACCAAGAGGGAAATGTGATGAAGACACTCTCATTACTGGCAATGGCAGCATACCTCACCATGATCACCTCCACCAAAAGCCAACCCTTATGATTTCTGGTGGATAGATCAGAGTGAGAACAAGGTGTCCTTTGACTCACTGCTGCCTTCTAAATGCAGTGTGAGTTTATCTGATTGAGAGAATTTAAATCACATCCAGAATTTAGTAGCTTTTAATGATTCTGAAAATGTTGATGTTAGCTTTCCAGTAGAACAGTAAAGCACATTTCATTCACACATACAAACCACATTCTCTACACTAATTATTGCCAACACAATATAAGGGGATTACAGAAATATAAGAAATACAAACTGCATTATCAAATGCAAGATTTACAGGTCCCTTAAAACAGCCTACCTGCTGCGTGTCTACAAGGAAGAAGCACATCAACCAGGACCCACATTTTGCACACCCACAAAGGATGGTATCCTCTCTGTAAGGCGACTTAATTGTTTTCAATCAGCGTGGTTAAAAAGAAAGCATACTGTATTTTCCACTTTAGCTTTAATGAATTTCCCTACAATATGAGACTTCTTGCAGTATTATCTGGCCCGGTGCTGAAGCTGAGTATTTCATCACCATTTAGCTGTTCCCTATTTGCATGTATCAATGAGAACACAGTGTGAGATGAGATCCTGAATGATATAATTTTCATGTAGACATTGCCTTTATTAAAAATATGTGCTGAATGTCACTTTGGCCTTTGGTTTTCTAATTTCCAATCATTTACCAGGAACATCTTCCATCATAGACATACCATCCATTCCTTAACCTCTGACGAGAAATACGTTCATGGGAGAATGAAGAAAATGTTTCTAGTGTTTTAATCAGAGAACACACTGGTATTTAGCTTTTAAAACTTTAGTTTTATGCTTAGGGTCTTCTCAATAAATGGAGCAAAAACAGCAATTCTATAAGATGAATAACCACAGTTAAAATATACACATCAGGAAAAAACATTTTTGATAATTTAGAATTTAATTATAATGTACTGTTTCTTCTCTTCCTTTAAGTGATTTATATTAATCCATAAATGGCTGCCTTGTTATTTCATTGTAGTCATATTTTTAGAGAACTGATACTTCAGATCATTGACTCTCTCATGAAAACTTGCCAAATTAGTGGCAATCTAGATAAGATTTAGTTCTCATTATGAGAAAACAATGTGCATTTTCCAACCTGCATCCAAATAAAAGTGCTACATGCACCCAACTGGATAATTTGTTTTCTATAATATGTTACATGGCTATTGTAGAACAGGTTTTCTAATATATTGCATATTATAGAAAGTATACTAATCTTAATATTGATCAATGTGTTAATTTTGTTTTACTTTATAGTGTGGCCCCGTGCAAACTTTCTTACTTCAATTTCTCCCATGATAAACAAATATAGCAGTATCTTTGTTGCTGTTACATATGTATTTAGAGCTAAAGTGTCCATAAAAATACCAAAATCACACTAATTTTTTTTTTAAAGTATACATTCGGTCTTTAATCCAGGCAATTGCTCTACATTAGGCAATTTCTGACTTTTAGGCATTAAGAAAGAAGGTTGATTAGAAATAAAAATAAAACTTTTAGATGCCTTTTTTTGCATTACATAAAATAGACAAAATATGACTTCTGAAAATACGAAAAGAAATAATTATTTCTAAATAAAATTTTCATTGGAGTAAGAATATAATTTGCTTTTTACATTAGTGTTTATATGAGTCAATATCATATTTTCGAATAGGTTTTGGCTTAAAACTTGTGTCAAATATCACACTACCTCAGTTAAAGCTTTGCTCTTAATCATAAATTCTTAATAAGTTGAAATTCTGTGTTTAGAGGACCATTTTGATAAGGAGAAGAAAAAGGGGAAAAAAGGAAAGAAAGGGAGGGAATAAGGAGAGAAAAAATGAGAGACAGAGAAAATGAGTCAGAACTCTCTGAATTCCTATTGACTCTCCAGTTCCACATTCCAGTCTCTGATCATGTGTTGCTCCTATGTCTAGAAGGAAAGTCTTATAATTTTTATAATTTTCTATAAAATGCTTTAGCCCATTTGAATGAGTTTTTGGTAATCTGCAACTAAGGGAATATTGAATGTTATAACAGAATACATTTATAATGAACATTTAAATAATTATTTATATCTGTATTTTTAAAATGGCAGCACATGTGAGTTGATTAGGCAAATATATCTATGACATTTTACTTATATTCAAAGAATTTCCATGGCTACAACTCCAAAAAAAAAAGAGAGAAAAGCACCAATAATTGCATGTATCAGATATAGAAATGTGGAAATATATTAGTAAAAATAGAAAGATATTGAATAAAATTGGAGGCCATTAGTAGTTTTCAGATTGCCTTGAAGACAACAAGCTAATTCAGTGCAGCAACCATGGAATGATTGCTACACCTGTCTGCTGGGCCGACCTCCCCTAAGTGTGACTTTGCTCTTTTGAATGAATTGAATCATATTCTCTTGGTGCAAATGATAAGTTCTTATTAAATGATCAGCTTTACTATTTATTGAGAAGACTGCATTACCTCCAAAGGCAAACATATGAGGAATAAAAATGAATCAGTGACCACTTTTTTTTAGGTTAAATTAACGCTCTGTGCTTCAGTAATCTTGCGTTTTCTGGATTACAGGCTAAAGAAGTCTTTCACAACAAACATTTATTTTCCTCTCAAGCTTTTAGACTAACACAAGGAGTCAGTCCCAATTAGACATTAGCCATTTTTGTGAGGATATTTCATTTTAATGATCCATGAGGGTTTTACTGATAAGAGGTGCAAGACATGAAAGGAAGCCGTAATTTTCAGGGACTCAGCAGTGAGAGAACCTACATGGGATGAAGCATCAATACTAGCTGGAATGTATTTCTCTTTCTATAAAGAATCTCCTAAGTTAACATATTTCCAAATAAGGAGATGTATTTACTAAGAAAAAATTTTAAATGATGTAATCAATAACCTCTTCTATAGGCTCTAGTAGATAATTTATTATTTTTAATAATTTTATTATTTTCATTGACATGATACTCTGAATAAAGGTGTTTGAAAATCAGTGGTAGTATCATGTTTTTTATACATGATATTATAGGTGGGACCTTTCATTATCTTTGATCTTGAGAAGGACATTTTCCTTTAAGTCAAAGGCTATTTGATTATTGGTAATCCTATTTTGGGAGTCTGAAATTTAGAACTATAGTGGTACATTGTGCCTAATTTTAAAGCACTTGTATTCTATGGAAAAACAAATCTTTTCTGTTTTGACAGTTATTTAAACTTTAAAGAGCACACATGTATATAGAAACTATTTTGGGGTCTGGTGTCTCCTAATTTAAACATTTCTAGGCAGGAAATTCTGTATAGTGAATTGAGACACTATGGTGTCAGAGGTTCAAATATCCATTTCTACATCTGTCATACTCTTGGCCTCTTTCCAAAGGCAAGGACTTATGAAAGAAAGTGGCTTTATCTGTTTTAGGCATAATAATGCGTTCTTTTTCGATTGAATAGCTCTCTACTGGTATTAATATATTTTTTATCTTGGAAAATATACATTTGCTTCTTAGGTATATAAAATAACATACTTGTCTTTGCATTAAATATGTTAGATATCTTTATCTAAGATAAAAATATTCATAAAAAATAATTAGCAAACATTTTAGAACTTATTCTGTTACACATTTCGTCCTCTTTATGTATTTTTAAAGGGTCTGTTAAAGTTTGTTCACTAGAATGATACGTAGTGAAAAACTTTTTTAAGCAATTTATAGAGTGTTTTTAAGCATTTTTGGTATTTTATAATATTAAAGCAAAATATAAAACAAAAGAATCAATGCAAGTAGCTTTTGCTTCATACAGGAAAGTAAAAAAAAAAAAAAATAGAGTGAGATTTCCTGCCTACAACGGATATTAAGAGAAGCAAATTAGTCTCATCTCTTTTTAAACAATATGACCCATAGTTATAATAATCTTTATTTTTCATTCTAGTTATTAATTGTTTGAAAGTAGCTATCTGTGGACCTGAACCATTGCCAGAATTTTTTCCCAGCTTTATTGAGATGCAACTGGCATATAACATGCAAGTTTAAGGTGTAAAATGTGTTGATTTGGTAGACTTATATATTGCAAAATGATTACCCTCATAGTATTAGCTGACACCTCTATAATATTACATAAATTCCACAAATTCCATTCCTTTTTTGTGAGAACATTTTAGATTTCTCTTAGCAACTTTCTAGTATATAATACAGTATTATTAAGTATCATCACCATGCTGGACATTAGATCCCCAGAACTTCTTCTTATAACTGGAAGTTTATACCCTCTGACAAACATCTCTCTATTTTCCCTACACCCTAGCCCCTGGTAACTACCATTCTAATCTCTGTTTCTATGAGTTTACCTTTCTTAGATTTCACATATAAGTGATATCATACAGTATTTTTCTTTTTCTGTCTGACATTTCATTTAGCATAATGCACTCAAGTTTCATCGATGTCGTCACAAATGGCAGGATTTCCTTTCTCCTCATTGAATAATATTCCACTGTATGTATATACCACATCTTTTCCCATTCATCCATTGACAGACACTTAGGTTGTTCCATATCTTGGCTATTGTGAATGGTGCTGCAATGAACATGGGAGTACAGATATCCCTTCGAGATCTGTTTTTATTTCCTTTGGATATATACCCAGAAGTGGAATTGCTGGATCATATGGTAGTTCTATTTTTGTATATTTTGAGGAAACTCCACACTGCTTTTCACAGTGGCTGTACTAATTTACATCCCCACTAAATGTGCATAAGGGTTTCCTTTTCTCCATATCCTTACCAACACTTGTTATCTCTTCTCTTTTTGACAATAACCATTCTGAAGAGTGATGTCAAGCACCTTTTCATGTACTTGTTGGTCATTTGTGTGTCGTCTTTAGAAAAATGTCTATTCAGATGTTCTGTCCATTTTTTAAAATTTGATTGTTTTTTTGTTATTGAGGTGTATGCGTTCTTTATATATTTGGGATTTTAATCCCTTATCAGATACGTGATTTGCAAATATTTTCTTCTTTTCCATAGGTTGCCTTTTCATTTTGTTGATTGTTTGTTTTGCTGTGACGAAGTTTTTAATCTGATGTAGTCTCACTTACTCATTTTTGCTTTTTGTTACTTCTGCTTTTGGTGTCATAGGCAAAAAATCATTGCCAAGACCATCATCAAGGAGCTTTTTCCTTGTGTTTTGTTCCAGGAGTTTTATGGTTTCAGGTCTTGCTTTAAGCCTTCAATCTATTTCAAGTTCATTTTTGCAAGTGGTGGAAGATAGGAGTCCAATTTTATTTTTCTGCGAGTAGTTATCCATTTTTCCTATCATTTATTGAAGAGACTATCCTTACTCTATGGAGCATTTTTGGCTCCCTTGTCAAATATTAGTTGCCAGAATATATGGAAAATCTCATGTTTTTGACAACAAACATCTGTTTACTTCTCTTCTGTCTGTTAAAGAAAAAAGGAGAAGGAGAAGAAGGAAGAGAAGAAGAAACTAAAATTTTCTTTTGGAAAGAAGGACTTAGTCCATGAATATGTATGAGGTTGTAAACCTCAGCTGCAAAGTCAGTCCCAGTTGGTCTAAAAGTTAGTGGATCTTATTCAACAGGACAAAGGACATAACTCAGGGCCTGTTCATATGAACCAGTTGGGGCCACAGAGATCTAGCCCTGGAGGTTTCACTCACTTGTTGGAAAGCTGTAAACTCACCTTCTTCTGCATGAGAAGCTGTGAGAATATGAGAGAAGTTCAGCACTAGAAAGATCTGTTTAAGCGTGAGGCCAACATACAGAGGAGGTGAAAGCAGAGAAAGCTCTACTTGGTGAGATCATTTCAGCCCTCCTAACAAGCATGTCTGAAGTTGGCCTTCTCTCCAGCTTTTCCGGTCCCATAAGTCAATACATTCATTGTTTTTGTTAACCCAATTAGCTTTACATTTCCTGATGCTTACATTTTGAAGAGTAGAAATTTATGCCAGAGGGACTTCCGTCACTTATTTTTGAAGATATTAATTAAAGAAGAAACGAAATATTTGTAAGCGTAAAGAGATATATTTTGTTTGCATATTATTTGAAGTATTGAAGAGAAGATTGAAGAAGCAAAAAACTATGTACATACTTTTTCTCAAATATAAATACACAGCATATCACAAGTATAGTTTTAACTTATAAAACTTCAGAAGTTTAAATTCTACAAACATAAAAAAATGTGAAATTTCAATTATTTAAATGTCACATTTATTTGGTTATATGAATTTTGAATGAAACTTTTTCTTTTCAGTTAGCATTTGTTAGCTTCAAACAGAGGGCTGAAATAAAAAAATACACAGTTTATCATTTAAAATTCACAAAACTACATGTGAACAAAATTTACCTACTTTAACTTTGCATAATTTTTTATTCTTCTAAATTTGTAGTACATTGTATCAGTGGCATGCCCTTAAACCTACTCTTTGGAAAGCCAAAAAACAAAAGAAAGACTCTGATTTGTAGTGTTTCCTGTAAGTACTACCACCATGGCTGATTTTAAGCCACCAACGTGATGTCACTAAATGCAGAATTGGCAAGAGATATACCCAGTTGGCTCCCACATCTAGAAGGTTAGGCTCCACAACACTATTTGAAAAAGCTGATTAAAAAAAATGCACAAGGAATTCAAATAAGAAGAGATTATTAAGTGATAGGTGAATAAAAAGAGAAGAAATATGTTTATATAAGGAAGAAAAATATATGATTTATATTCAAGCATTAGACCCTGCACCATATTCTGATACTTTAGCTAAAGGAGATGTAATGTGTTGTGTGCATGTGTGTGTGTGTGTGATAGTGTTTATCACTATTGTCAAGAACTAGGAAGAGTTTGTGATTTTACCCAATTTACAAGCTAATAAACTGATCTGTCACAGTTTCATGGAGACTGGCAGAAGACATGCACCTCTTGGGCCAGACTCATTGTACTTTATTCACAAGGCACAGCAAACAGAATCTGCATCAAAATCTCTGTGTCAGTTTGCCTTGCCCCCAAGTCTCAATGGGGCGACAGAGAGGGGTCCAGATGGATGTTCGCACATGTAGTTGGTTATGCTAAAGGTGGGGGGGGGGAGATAAGTTTAGGGGACAGATATCTTTTACGATGGGCACTAAGTACACCTGCTCTCTGATAAAGTAGGAGACATTATTTCTATGTTCCAAGGCTGTTTGTTATACCAACATCCTCGAAGAAGCAGTCTGGAACAAAAGACAGTCAGTGCCTCTGCTTAGAAGATGTGCGAAAAAATAAGAGACTCATAGAAGTAATTGTCTCCCAAAACCTATTACATATATAGACAATTATTGTTATTCACAGTAGTTATATTTTACGAAATCACTGACAGCACTGAATTAGCAAATATTGAACCACCGCTCACAGGGGAAAGAGACTCAGGTTCCTGATAGCCTCTGATTACAACGTTTTCACCAACCGATCAATATATAACCTTGTTTTATGTGTATTTCTGTTTAATGACACCTTATTTAATATTGGTTTACTAACATTGACCTCACAGCCAACAGCACTGTAGCTCAGGTCTGAATGAAGCTTATCTAACACAGATATTTACTCGTAAGGCCCATCACAGCCTTTTTAGGAGCATCAGCTATTCAGCACTGTGCTTGGGACCCATTTTAAACAATGAAATCACCAACAAAAACCACAAATTCAAAATATGTGGTACACTAAATAGACTGTGAAAAGTACACTTATTTATAGCATGACAGCTGAAACAAGAAGGCAGAGCATCGCCTTGTTCGAGCTCCACTGAGAAGGTGGCCACTGGGTAACTCAAATGTTTTGCCACCACGTATGATCTCAAAGGATCATGAAAGCACTGTGCGTATTATAGGGGTTACAAAAAAATTTAAGCAAGCATGTGATTTGTAAATCCACAAAAATAAAACCCACAAATAATGAGGATCAATTGTATGTTGCTGAAGTAAAATAAGAACATAGATTATAAAGAGAAGAAAGTATTCTTTATTAACTCCAGTTTTATTTATAAATATAAGATTATCCAAAAAAGTATATGCAGACCATCCTGTTGAGCTAGGAGTGAAGCATTCAAAGGCAAAAAATGTGCAGTCTTTGCTGCAAGATGTTTACAATCTGTGGTTGGGTTAAGCAAAGTGCACACATTCTTAAATCAAAGGGAGGCAGTGACGTGAAATAGGTACCTGGGAGGGCCTGAGAGAGCATGAATGAAGAGGTCTCCCTTAGATAGAAGATGAGCGAGGTCTGTATTAAAGGAATATTTCAGGGAATTTGAATTTAAGTTATGCCTTACAGTACTAAGAGACAGACTTGAAGGCATTATAGTCAGAAGAAACAGCAAAGAAAACAATGGGTGACTAACTGGGTGAAATTTATAGTCTATTAGAAGGAAAATGGTATATTAAGCTTGAAAACAATTTGAAAGTATAAGTAAGAACTGAAATTCCTAATTAATAGCAATATATCAACCAGAATTATTAGTTTTAAAATATATCTCAAACCTTTCAACTCCTGTCTATCCCAGCGCCTCCACTGCGCTGTAACTCAGGCTGTTCTCATTTTTCACAGAGACAATTTCAATTTCTTCTAATTTGAAACCGTGCCTCCACTCTTTATCTTCTCATACAATTTTTATTATTGAAATATGTCACATACCATAAAATTCACCCTTTTAAAATGCACAATTCAGTGATTTTTAGAAAACTCACAAAGTCGGCCAACTATCAGCACTTTCCAATTCCAGAATGCTGTCATCATCTCAGAAAGAAGCCCTGTATCCATCAGCAGGCATTCTTTATCTCTCTTTCCCCTCTGTTTCTGGCACAGAATAATTTGCTTTCTGTCTCTCTGAATTGGCCTTTTAGGGCATTCCACATAAATGGAATTATACAATATGTGGCCTCTTCTGTCTGGCTTCTTTCAGGGTTCATCTATGTCATAGCGTGCATCAGTACTTCAACACTTTTTATTGCTGTATAATAATCTATTTCAAGGGGATATATTTTGTTCATGTGTTCATCATTTGAGGGACGTTTGGGTTGTTTCCTCTTTTGAACTATTATGAGTAATGATGCTATGAACATTAGTGTGCAAGTGTGTTTGTTTGTGGACATAGGTTTTCTATTCCCTTGGGTGTATACCTAGGAAGGGAATTGCTCAGTAATATGGTAACTCTATACTTTTAACTGTTTGAGGCACTGCTCCACTCTTGATGTTCAATTTAGCAAAGTTGTGAAACAGGTAATGGACGGAGCTGAGGCAGCCCACTCATTCCACAGTGTTAACCTGCCTATGACATGAAGCTACGCTGGAGACTCTTCCAGTGAGTGTAAGCTGTATTTCATGGAGACCACCACAGACCTGCTGAAAAGACTGCCTCATGGATTTTATTCAGGGCTTGGTTTTGTCAGCCCTGCAGTGGTGAAAGAATGCTTGTTTCTGTAAAGAACTGTGAATTGCATAATATGAGGGTAAAATTACTGTCTTGTCACTAACCAAATGTGTTACAATCTTAAAATATTCCTGGATACAGAGAGAGAATCAAGGGCATTATTTTGCTACATGCTCTGTTGGATAGAAATTTGCTATTTGTTTAGGAGGGAGTAACATCATGTGAACAGTGATTTTTAAAGGTAACAGTAGAAATGATGAAGAGTCTATGGTCTAGTTAGTTGACGTGACAAAAAACATAGTGACTAAGTAGCTATCTATTCAATGTTTCTCAACCTTGGGAAGTAATGGTTATAAAATTATTGTCTTTAAGCTCCAAGGTTGCCCTTCTAATCAATGTTATATGATTCTGAAACTGGGAGCCTGCAAACTACCTTTTCCCCTTGCTAGGGCTTTCTGTAAGGTTCTACCAATAGAAGGTGCCACCGCTGGTGTCTAGAATCTAGGCAAAGGGAAATCTTGCCATCTACATCACCTGGATAATAAACACTTCCCCTTCACCGGCAGCTGCAGTTGGTTCCAGCAGTGGTTGGTTCTGGTTTCAGCTCCTTTCCATGCTCACAGAACCAGCCTCACGGCTTCCTTGAAGGCACGAGCAGCGGCCGGGCTGTGCCTCCTCTTAGCTCTTTGAGCTCCGGCTCTGCAAGCGGTTCCCCCGAGCTCTTGATATAGCATTTTCAGCTGGGCAGCGTCTCTGCTTCAGAGCCTGACTTCTGTGGGGCCCCACCTCTGAACTTCAGACTCTAGGAACCACATCTGCTTCCGCCTGTTTCCTCAGCCCTAGGGGGAGTCACTCCAGGCAGTTAATATTTCTGTGATACTGCAGCACCTCCTTTTTGCTTTTACAATCGTCTAAGTCCCCCTACACCTACTTAACCAATTTTCTATATTAAGTTCTCTTTGTGAAAATAATCCAGTGGCAGAAAATAAATTTATTGTGCAGCATTGTCCTCTGTATTGCAGG